>NW_005841990.1:806440-827337 GCF_000455745.1 Alligator sinensis
GAGTGAGAAGGGGCTGGTCCAACTGCCCCAAGGAAAAACGGTGAGTTGGGGGGGTCCTTGAAAAGAGAGGAGTGGAAGTCTGGCTTCTAGGTCTGCTACATATCCTGGGATCTGCAGACCAGAAGACAGCCCCTGCCAGGAATAGCTTCCCCATAAGTTCCTCCTGGCCTCACTTCTTTGGGCTGACCCTGCCACCTAGTGAACACCCATAGTGCTGCAGGAATGACCCTGCCAAACCAGTCTGCAGGCACTAGCGAGGTCAGGCTGGGTCTCCCCTATCTCCTATTGCTCTACTATTTCTAGCTACTGTCTACCTATCTTATTTACTCCCCTGTCAACTCTCTACTATCTCTAAAATCTTTCTACAACTACTAGCTACACCTATGAGTCTTTTGGGTTGCACTGAGACTGACCAGACAACACCTGGCACTAATATTTATTCTCTGCGCTGCCCCAGTCAACATAGCGATGGAATAACATGGGAGCTAGATATCACAAAGCCTCCTGCGTCAGGCCCTGTACGTGGCAGTTGGGCAGGGACCCTGGGCCAGATCCTGCCCTCCCACAAGGTCTCTCACTTGGTGTAAGGTGTCCAAGCACAATCTGATTCTGCCCCAAACCATTAATTCCAGAGAAGTCCTTCCCCTCCTCTCCACGGGCAGGTGCTGGCTGAAGGCAGTGTCCATCCACACCAGGTCCCTTAGGAGTATTAGGAGAGTAAGGATGCACATGTGTGGTTGCTTGCCAGCCCCATCCCCGCTGCCAACACTTCCAGTGGCTTCTACGGGTGCCCCCCCAGAATGCATAGCCCTGCCCTCAACCAGGATACGCACCAATCGAGGTGCCAGTGGGACTGTGTTCATCAAAGAAAGAAGTAAGGAAAGAAAGCAAAAATTAGTCATGAGAAGTTTCTGGCAAAATTAATAATTTGTGTACATTTTAATTTTTTGTAAAATAATCTTAACCTCCCCCTTGCTCCTTTTTGCTTTTGCTCCCCACCATTTTTCTCTCCATCCATCGTCATGACCAGCATTGACTGACATCTCTCTGTACTTGTAGAGATTTCAGTCCAGCATCATCATAGTGAAGGCCTGACTGGCTTTCTTTCTGGCTCATGCTGGCTGTCAGGCCAGGACTGTTTCTGCATTTTCCATTAGAGGGTCATTGGTTAAAAAAAAAAAAAAAAGATGCTATTAGCAGGGAACTCCAAGAGTGTCCACCTCACTGGGCTGAAGAACACTCCTTTTGCTTTCTGGCCTGCTATTGTTATGCTGTCTAGAGCACTGGAGCTCTGTGCTTACTCCTGAACTCAGTGCTGCTGGTGTCAGCTGGCTGTGCTCTACAAACCCCAGCAGATCAGCAGTATAGACAGAGATTTAGTCACTGCAGAACTGGGATTCTCCGTATTGCCTTTGGTCTGGCCTGAGCCAAGAAGTTTGGAGTCTGATCTCTGGCCACCTGCGTGTGTTTCTGTTTCTAAACTGACATAACTCCTAAATATGTATTGATCTATCCAGGTGCCCCATCACTATCCTACTGCTGCCCTAAGAGGCTTGTCCAGCTGGGGGTGCTGGGTGTCCTGGTCCCTGGGATCATTACCACGCATGTGCTCACAGGGAGGAAGAGGAGGTGGTGTGACTGAAAGGAGGAGAAGAGATGGGGAGGGGTGGGGAAAGGGGTTTTGACCATTCCCCAAACCCTTCACTGTGCTGGCAATGTTAGTGTGTCACTGAGGCAGAGCTAGAAAGTTTTATGCCCTGGGCAGAGATGCCAGGGCACATCTGCATGTGTATATGCATGCGCTTTTCTTACTTGGCTGGAAATTCAAAGGCCTTGCTGTTGCTGCCAAAGGTCCTTGCCGCTGCAGTCCATGTACCCTGGGTGCTGCTGTGGCAGTAGGCTCCCCAGGGACTGCCATTCTGATGCCTCCTCTAAACCTGCATCTGGGGTTTGCCCTTGCCTGCCTTCCACTGGTCACACTACCGGAGCAACAAACTCACACACTCAGCATGTAGAGCTGAGAGCTTGTCTGCACCACAACTCCAGCTGCAGCCTCCATGTGCAGAGGAAGCAGCAGCTGTTCCTGAAGCCCTTGAAATGGTCCTGTGTTGCTTGCAGGTCTGTGCTCCTGATACTGGCACCCAGGAGCCTGCCTGCGTTCGCTTTGTGTCATGTACAGGCTGCCGCTCCAAGGGCAAGTACAAAGGGCAACTAGTACAAGTGCAAAGTCCTATGGTGAGGAAGGAACAAACAAATGCCCAAATACAGACTAGAGAATGACTGTCTAGGCTAAAGCAATGTGGAAAAGGAGCTACGATTAGAGTGAATTGCAACCTGACATGGGTAAACTGCGTAATATTGTATAAAAGCAATGTCATCCTAGGTTACGTTAATAGAAGTGCAGCATGCAAGTCATGGGAAGTGACTCTTCCACTCTGTTTAGCTCTGAGCAGACCTCACCTACAATAGTACTTTGGAGCCTGGCACATCCAGAAAGATGTGGGCAAACTGGGGAGAGGCCATAGGGGACCAAACAAAAATGCTTAAAAGTTTAGAAAGCAATGATTCATAGATGTTAGGGTCGGAAGGGACCTCAATAGATCATCGAGTCCAACCCCCTGCATAGGCGGGGAAGAGTGCTGGGGCTAGATGACCCCAGCCAGATACTCATCTAACCTCCTCTTGAAGACCCCTAGGGTAGGGGAGAGCACCACCTCCCTTGGGAGCCCGTTCCAGACCCTGGCCACTCGAACTGCGAAGAAGTTCTTCCTAATGTCCAGTCTAAATCTGCTCTCTGCTAGCTTGTGGCCATTATTTCTTGTAACCCCGGGGGGTGCCTTGGTGAATAAAACCTCACCAATTCCCTTCTGTGCCCCCGTGATGAACTTATAGGCGGCCACAAGGTCACCTCTCAACCTTCTCTTGCGGAGGCTGAAAAGGTCCAGGTATTAATAAAGGCTGGAAGAACAAGAATTATTTAGTCTAGAAAAGAGAAGAAAGGTTTTCTTCTTTCTATGGGAAACTGACCTGCAAAACTTTGACACCTGGCATCTTTGCTTTACAGATAGGCACAAATGTATTGGTTACCTTCTCCATGTCCATGCAAATCAGTGGTAGGCTTAGGAATAGAACCCAGAAGGCTTTGTAGTTACCCGGCAACCTCTCACCACTCGGCCTGCCTTTAGGTTTGTTGATTTTGTGAAAATAGACAAACCTTCAAATTTGTTGTAGCCATGATGGTGCAGGAATAATGCAGGAGGCAAGGATTTCTTTGGGTGATCTTTTATTGGACCTACTGCATAGCTGGGAGAGAGTTAGACGAGCTTTTGAATGCAAAGCATTGGCCAGATCTGAGGAGAAAAGCAATTGTGTGAACCTTTCCTGTTCTTTTAAATATTTAAAATTTGTAGTTTCTGTAGTGGGGGCCAATTATAGCATATCAGAGTAGACTCAATTAATCAAGTCCATGGGCAACTGGTGCCTCCTGAGTCATTAGAGGGGGCACTTGCCCCCCGCAGCAGACAGTCAGTGACCAGGGGGAAGTCACCCCACAGCCGACCCGCAAGTGGCAGCAGTGCACCACTGGTACTTCTGGGCTTCTCACTGGCATTTCTGGGTAAGCACTACTGGCCACAGCAGGGACCGCTTTTCCTGGTGCCCCCACACCCCGTCCAACACTCTCAAGGGGGCACCAGTGCTCTCTCCTGCCCCCCCACCTGGAAACTCTGGCTGTCAGGGGGTGCACCAGCACTCTCAGGAGGTGCCTGTGCACCCCCTTACATCCCCTACACATTGCCACTGACCAAGCCTGCTGAAGCATGGTCATTACCATGCAGACTCCAGCATCTTGTATACGAACATCCCTGCATTTAAAAATGGCGATGGGGGCACTTTAACTAAAGTGCGTCAAACTAACTTTAGTTAAAGTACCCCCACTGCAATTGTTAAGCTTGGGGACACTGATATATGAGATGCTGGAGTTTGCTCTCAGAACTGCTATAATTAAAGTGCCACCTCCCCCCTCCACTCCCAAAGCACGTGTATAAATGCCCATTGGCAAGTAGAGCTAGAAGGGACCTCCAGAGGTCACATCTAGTCCACCCTTGCCTGAGGCAGAATCACCCCTATCCACACAGTCTACATACTACCCTCAACCCTGGCACAACACAGACCTAACACCTGAACCTGCCACAGGTAAAGCAGAGGAACCATGACAGCTAACGACATCCCACTGCCCTCCCAGAGCTGGGGGTGGAACCCAGGAGTTCTGCTTCCCAGTCCCTCTGCTCTATCCACCAGAGCCTTTATGCACAGCACAAGGATCCAAGGTATTTTGCTGGTCCCTGTCAACTCGTTAAGGTGGTTCTGTGGTCTCTGAGCCCCTGCCCCATCAGGGACCTAAGGAAAGAACCCAGGCCTCAGCTCTAACTCACCAGGCCCCATCGTCTCCCAAAGGCTGAGAGAGAACCCAGAAGACCTGGTTTCCCTGTCCCTCTCTGAAACCTCCATGCTGTCCCACACCATATGGGTAGCTTCAATCCCTTTCAGAGGTGGCAGCAGCAGCTGAAGGTGGGCTGGTTTGGACTCACCAGTGTATGCAGCCAGCTGAGAATCCCTCTCCGATCGCACCCACAGGCCCAGTCATTCCTATTATCCCACACCCCAGGGTCTACCTCATGGGTCCAGCCAAGCCAGCATCTCCCTTCACCAGCTCTGTCCAGGAAGCCCGATTCTGTGAGCAGTCCTGTGAGTCTGCTCCAGGGAGGCCCTATCAGGCTCCGTTTTCCTGCGAGTCCGATGGGTGGTAATACATGGGCCAGATGATTTTTTAACTTTATTCGTGAATCTAACCCATAAAACAACAGATTTAACATTTAAAAGTGCATCCCATCCTCCAAAATATACAGAGATGTGAATCTGTCAACAGTACTACCACAACCCAAATCAATGTCCACAGAAGTCTTGTATTCCCTTCCTCCAGTTTCCAACAATTCCTCAATGTTTTTATCAGTGCTGAGCTCCTGCATTTCTTTATCTCTATACAATAATGTATCCCTCTTTTCTCTAGGATGCTGCATGAAACAGATCTCAATATATGCTTATCTATACACAGACCAGATTTAGGGGACCATAGTAGGCTGGCTGGGCCTGGAGGTTTGCTCTGGGATAGACGGAGGCCTCTTCAATCCTTGCTGTAATCTAAAAGGCCCCTTCCCCTCCACGGTAGTGGGACAAAACCCCTGTGTCCTGACTCAAAGCCCTGTTTTGACACCCAGAGTTGGTGTGACCCATTTTGGAGTTGGGATCTTTGAATCTTAGAAGACTAGTCATTGAAGTACCACTTTCCAGAATACAGCATCTGATCAGCAGCACAAGGGCTAGTGAAGTGTGACTAGAGTTCCAGGTGGCTGTTTTTCGAATGTCAAGTTAGATACATTTTTGAGTGAAATCACAGCTGTCCAAGTGATGGAGTGTGCTTTAATTGCACCTGCGTATCAGAAGATAAACTTAAAGTAGCCTTTCTGACAAACATATGTGAAGGTATCAAGACAGGGATCTTGAAACAAAAGACTTCGCACTTGTTAGTTTGAGTGAAGAAATTGTCAGTCTCTGCACAACTACAGTCTGAGATGTCCTGAAGGGGACAGTCTTTGATATGACATGTCAGGGAATCCTGTGTTTGATATGACATGTCAGGGAATTCTGTGTTTCAGGATCTAAGGCCAGACCTAGAAAGTAAATCTTTAACCTAATACTGTATTTTCTATTTTTCAAAAGGGGCCAGAGATGGAGGGAGGGGGGACTCTCAAAAGTCCTTTATTTAAGCAATAAAAAAAGCTATCAACAGGTGCCAAATATAACCTCTTAAACCATTATGAAAAGGAAATATATTAAAACAAGTTATATAAAAGCTAAGGTCACAAGCAGTGGGGGAAAAATGTATGGGTTGATAGCAGAAATCTCTGCCTCAACCTAAGACACTGCTGAGAGTAACTGAGGAGCAGAAGACACATACCACTATCTCCTATATCCTTGATCCAAAGAGAAAAGTAGAGCACATGCTCACCCGTCTTAAATGTATGATGCTTGTATACTCCACAGAAGAATATGCACTTGTACAAGCACTGAAAAGAGATCTCAACACTTAAGTAATGCACACACACCAGTTTTCTGCAGAAGTTAATTAACACCTTAAACTTGTCCAGGACAATGTTTTCAATAGGAAAGAAAGCTTTGCACAAGTTGAATAAGTTTTCTGTGCAAATGTTCTTTTGTATTATCAGTACCTATCTTTACAAAGTGATCCATGCACATCTCCTGGAACTGACAGATTGAGAGATTCCCTGAGAAACAGTTCTGCAGAACTAGGACAAGGAGTCCTTGCCTGACCCCTTCCCCTGCTTTTTAATAAGACAATTATGTTAGTCACACATTGTGAACTTTTAGTTGCATGCTTTGTGAAATTAGCAGAAAGCTTGAACAGAAACAGCAACATATAGTTTGTGAAAGACTGTTATTCAGTCAAAATTGAAAACCAGTCAATTAAAACATTCAAGGTCACCGATAAGGAAGACTGCTTCCTTGCCTAGCCATTTTGGCTGTAAAGATGTTAATGAAATCTTTTTTTTTTTTTCCCCCTCATGCAAAAGTTTTCCTGCTCAGAAACTACTGAAATATTTGCTCACATTTTAAAACAACAACAAAAATCCACATGTGGTGACTTTTGGGCTTAATGCAAGCCTGGAAAGTTTCAATTTGAAAGATGAACTTGTCCAAGTTACAAAGAAATGAAACAGCTCAACATGAAAACGCTGTAGCTTTAAAACATAAAACTGCTGCTATACTATTTACATTTTTCTCTTGAACAAGGTTGTCATAACCCAGTGATTTTGGTGCCTCGGCACGATGGAATTTTCTTGCCACGAGAGCCTCTTGCACAGTGAAGGTTTTTGCTGCACAGAAGAACCTCGGTGCAAGAGACTTCCCGCCAGTTTGCAGGATGCATTTCTTACTTGCAGCACAGAAATGCACGGTGCAAAGAGTTCCCACTATTCGAATGCAAATTTGTGTCCCGCTATTGGCCAGCTCTAAATTATTCACACGTAGCGGCTGGTAATTGGCCTGCTGGCCGTTTAAAAATTTGCGCGACTTCCGCCCAAGTCGAAGAACTTTGAGCACGCTGCAGAGTGCCTCTAAAGAGATCTGACTTGCGGCTAGCTGATCGATAGATTGATCACCTATCGATCCTTCTTCCTGTCACCGAGCGCAATCCCAGACGTACCCTTTTCCTGCCGGCTTGATTTGCGGACGGATTAACTGGCTTGGGCCCCGCCAGCTGGAACAACTCACGTGGTTGTTCAGACGACCGGACCATCTGCGTCGCAACTACAGGCGGCGTAAGTAAACGTTTTTGCAACCATTAAACCTTGTCTGCCTCTCCATTCACCAGCCCGCCCTGACGAATGAGCAATTTTTAACTCACCTCGAGTCGGCTCTGGCCGTCCGAGGCAAAGATGTGTTTAAATCCTAGATGTACTGATATATGAACAATAAGAGGGCATTGACAAAAATCTAACCTACCGTTGAATTAAAATATTTGCCTTCTATTTCCATATAAACACCAGACAGCAGTTCCTGCTACTTTTCCAAACATTTTCTGGCTCCTGAGGCCATTTTTCTTCATTCTGCATATTAGAACAAGCATAAATTATTTCTGCACGCAGTCTTCCTGAAATGCAGGCCAGGACAGTTTCCTTTTGGTAGCACAATACAATAAAACTAATGTGGGAAGGCAGTCGGCATTGTGAGTCTCATATTAAATAGAAATCATTAGCTACAGCTAGAGTATTTTTCAGTGCAGACCAGCATCTGTTTCCTTTCTGATCAAGATTCTTTTGGGGTTTCATATCCAAATGTTTGTAGTTTTCACCACTGTGATACCTGTACAGCATGTCAGTATGATTATCAATCTACTTTTCCTTTTAAAGGTATCAATAATAAACTACATTTTGGTTTATAAGCACTTCTATGATCCAGTCATGATTTTATAATCCGATGTCACTTCAATATTCATTTCATATACATTATAGAATAGCATACAAGTAGCATTGTGCATTCATTGACAAAGAGCAACAGAGATGTATAAAAATTGTCTGTAAAATGGTGAATGAGGAGGGAAATATCAAATAAAGGGGCACTCTCTGTATTAAGACATAGAAGAGTTTGGTAACTTGTTACTCAAGGGACTGACATTGCATAAATACACATAAAAAAGATATGCCACTGGGTTTAAAATTGAAAGGTGGTAGCAGTTTTTGGTCAGCTTTGCTATAATAGGGAACTTCCAAGGCATATAGCAAGGCAACAGCAAAGCATCACCCCACAGGACTCAATAAATACAGTGGCTTATACAGTTGACTGTATAGAGAAATGCATATGCCTACAAACAAAGCTGTTGTACCAACAAACTGAAGACTCTATTACAATAAAACTTAGGGAAGAAACGTGATTAGGAATATACATCTATAAAACAGGGAACCTGCACAAATTTTAATCTATTATATTTTAAAAAGGAGAATTATGCACACAGGTTGATAGGATGATGACATTTAAACTAAGAGCTTTTCTATTCGAGTCAAAGTGGGTAAAACCACTAGCAAAAGAGTAAGTTGGAACTACCAATTGTTTATTAGTTTGAACTTGCTAGGAGCTCCAAACACAGGTTTTTATTTATGTCTATTTCATTTACTTATTTCTAAGAAAAATACAAAATGTTATAATGATGTAAATTAAATACAACTGAGCAGGTCAGAGTTTCCTTTCCATTTAATGCTTCTTTGGGCAGGAAGCAGTAAACTGTAAAATCAAATCCTGCACTTAAAAGTACTCCACAAAACCAAAGCATACCTCACAGTTAGCTGTTAAACATCTATGACAGCAGGGTATTTCTAATTTTACATAAATGCAGCAAATGATAAATGGGGTAAGGAAGAAAAAACATTAAATTATATTACAACTGATACAAAAATTGAAGTTGCAGATTGATGAAGTCATAATTTTGTATAAAGCAGATGATCTATTGGAAGACTGAATAATTCAGGTCTATAAAACTACAGCCACATACTGATGTGTGGGCACAATTAAGATCAGAATCCATTAGTTATATCAAGTGCTTCTTAAGAAGTTACATGCATCGATTCCAAAGTAAATCAAAAGTTACTACCTTTGGGTCTGTGGAATGATACTAGATTGTACTTTTAACTCCATAAAAACTGTCAGCTCTATTGCTAGGCACCACCTAATTTGATGTTGAACCTCAGTTCTTTTACTGTTCTAGAGAAAACTGAATGCAAGTAATTCTGGCATCTATCACAGTTTAACTTGAACATTCCTGCCAAGCCATTTCCTACAGTTCAGTTTGGTCAAACTTGAGGGGGGAAAAAATACAAACCTGTACAGACAGATGAATCCCATGGGCCAAATTTACCACTGTCTTAAGCTTATCTGTCTCAATTTACTTGAATGGAGTTGTAGCCGATGAATCTGTGCACTCCTGTGACCATTAGTCACTCTCTCTGGTTCTCCTTCCTGTTCTGTCTCCTACCCCTAACTGTCGAAGCAATAGTAATTACAGATATTGACTACTTGGTAGGTACACAACTGGTGTTAATTTGGATAAAACTAATGTTCTTCATCAATAATGTCAGGGAGTTAGAAAGGTGGTATAACAATGTAACTTTAACCAGTTTCAGCTAGAACAAAAATATACTGATGTATATAATGAAGTACTACTATATAAGAACACATCTTACTTTGAAAGCAAACCATTCGTGTCAAACCACAACAGTAAGCAATTTTGTAAAATGACTGTCATTATATATCCTTCTGTACTTTAACAGTGTCACTTTCAACTCAAAGAACGGATGTAAAAAGGTGTAATACTCAAATGCCATAAATGAATTAAGTTTTAGAAGTGATCGCAATTCTGCCGATAAAGATTTATACAGTTTTCATAGTTGAAGCTGTAAGAATAACATTCTACATGTGAGCTATATAACTTTTGAACATTTAGTCAGTGGTGTCAATGTGCTCTATTTGACTTCTCTAATCAACTCTGGAACCGTGTAACAATCACTTTTTCCATTCGTGACAATATTGACTGAATGCTGTTTTACAGTAGAAGTTTAGTATTGAAACATACTATTTGTAAAACATGGCTTAAATTTAGCCTTAGTGAACAGTGAATTTTAGAACAATTAAAAGCAACCAAAGCATTTTCAAAGTTATTTTATCCCCCCTACATTCATTATTCCCCTTGGCACGTCTTCTAGACCAGTGATTCTCAACCAGAGGGTTACAAGATTCACAGGGTTAATATTGCTGTGCAATATTAACACATTTGGTGTACCAGCACCTACACACAATCCATAAGAAAAACCCACATTTCAAATAGGAATCCAGTGTCATAATTATTATCCTGCAAAGATCTCAAAGACCGCAGAAAGGCAGAATTGCTTTAGTATTTTTCCATAGTCGGGAATGGGTGAAAGCAGAGCTAGTGTTTTCTTGAAGGGCTACTTGAGTCTAAAAAAGTTGAACCTCTCTGAACTACAGTGCCTTGGGCCTCAACCCTCACACTTGCTTCTTTTCCCCCACTCCTCACCCCCCACCCCCACAACAGCCTCAGGCGGGTCTCCTGCAACGGTTTTGGAAGTCTGCTCGAGTCTCAGTAAGAATGCCCATCCGGGCTGAGCAAGGCTGCAATAGGAGGAAAGGAGGCACCTCAGGTGAGGCAACCCCTGCCTCCCCCTCCCTATATTGCCTTCTATCCAGTTTTTCCTTAAAGGCTCCATCCAGACCAGCACAGCCCTGCAGCATGCGACACTGCAGACATGTCTATGGTGCCACCTACTGCATGTTTAGCTATTCTCTGTGCTGCAAGGGAGCAGCGCTGTGATTTTTTTTTGACCCCTGGATACCCAGGGGTCAAAAAACACCCCCGCAAAAACCCCCCCAGAGTGGCACATGCAGGGGCAGCATACATCACTCAGAACTGGTAACTGGCTAGCCGGAGCTATGCTCTGGCTGCTGGCCAGGTTCTGAACCACAGGATCACAGCTGCTGCAGCCCCCAGGGCCCCAGGTAAGGCTGCTGGGGTCAGCCCAGTGCTGACTCCAGCCTCCCCTACCCCAACTGGGGTAACCTGCTGCACGCCAACAGGCCACATGGCATAGGTGTTCCCCAGGGACAACTAGCAGCTGCACAAGGTGCACTGCTGCTAGTTGTCCTCAGGAAGCCAACTGTCCGTGCTCATGTGGACACGGCCAAAGGGTACATTAGTGACTCACTTTCAAAATGAATGCCAGAGAAGACACTGGATAATGGCCGAGTGGTGGTTTGACTTCCTAACAGCACTCTGATGCACACAAATTCAAACCCTGTCTAGTTGAGGGGGAGCTAGAACCCAGGACCTCCAGCTTTACCTTTTTCCTTCTAAAGCTACTCTGTAATGAAGGAAAAGGATAAAAACAACTCTCTTGCTTTTGTGTCTAAATCTGGTAGGCATAGGTTTTGGCCGATTTCATTTTCAGGTGTTTAAGGGTGCTGTGGGTCCACAAAGGGTACATACATAGGTCTCTACTACTACTACTGTGTATGCCCAGCCCACATATTTGTGTAGTCATCCATGTACATGGAGCTATGCACCCAGGGACAAAACTCTAACCTGCATTTAGATGGCATATTTGAGTTAGATGATTTTAAGAAAAGGTTGTGTAGATTGCCATATTTGGATACTTAGATGACAAGGAAGGGACCAGAATGCTACTCGTAGCCTCCTCATGTACCTTGAAATCTTTGTGGCAAGGGCTGCTGTGATTTGATATAGAGCATAATGGAGGCTCTGGTTATTTCCACATTACCTTTTATGAAGCTTTGGAGAAGCATACTCATTCTCTGAAGCACTTCATAGTAGAGGTCTGATTGTAATGCCAACTTGTATGTCCTGGTCCATCCTGTTCGTCCACCAGATTCTGGACAAGTAAGCTTTTTACAAGGCTCCTCTCCAGCACCTAATGCTGAGACTCCAATCTTTCTTATGCAGTTTTCAGACATACATTTGCACCCAACTCTCACCAATATCACCACCAACTGTTTTATTGTGTGTCATTAAAAAATAAAGCATTTATAGTAATTGTGGTGCTAAAATAAAATAAAATACACCCCCTCAAAAAAAACAACAACTTGAAAACATCTCAAAATTCAGACCCAGAAAGAAAAAGAAAAGAGGTCTAATTTCTTAAAGCAATTAGTACATTTCAGGGCACTGATGCACCATTTTTAATGCTATAGTTTGGCAATTAATACTGCCACCCCCAGCTGCCAGTTCTTCCAACTTGGACCTTATTACACCATTCCGGTCTGCAGTGAGGTCAACCTTGCCATCCTGTTTATTTCTCTCCAATTCCCATCTTTTCTTTTTTTTTTAAACCACTTCCTCTGTATGGAAAGCATCCATCTTAAGGTAGAAGGAAAGGAAGAGAGCGTCAGCAGAGTTATGCATCAACATGTAGGTATATGCAGTTTCAGGTCAAAGTGGGGTGCAAAGAAAATCCTCAAATCTCATGAAAATGCATCTTCAAATGACTTTCAGGACACTGAATAGCTGGCCCTAACACTAATTATAAATTATTTTGGTTAGCAGTAAATTTAAGCAAGCAAGCATGAGTTTAGAGCTCTTCAGACAGGGACATCAGGCAACAAGGAGGCCAGAAGCATAAGACATGCCCTGATCTGGGCATCCTGCATTCCACTATTAAAGCTCATTCTACATGTTTCAAAGCAAAAAGTACTTAAGTGCAACCCAGTGGAAGTTTATTTTAATGACTACTTCCTAAATTAACAGGGAGATAAGCGTCAGCTAAACTGTTAATTATCTTATACACCATTAACTAAGACTGTATCAACATCCAAAATGTATTTATTGTGAATGAAAAAATCATGTCCCATTTTTCAAGTTTGTTAGTGGGTATCTGGATCCTATACAAGGATCGAAAGCAGAATGTCAACTTGTCTAAAAGGTCTGAAATGTGTTTCTCTGAAAGAGAAAGTATTAATGTTCAAAATGCCTAGAGAATTAACCCCAAAGAGAGGAAAGTTCATAAACAAAAAAATCTCAAACACACAACAGGGAATAATAATTATTAAATAATCATTTGGGGATTTTCTTCCAACTCAGTAATATTTGTTGGTGTGTTTATTCTTAGGAGTTTGTAAGCTATATAAATAAATTTTGCTATTGTTTCCAGAGATCAGTTTTAGTAGTACTATATAAAAGGAATACAACGTCACTAAACAATAGTTTCATATTGCAAATGACGTACACAAAAAAGAAAAGCCTTTTTAGAAAGGATAGTGGTTTTTATTGTATTCTTAGAAAATACTGAATTATGAAAGATACAAAATCAATTGTTGTAATTATGTAATTTACAATCTGAATGCCATTTGACTGTTATGGCTTTAAGATATTCTGCCCAACAGATTTTAAAGTATTTTAAAACATGCCTTAACAAAGTATTTTACAAGTTCAAAACTGAATGCTTAGCTGAAAAAAAAAATTACCTGAGAATCCTGCATAAAATTGCCATCCATTCTTAAATTCTGCAAACTGGTGATAGCCTTACATAAAATTCCACATGCAACCTGAAGGTCTATTGTATATAGCCTACATTTATTTAGATACAGTTGGTTAAACACAGACCTACCTCAAACTCTACAAACAGGTTGATATTAGCAAGTGTTTAAGTATACAGGGCAACTCTCACTGTACCTCACACAAAGCCAGAGCTACTGGTTTTCCAGTGGAGTTCGTGGGATTGAATTCACAAACGCCAACCTGCAAAGAGGTTGCAGCAGTGAAGCACTGTGTTTTAGTTGCTTGTCTACCCTTTGGACTTAAAATAGTGGTCATGAGCCTTCCCATGTCCCAGAAAATTGGTGATATGGGGCACTGGACATGTCTAAGACCTTGGCCACCCCCTCTGCATACCCCTTACCCTCCTTAGCCAAGGCGTTTTAGCTACAGAAATTCAGTTTTTAGATTCTATGAAGCTACAAGCAGTTGTCAACAAATTATGGCCTGCAGAGCCACTGGATCCAGTCTGGAGCTGGGAGCTTTGGCAGTAGGGAGTTTCACTCACACAGTGGAAAAAAGCAGTAGTACCCAGGGCTTAGCACTGGTCTGCCTCAAACTTGCACTGGGTCATTCTGGTCTGCCATGGGAGAAACACTGTTGACCCACTGTACTATGTCATTCATGACTATCACCTACTTTTGAAAATGTTGTTACGTAAGCACTATACAGTTTTTGATTTAAAACACATCTGGTGGCAAAACCAGCTAGTCCTGGGGCTGCAGGGCAAGAGGGAGAAGAGGAATTACACTAACAAAAGTCTATATGGTTGCAGAAAGAGGGACACCATGAGTCTCATGGAGCTAAGAACATTGTAAAAGTCACAAACTATATATGCTAGTCATTTAAAAAGAGAGTTTCCCCTCAAGCACCTGAAGGGACAAGATACCTACAAGCAGTAGAACCCACGTGAAGTTGTAATGGAGTAGTTCCTTTCCTAAATTTCAGTTCTTTTAAGTTTTGCTATTTATGTACGCTCTGCAATGTTAATAACAATTCGTCCCCCTGAAAAAGAAAGTCATGGTATCACTGTAGAAGTGAATTAGTCTGAAATCATTTGGATGAGGTAGTGTTGTTACTTGTATTACATGCTGGTTATTAAAAGTACTGCTGAGATTTGTCAACTTTTTATATTTGGCCAAATGTTCACAATATACTCTTATAATATAATTACATTAATGCTATGTTACCTACATACAAAGAGCCTAAACCAAACGCCTTACCAAAAAAGTTAGGTTTTAGTATTCTGGAGGCAAGTTTGTCTCACAGCAAAACAAAAACGCAAAGCCAATATTTACAGTAGCAGTCAGAGCAAAGGATGATCTGTCCTATGTGCACACAAAGATATAAAAGTTGATGTACATTTTGAGGTAGGAAATGAAGAATTCCATTGGCTTGTACAAGATTCTTCTATATTGTAAACCAGTAAGAATGTTTGACATTTTCTCTGGTGAGGGTCAGTACTTAATTTCTGGGATGAGAAGAATGGCTAAGCAACGAAGCATCATTTGTACACATATTGCCTCTATATAATACAAAATGACCTAAAACAGGGGTGGGCAAAATGCGGCTCACGGGCTGGATGTGGCCCGCCAGGCCCTTTTATCCCCTCTCTGGGGCCCCTAAAAAATTTAGAAAGTTAATATTTATCTGCCCCTGGCTGCCTGTCACACAGCCCTCGATGGCTTGCCAAAACTCCGCCCAAAATAATTGCCCACCCCTGACCTAAAGTGTGGATTACTTTCTCCCTAATTGTCTTATTTTAATGGCTGGACTGTCTTTAAAAAAAAGATACACATTGAATAAAATCCCACTGGCTCATTTCCTTACTACACGTTTAAATGCTTATTATAAGACTACAAGCCATTGTAAATACACTGCAACAATTAGATTTATCCATACAAAGTATCCCAATGATTAAAAAATATTTTCAAATACAGTTTTACTGTGATCAGAGCTTAACAGAGTCTTAGACCAGTGGTTCTCACCTGGGGTGCTATGGCACCAGCACCACCACTGCTACAGCCAGGGGAACCTGCTGCACATTCTTGGTGTAGAGATGAACTGGGAAGCAGCTACAGCAGAAAGGGAAACTCCTACCTGCATTAGATTTATCAAGGAAACGCAAGGCAGGCAGAGGCACCCACTTCAGCTTCACTGTCTCCTGGAAACAGCAGCACATGGGTCAATTTAATCTGGCTGCAGCAGCAGTGCTGGTGCACTGGGATGCCACAGCAAGCCTGGTTGGGAACCAGTGAAGTAAGCTGAGACAGCATGACAGTGGTTCTCAAATACGATGGCACTAAAATCAGAAAAGTTATGAAGAGGTACCTGGAATCTAAAAAGATTGAGAACAACTATCTTAAGTGATGGCCTTGACTCTCATTACGACCAGCTATTAAAATTTAGAAAACCACAAACTGATCTGATGGCAAGTTAATTTACAACAAAAATAGCTTTTCAACAAGTACATCAGGGTAAAATGCCATAGGATTGGGGAAAAACACAGAACACTAATGATACTGGTATCCTCATCCAGCTATAGGATATCCCATTGTTTATACTAAAAGGCTGCACTCCTGTACAGACAAGAGCAGGACACATGTCTTAGTTTGTCTAGAGCAGGGGTTGTCAACTATGGGTACATGTACCCCTGGGGGTACTTGGGAAGGTCCCAGGGGGTATGCAGCAGTGGCACAGATAAGCGGGGGTACTTGGGAAGCATCAGCCAGCTGCCAGGGACCCCCCCCCCTCACCCCCCCATCCAGGGGGTACAGTCCAGAAGGGGTACACATCAGAAGAGGTACAGTCCTTAAAAAAAGGTTGAAAACCTCTGGTCTAGAGGGAGGAACCTAGGAAGGTTAAGGTAAATAAAGATAAGATGTGAACTTAAAGCACAGACATCAGTGCAGGTGTTGAAAACCAATACATTAGATTGGTTCTGAATTAAACTACTACAGAACTTTAAGAGCACTGAATTGAAACCTTCACAAAGGGGGTTTAATCACATACCAACCTCTGAGCTTTGAGTTCACAACTTTGGTTTATTTACCTTGAATTTCTTAGGTCCCTCTATGTAGATATGGTTTTGAAGCACCATGTAAATAATGTAGATGGTACTAGATAATGCAATTGCAAAATATAAAGTTTCCTTTTTCCACTCACTTTATCAGAATACTGAAACCCTCACTCAAAAGTTGAGAGGTTGGCAATAAGAAGAAAACAGATTTACTCATCTGTAGTGCATTTGTCAGTCATTTGCTGACAGAAGTCTGTGATACCACTACTTCCCTGTCCACACTGTTCTGGATGTGAAGTTTTCTCAGATGTTCTTACAGCAACTGGACATAGTTCCTGCACTTGACTATAAACTGCATTGCATATTCCTCTTACATGCTGATAGCAAGAACTCTGTTCGCTGGCTGACGCAACACTTGAAAGACCATCTGGCAATTCTATACATGATGGTATCACCGGCTCACTATCAGAAGGAGCTGTTCTCTCTCTCTCAGGGATTAAAAATGAAAGCGGACAATCTGTAGAGGAATACTTGGCAAGTATTTGTATTTGCTCGTGACTCAGTGCTGCTTCCTTACACACTTGCTGACAAAGTCCAGTTAGATTCTGCTTTGTCTCGCCCAAGGTTGACAAAATGTGATCTCTCTCCTTTAGCAAATTTTCCTTCTCATTTTGCTGCAAGAAAAAGAAACAACGTTAATGACTTCATACATACATAGTGCTCTGAAACTCATAACTGTTATACTCCTTACAGAAACTGAAAAGTGTTGTATCCAACGTATATACCTTATACTCACCTTGGGGGGGAAAAAATACACTAAAAGGATGAAAGTAAAAGTGAAAGACTAAAAATGCAACTTTTTGCTAACAGATTTTGTATTAAACCATGCAAGCTGTTTCACATGTTCTAAAACAAGCTTAATTCAACAGAACAAAAAAAATTAAAAATGCCAGCATGTGCTGAAGTAAACTATTCTCAAATATTTGTCCATGCTTATAGAATTTAATCTTTTGAGAAAATTCTGAACATGAATTTCTAAGCATCACTGAAACTTTTACACAGTCCTACTGTAGTCAACTTTCTCCAAGAGTGAAAAAATGCTTATTTATAGCTTATCTATGGAAGAGCCCATCCAGAAAGAGCTCCATCACCTTGTGAAATATTATCCTAGTGATTCCAAGCATGATTCTGGATGGAAAGCTGACTTCAGTTTTTCAACAGATTAAATCCAACCACACAAAAATTAAGATTGTAAAGAACTAATGTCAAGTTGTCAATTAGATTGTTTTCCTTATATTTTAAAATGGTTTGTACTGCTGCTATTTTACTGTTTGCTTTCATTTTGGATAAAAGCTTTTATTACTGAGGATCCTGAAAGACTTAAGAGCAACATAACTGAAAGTTAAAGAAGGCATATGGAAGCAGGTAAATCAGAAAGCAGTACCACAGTGCAAATGTGAGCGCGAGAGAGTGCGAGTGAGCACATCAGAACGAGCTGAACATCTGAGTTTGTATTTATTTATTAGCTCTCTATAACAGAGCTAGGTGATGGACAAAATTGTTCGTATGCTTAAAAGTGTCCAACCTTGTTATATAGAAGACACAAAAGTAAGTTTGCAAACAATGAGAAAGCAAAAGGATAATAAAGTTCACAGAAAATAATTAAATTACATATCCAGATGGTAGAAGCAATTTCATTACTTTTAATAGCTGTTGATTTTTTTGGTTTGGTACAAAATGGAATGTTTTACAGGTTTCTGAGAACAGACCAATCAAGCCTATTAATTAAGAGAGCAACAAAATCAATGTATCTTATTCTACAGTTGGTAGAGGGACTTGCCCAGAACAGGCAGTTCTGAAGGTTAACAGATGTGATTTGGTTGGGCAATTCAGTTCGCTAAAAAAGCTTCACACCTTTATTTTTTCTGTTTTTTACCTCCTCCAAACCTTTCCCAGTAGGACTATCCACCCTCTTCATCCTATTTTTATACATCCATTCTTCAGGTTTTAAAATATTTTAAAACCAAGGTTGTTTCTATATTTTTGCTTTCCTCTAAGTTTTTTAGTTGTAGTAGACCTTCAGTTGGTATCACTCCCCTAACACAACCATGTTAACTAGTAGTTTAAAGGGAAGCAGATGCTGCCAGGCCTTTTTTCCTCAGCAGATCAGTGGGAGTATTTTTGCTGTCTTGCTTCTGCTACTCAGCAAAGGAGGGCTAGCAGCAGCTGCTTTCTTTTTAAAGTCGCTTTCCATACAATTTGGATGTGCTGTGACACACTGGTTTGCAGTAGTGAAGTGACATGTTTTGCTGTTTCATACTAAAACGATGTCTGAAAAAAGGTGTCCTTTTTCAGAAAATGTATTTTTTTGCCAACCAGAAGAACTAATATTTGAAAAGCTCTTTTAAATAAGCAGCATTAATTTTCTGGTAAGCCTAATACCAATTAATTGTGAGTACAGTATGTCAAAATATAGTTAAAGTGCTTTCTTGTCAGGTAGAGAGACCTGGCTTATATCTGCTTACTATGCTTATTGGCAACAAGATGAAATGCATCAACTAAACAGGGACTCCTTGCAAATACTTATTATTAATATTGCTACTGTAGATCTGCACTTGGGGAACTGGCACCTCTGCTGTACAGAGGAAATAATTAAATGGCCACTTGAGCAATTGGGTCCTGCCTGATGAATTCACCCTTTGCCATTCAATTACTGTTCAGACAACCCCTACAGAAAAGGACTTTATTCATTTAAAAACTACCAAGACCAAAGAGGAAAACAGAATACAAGATAGAAAAATTTTCTTACCAAGCCTTTCCTTCTTTTACCTCTCTGGGGTCACAGTATATACTTGCGGCAAACTGCTTATTTTAAAAGTCTGTTTCCAACATGAATATTCAACTTACGCAGGTAGGGGCTGGGGAGGAGGGGTAGAACATTTCAGAGGTTCTCGGAGACATTTCCTGGGATCCCAAAAAGCCAAACCAGCCAAGCCAGTTCTTCAGCAGTCCCCAGACAGCGCCAAACACCATTTAACACCTTAGGAGAGGGGGTGGCCAACCTGCAGCACAGGTGCCACAAGTGGCCCAGGCACTGTCTGTGTGAGAGACTGAGGAAGGGACAGGGAGCGCAGGGAACACAAGGCAGGAAGCAAAAAGAGCAACAGCTAGGGCAGGGAGCAGAAAGCTGAGCAGCAGTTCAGGTAAGGGAAATTAATCAGAGTGGCACTCAGGGAGGGTACAAGCACAATTTGTGGCACACCTGCCAAAAAGGCTGGCCCCTACTGCTCCAGGAAAAGTCTGTTTACTAGGATTCTTACCTATCCACCAAGACTATTAACCAGTAATGGCCCATGAAGTGCTTCATTCCCTTTTCCCCATACATTTACGTTTTTCACTTTAGTTACATTGCAAAACTCATTAATACTTTCTTTGTTTGTTTTAACATGAGTCTCAAGAGTTCCAGGGTGGGTAGAGGGGGACAGAACTTATCTTAAAGCATAAAATTAAGTTAAACAATTCACTTAATATACAGTATACAGTGTCTATACAATCTTAGGAATCTAAAACGCATACAAAAGAAGTGTGCGCGCTTCAACACCTTCTGGCACTGAATATTCTGCAACTTTAAAAAGCAGCATCTGTTAGAGCTCTTCATGCATTTCTCTTCCTTCACTGACAATATTAAGAATAAAATGTATATCCATTATTATACATCTAATAGATAGAAGTGTTGCCTCAATCATCCTTTAGTAACCAGTTTTAGAATTTGTGGGAAACAAATATATGGAGCCCATCCTCACCTAATAAATACCCAATTTAAATACCCAATTAAAGCAAATATTATATATTGGGCAGCTCACAGAAGATGGGATAAGATATTTCAAGGGAGCAAAGCCTGAAAGAGGGTCAAACTGAGCATCAAATTCTGAGAAGCAAGGCAGGACTTCAGTAACTTTTTATTCAAATACATTTAAGGCTTAAAGTAACAGCTTTGTAAACACTATGAGACTGAAAACAGGCAACAGATGCTTAGTGTTCTGCATTCTCAGTTTTTATTTAGAAAAAAAAACAACCCGGGAATTTTTCAGGGTTTACCTTGGAAACATAAAAACTAGGATGAAATTGGGATTAAAGGAAGAAAAGGGGGAAATCTGTTTGAATTGGGGAAAGCAGAGGGGGGGGGGG
>NW_005841990.1:827373-838355 GCF_000455745.1 Alligator sinensis
GGGGAGGGGCATGGTGTACCAGGAGCAAAGCAGGGGGGAGCCATCATTGGGTGCGGGACAGAGGGTGCATCTCCTGTTGCTATACATCTCCTGGGTGGACTAGGGGGCTATGCCAGGCTTTTCCTGGGGGGTGCATACCCCCAGATCTGTGCACGAGGTAAGAAGGTGGCCGCCACTGCCAGCTGGGGCCAGTGGCAGTATCAGGCTCTTCCTGGTACTCCGGACGTGTGGCAGCCTGCTCTTGTCCTGCACACAGATGCCGGGGCCCACATCCCCCAGGAGGGCTGTGCCAGGCTCTTCACGGAGGGCATGGGTTCCTGGATCCACACATGGGACAAGAGCAGGCTGCCACTTGCCCAAAGCGCCAGGAAGAGCCTGATGCCACCGTTGGCCCCAACCTGCAGCTGGCTCTCATCCCATGCAGATTTGGGGGCCACGGGCCCCCTGGAAACAGCCCAGCACAGCCCCACAGCTTGCAGCCCTCCTGGAGGGCACATAACAACAAGGGCTATGCTTCCCACCCCCCACACCAGTGGCTCCAACTCCGCTCCTGCCCCAGGTGCTGGGAGCTGCAAGCCCAGTCCCTGCAGCAGGCACTGCACCTAGCCACTCCACACAGGCCCACTGGGGTGTAGGGCTCCTGGCTCTGACCCCAGGGCAGGAGGTGCCAGTGTCAAGCTTGGGCCCCCCCGCACGCCACTCCCCCCTCTGCCCGAACACCAGGGCAGCCCAGCAGCAGGCTGCTGCAGCAGCGGGGAGGGGCAAAAACACAGCCAGGGAAGAAAGGCAGGGCACAGTGCCATGCGCTTCCTGCCACTGAAATTCCCATTAATCGAGTTTTCCAGTTAGTAAAATCCCAGATAACAAGGTTTTACTGGTTTTATTTTTATGAAATGGCAGCTGCCATACAGAGGAATAAAAAGTAAAATATGGGTAGAAAGCACAAATCTCTATGTGACTATGTCTGTGAAAAATCAATGTTTAGAAGTTTTCAAAAAGAGTAAAACAGAAAGGTGAAGAGGAGGATGCACTGTGAAGCAAGTAGTGAGGCACTGAAGTTCTCGTGCCAACAGGATAAAAGAACACGTAGAAAGCAAGTGACACATTAAAATTAAAAAAGTGAGATTAGGGATAAATAGGCCATATCTGGAGCCTTTAACAGGGCATTAATGAAAGACAGAACCCCAATGACTGTTAATGAGTGCTGTTTGTTTTGCTGAGCAACCACTGTTTCTCACAGAGGGACTGGTCAGCGACTCTGTATGACAATACTGTCCAGAAGCAAAAACTCTTCCTAACGCAGACAACCTCACTCGTAAGTACCTCAGAGAAAATGACGAAGCTCTAGAACCTAAAGTGATTGAAAGAATTAATGGAAATGTGGTGTCTAGTTTGATTTTTGACAAATCTCCTGATGTGTTGGACTGCCTGATTCTCAGCCTTTTGCTTTCGGGTTTTTTTTTTGTTTTTTTATTTTAAAGCCAAAAAAACCTGCATTGTTTCATGCAGATATGACATTCATCCCATTTACTGATACCCCAAATATGCATGCAGCAGTTAATGCAATGTTAGAGATATACCAACTGACTTGGGAAAACGTGGCCACCACGGATTCTGCCTCCTATATGGCTAAGTTTTCACAGGAGATAAAACTCAAATCACAAACCGCAGCTATTACGAGTTGTTTGTCCCGCTCATTTAATTCATGTTGTACTATCATCAGCCACAGCTACTGAAGAAATGAGACACAATAAATCTTGCGTTGCTGGATTTGGGGCCATTTTCAAGCATGCAAACAAGCTGAAGGCTTTGTTTTATAAAGTGCAAGATGACTGCAAATTTGACTACCGATCACCAACTCCTGTTGTGCCGCACTAGTGGATGAGTTTCTACCTGGCTGCATGTCACGTAAATAAGGCACGGACTGTGATAATATGTATTTTAGCTCACCCTGAGTTTGCCAGTGCTAAAGCAGAAACTCTGAAGAAACGGGCAAATAATTTCAGTGACCGCCAGATTCTGCGCACCAAGGTCATGTTCATTGCTGAGAACTTGGATTTGCTGTCTGAAATGCAAAAAGCACTGGAGTTCTCCCCTGCTGCCGTCAACAACATTTTCTAATACAGATGTTCACCGCATACTGACAACAAAATATCATCTGAATTGAACACAAAAGCTGCAAGAGAAACATACGGCAAGAAAACCCAACTGTTTCTTGAAATCCTTCCGACCTTGGAACACGAAAGAACCAAAAAAAGCTTTCAAAGACTTCAACACTGTTCTCTGCAAAAAGTGGCAGGCAACTGTAACATGTAATTTGAACCCCAAAGTGTTCGGCGCTGAAGATTCTTTTTGGAATGTCATCCAGGTGTTGAACCCCTTTCGCAAGGTGAAGTTTGCAGCAGACTACGACCGCTATGCCAGAACGTTTCAACCATTTGCTACCAAAGATGAAATTTCGCACTTTAAAAGTGAATACACTACCTACATGAACATGGCTATCCCTGACAATGTGGAACTGAATGTGCTGGCTTTTTGGGATGACACACAACCCAACTTTAGTAAAGTTGCACGACGAGCTTTGAGTGTACACCCTAGAACAGTGGATACAGAACGCTTATTTTCAAAACTGGACTACATCCAAGAGAGCAAGAGGCTCAACATGAGTGAGGATACACTTAAAAAACCATGCGAGCCTATGCAAACCAGGTTTTCTGGAAAAAGTATTAGTTTTGATGGGACACAAAAATTACGTTTGTATATACAAAATTTAGCCTAACCTTGCCATTCTTCTAATAATTCAAAATCAGTTTATGGGAGCCTGAGTTTTGAAACAAAACAAAACAAAACAAAAAACAAAACAAAAAACAAAAAACAAAACAAACAACTTAAAAAAAATATTGTTGGACAAAAGTTGGGACTTTCTTTTTATTTTTTTTAAATCCTTGTTCATGCATACTACCATAGGGAGTTACAACAGTAGGATGATGGTACTTCTGGTTATTACAACTATTTCTTGCAGTAATACAAATGTAGAAACTATTTAAATGTGTATGAATTGTCAGCATACTAAATACAGGTTTCCCTCAATTTATGCAGGTTCTTTATGGGCCATTCGTGCCAGTTAACAGGGATTTGAACTGAAAACCAGGTCTAAATTAGTAAAAACTGAATGACTTAAAAAAATCAGTAAAAACTGAGTATGTGGAACACTATAGATGCTGTATTTGGTTACCGTATTTACTCAATTAGAAGACAAGCACTTGCCCATTTAACATGCACGAAAAGAGACCCTTCCCTTATAAATCAAGCACAAAGTACGGGGAGGGAGCTGGTAGCTGCTGCGGTTCTGCCCCTAACTTGGGGTAAGGGCTGGAGATTGAATCAGAGCCGCAGCTGCTGCTTACTTCCCCCTACCCTGTGCTTCTGTATGCCCCATCACTCCTTCCCCACAGCCCCGTCCCCCAGCAACCCAATGCCACTTCTCCCTCTCCCTCCCCCTCTGCTGCACTCTTTACCTTTGCTTCCCACCAGCAGGCTGCAGCATGGGGCACAAAGCATGGCTCCAGCCAGGCCCCAAAGTGGCAGAGCCAATGCTGCTGCAAGACCAGGCTGGAACAGCAGTGCCAGCTCTGTGCTGCTGCTATGGGGCCAGGCCGGAGCCATGCTCCATGCCCTAGGCTGCAGCAAGAACAGAGGCTCCCAGAGCAGAGAAAAGGGGGGGGGGGGGGAAGGAAGGTGGATAGGTAGGAGGTGGGGAGACACCTGGAGGTGGTGGGAAAGATGGGAGGAAGGGGGGCAGGGACCCGGAGGTGGTGGGGCAGAGAAGCAGAGCAGCATGGAGGGGGAAAAGGGGAAGTCAGGGCAGCCTGAAGCTGTCTGCCTCTTTCACTGCCTGCCCCTTACAACCTGCCCCACCCATGTGCCTTATCTTGCCCCGCTTACTGCCTTCCCCACTGTCTGTCCCTCAGCACCTTCCCCTTGACTATCCCCTCATCTGGTTGGACTAGTTCTCTTGAGGTCACTTCTAGCCTTACCTCTATGATTTATGATCAACTCTCCCCAACACCTGCCATAGGGAGGGGGCAGGGAACAAATTTAAAGATGAACCTTCAATAATTAAATTCCATATATGGAAAATTATAATTTAAGTTTATAAGTTTTCCACATGTAGACTCTAATTATCGGGGGGGGGGGGGGATCATCTTACATTCAGGGTCATCTTGTATTCAGGTGAATACGCTAGCGAATGTCTTCATAGTACCAAGTGAAATGAACTAGCAAGTTCGGATGATAAAGAATTACATACAGGATAGAGGCCTGTACTAAACAGAAATGAATACGAAGCCATAAAAATGTGACGTTGCTATGTGTATTTTGGAGATACTGGCCAAATGGCTAAATTCCAGGTGTTTTTCCTAGAACTGGGAAAAAACTTCCTCTCAGCTGCAGGGTACATGCACACAATATGAAGCACACATTCCAAACACAAAATGCTCACTACAAAATAAAGGAGACATGAAATGTCCCAGAGAACAATGACCCGAGAGAAGCTGGCCCAGTGCAGGCAGCCACATTTACAGAAATCCATTTCTATCAAGATTTCGTACCAGAAAAAAAAAAAAGGGGGCAGGATCGCATATACATTCCAGCTTCCTGGCTGGAAAGCCACACAGGCAAGCTCTGCTGACCAAGGGAGCTAGAGGGCTGCTCCCTGAGTCACCCCCACCCTTGGGGGATCTGATTACTTGACCATGTACCCTGTCCCATACCTAGCTATCAATAGGCAGTCTCCCTGTTTTTAAACCACCTCAACATGTGACGATTTAAAAAAAAGCAAAGGCACAGGGAAGCAGGGCCAGGGACCTGGTGCTCTTTAGCTTTTAAAATCGCCATATGCCATCCAGTTGGGCTGCACACTTGGCATTTAAAGCCCATAACCCAAGAGCTAAATAGCTTCCCTGGCCTCTAGAGCTTTACAGTCCCCACACTTATACCCAGCTAGGCAGCAGGGAATGTATTTAAAGATGGGGGGTGCTGGAACCAAGCTTCAGAACAGCCTTCTTCAGCTCCCAGGGAATATCCACTGGCAGCAACGCTGCTTGAGTTAAGGCAGTCCTGCAGCCACAGCACAGCTGTCTCCTGATCCCTGCACACCTGCAATTTCAGCTGGAGGCATGCAGGAAACAATTCTCCCATGGCAGCCTTGCAGCCATGGAAAAAAGTGTATGTCCCCCCGCCTTGCTTCCCAGTGGAAACAGGCATGCATCAAGTGGGATTTGGGAGGGGGAGACACAGGAAGGGGAGCAGGAAGGGAAAACACTCCTAAGGGATTTTCAGTCCCACAGCTGCCTCCTGCTGCACACCTTTGGGTTGAAATTGGAGAAAGGGAGGGGGAGTAGAGGGCTGTGGGATACTGGGCTTCTCTCTTTTGTGAAAGAAGCGTGCAGACGTTCAAGTTAGATTGGGAAGAGGAACGCCTTCCTCAAAAGATACTTGATCTAACTTTGTGGAAGAGCCAGTCATCTTCCACAAGAAGTACCTTGAACATCTGTGTGTTTTCTTTTTGTGCCAGGAGAAAGGCTTTTCCCCTGGTACAAATGGAACATCTGTATCTAACCAAGGAATAAGTAGAAGGGAGTCTGTTTCACTAGACCACGCTCCCTTCTACAGCCTGGAATATAACCCACAAATTTAGTCTCATTGATGATAAGTAAGAAATAGTCTGTGAATTCACTGGCAAAGCATCCTCTCCCTTTTAGCATCATCCACAGAGTAGAGGACTAATGCGTGGGTGGGCAAAATACAGCCTGTAGGATGGATCCGGTCCACCAAGGGTATTTTATTTGGTCTGCGGAAGATCCCTTGGCCCTGCCTGGCCCAGGTGCAGGGGCCATCCCAGCTGTGGTGCATGTGGCCAGTCCCACCACGCTCAGGTGTGCAGAAAGATTGGAGTGCCATGGCAGCCACATTCGCTTCCCACTGACCCCCACAGCACTGGCTCTTTCCAGCTACCATGCCAGTCTCCACTGCTGCCACCAGACCTGGCCCCAGGTGTCTGTTCCAGGGGTGCTGGACAGAATGGATGGATGTGGTCTCTGGAGACCAGTCTGGGACCCATGCAGTAAGGATGCACTTGGCCAGGGAGATGGGATGGGGCTGTGGGTGGGAGGGAGTGGCATCCAGCAGCAGGACAGGTAGGCAGGGCCAGGGCTAGGATCAGGATTGCAGGGTGTTGACAGCACGGGACTGGGGCCTGGAGTAGAGCCACGACCCACTGCCCATAAGTCCCTGTGATGGGCACCAGTTTCACAGGGAGGGGGATGCAGGGAGTGGATCGCAGCTCTGCCCTGGCCCCACACTATCACCACCTCATGATCTCAATCCCAGTCCTGCACCTCCCACTCCCAGACACTGCTTCCCACCTGCCCATGGCCCCATCCCATCCACCTAGCCAAGAGCATCCCTGCCCACACAGGTCCCAAGCTGGTCTCAATGGAGACCCCGGGTGGTGACAGTGTTGGCTCAGGCATTTAGGGAGTTTTGGTGAGTTCTTGTGGGGGAAATGGGTGATGACTCAGTGTGCAACAGCTCACCAAAATTCCTTAAGTGGCCCTGTACTCCAGATAATTGCCCACCCCTATACTAATGCCATGCTCCTATTAGTTCAAATGGCAGAGATCTGAGCAATGGATTTTAAGGTGCTGATAAACATCTGCTTTTTCAGTCTACTTACAAATAAACTGACATTCAGGTAGCAAAGTGAAGCACGCAGAAATTAGCAAATGGCAGAAGTAAGGTTGCCTAGGCATCCTTATTTTCTCTTCCTTGTTCACATGAATTATGATACAATCTTTAACATGATCACACTATGAACTTTAATTGCTCCATTCCTTCTGATATTCACCCTGTGAGTACATTTATATCCTCTCAACCTTCATATAAATAATTATATCCTCTCTCAACCTTCATTTCACAAAACCAAGTTCCTGTGATCTTCACTCAATTTCAGTAACCATTTTAGCCCTTCACTATACTTGTTCCAGTATAAATGGAGTAGATTTTGAACGGTGATCAGTAAATAAGGTATATTACACACATTCAATAGCCGGGTCCACACAAGCAGGGGAGTGCCTTTGCAGCACCACAAATTTGTGCTGCTACTTTGTGCCACAGTGCATGCCCCTGCCCATGTGCTTTGCAGCAGGACACAATTGTCCCACTGCTACACATGCTGCAGGTGGGAACCAGCTGGGGCACAGGGCGCCTCAGCAGTGGCTAGCTATCCCGTGTTGAGGCAGCGCCACAAAACACACGTGTCTACATGTCTGGATCCAGATGTGCAATGAGGATGAAACAATTTGAACTCCCAGTTAAGCACAATTCATCCCCTGCATTGAATATAGCAGAAGTCCTGTAGAAAATATAATATATTCCCATGCAATTAGACACTTATCACACAATGCATATATACAGAGTGCTAAATTAAAACTGCATTATTAACTAGAATTCTAGTGTTTTCTAATTTTTGACTTTGCAAATTTGACTTCTTTTTTAAATGGAGGGCTGAAACAACATGATTTCACTAGTTAAAAACAAGCAGCAGATAGAAAATGTATACCTTTACACAGGTGTAATGCACACAAATCTAATGTATAGTTACATGTGTAGAAACTGTGGAGGATAAAGTAATCTGGTATAATTATATTGGTGTAGGAATCACATGTATTGTTTTATCCAGGGCAATACCTGCTCATTGTCACCCAGTGACAAAGCACTATACTAGTGCCAACTGTATGCAGCTACTCCCAGATAGCTTCCTACTGGTTCACTCCAGATCACAGTGTAATTTACAGTGGTGTACAAAAGCCAGCACAGTTACACAGGTGCAAACGTGCTGCCTGTTCTTGATCGACGGCTGGGTGCAGTACTTGCCACTTTAAAGGAAGGCAGCTCACAGAGACGTATGCCTAACTATACTGGAAGAAACAAAGTTGAAGTCTCTGGCAGGTTACATTTCACATAATGTAAATCTTGCTTGCAAGAAAAATGTTTGGAAGGGGGAAAGGTACTAATATTCAGTGACAGTTATGTAGACTATCCATCTTAAACCTACTCTATTATTGTTCGGTGTACATCTAGGACATTCAGAGGTTTTTCTAATAAGTGCCTGTAAAAGCATATATTGGTACTTCCAGTGAAAAACAGATCCAAGCCAATAACATCTGATGAGCTCATGACATGAGGCCTGTTAAACAACAGGAACAGAAAATGTGTCATGGAATATGGAAAAAGGGTAAACACCCTCAAAGCACAGTTAATCTATAGTTCTTTTTTTTTCCCCCTTGGAATATTTATACATAATTTTGTTCTCCTGGCAACTCCCAAGAAGTAGCACTACCAGAAGGTGGGAGAAAGGAGACAAAAATGAAGTCTTTCAGTACAAAGACTTCATTTATTTCAGTACAAAGCTGTCAAACTCCACCTTGAAGATTACAAGTGCTTAGTGCTTTGAGAATTTACAGATGACCAGGTTGTGATTTCAGACATCACATGTGTAAGTTCCTTAAACAAAAACTTGTTGAATCAACATATGCATTTCCCAGGGCTGGTTTTCCAGGATAACAGGTTAATATGATACACTATGATGCCTGAACTGGGTATTTGAGTTGATATGGATTCACCTGCATTTCTTCTAGTGTGCACCATAAAGAAAACCAATTTCAACTTCCTGAAGTGACTAATTCTACCACGATATACCTTGAATACAAGAAGAATGTTATACATATTCAAAGTGTATAGTTCTTTCCATTTTTCTTGCAAGAGGCTTGGTAAGAAAACAGAAAAGTGCATAGGAAGAACTCTCAGATGTGGTCTCATGGAAACTTTATCCTTCTGAATGATCATAAGGACACATTTCCATTAGGGCACGTGTACTCTTACAGATTAAATAAATTGCCCAGAAGCAACAATCTTCATAGAAAGATGCAGAAGTCATGCAGACATTGATTAAACCCAAATAGAAAATCTATGTGAACAGAACTAGACATAAGCCCCATAAGGCAAGTCAACAGATCTCAGAAATTCTTACTACGGAAATGAAAAGCCAACTATGGATGCATGTCAAATACAGCAATCAAAATGTACCAATCTAGAACATGGAAATAATCTAAATTGTTAAGTAGCAAAAATCCCAAAATGACTATATATAAGAGATGTGACCGGGGCGGGGGGGAAGGGTTGCGCTCTATGTCAAAGAGCACCTCACATCATCAAGGATTAGCTTCAGGTTAGAGGAGGGTCGGGCAGAGACACTATGGGTCAAACTACAAGGGGGGCGTGGCAAAAAGGACGTTACAGTGGGTGTCTACTACAGACCACCCAACCAGGGGGAAGAGCTGGACCAGGACTTCTCCAGTCAGCTTATGGAGGTGATTAGGTCAAGGGATGTTATTGTCATGGGTGACCTAAACTACCCAGACATTTGCTGGGAGAAGCAGACAGCCAGGTCTGATTGCTCGCGTAGGTTCCTGGCTATATTACAGGACCTTCATCTTATCCAGGAAGTGCACAGCCCCACCAGGGGTAACGCCTTGCTGGACCTGGTCCTGGCCACGGGGGATGACCTGGTGAGGGCACTGCAGGTCCTTGACCACCTGGGCAATAGCGATCATCACCTGCTGGATTTCACTATTCAATGCAGGGCACCAAGGGCTTACACCAAGGCTAAAGTCCTTGACTTCAGAAGGGCCAACTTCAACGAGCTTAGGAGACTAGTGGGGAAGGCACCGAGGGCCCAGAAGGAAGAGGAGATGGGAGTCCACAAGGGATGGTCGTACCTTAAGGGGGCGATCCTCCAGGCCCAAAGGATAACAGTCCCCGACAGAAGCAAGGGTAGGTAAGAGTGCTCAGAAACCCCCTTGGCTCAGCAAGAGCATTCAGGAATGCTGGAGGACTAAAAGGGGGGCATACAACCAGTGGAAAGGAGGAGCTATCACCAAGGAGAAGTACTCCTTGGCCCGTGAGTGTAGGAGGGCTATTAGGAAGGCCAAGGCAGAGATGGAACTCAGGCTAGCGTCCAGGATTAAAGGACAACAAAAAGTCCTTTTTCAAGTACATTGGGAGCAAGAAGAGGGCACCAGGCAATGTAGGACCCCTGCAAGATGCAAATGGTAATCTTGTGGCTACGACAGACAAGAAAGCTGATATTTTTAACAGTTTCTTTGCCTCCGTCTTCTTGAATAGGGACATCCCACCTACCAGAGGTAGGGACAATCTTGGGGATAGCTTTGTCAGGCCTTCAGTCCCTGCAGATGCAGTTAGGGATCTTCTGGAAGGGCTAGACATTTTTAAATCTGCAGGTCCAGATGACCTCCACCCAAGGGTGTTGAGGGAGATGGCAGGGGTCATCGCAGAGCCCTTGGCCCGGCTGTATGAGCATTTGTGGTCATCTGGCCAAGTGCTGGGAGATTGGAAACTGGCTAACATGGTCCCAATTTTCAAGAAAGGGAGGAAGGAGGACCCAAGTAACTATAGGCCTGTAAGCCTCATCTCAGTGCTCGGGAAGATCTTGGAGAAAATCCTCAAGGAGCACATCTGTTGGGGGCCTGCAGGGGAGATCATGCTCAGGGGCAATCAGCAAGGGTTCAAAGGCAGGTCCTGCCTGACCAACCTGATTGCCTTTTATGACCAAGTAACTAAATCCTTGGATGATGGTGTCTCCATGGACGTAGTCTTTCTAGACTTTAAGAAGGCCTCTGATACGGTCTCTCACCCCATCCTCATCAATAAATTAAGCGACCGTGGCATTGATGCCTACACAGTTGGATGGGTAAAAAAATTGGCTGATGGGGTGCACCCGGAGAGTAGTGGTGGACGGGTTGTACTCAACCTGGCGAGATGTGAGCAGTGGGGTACCCCAGGGCTTGGTCCTTGGGCCCGCACTGTTTAACATCTTCATCAGCGACTTGGATGAGGGGGTG
>NW_005841990.1:839043-870691 GCF_000455745.1 Alligator sinensis
CTCCCCTGTCGGGGGTTTTGTGACCCCAGCATTCATCCCTGCCTGTGGCAGGGGGTCAGGCCAGATGATCTGTTCAGTTACCTCCTGACCCTAGCTACTATAAAACTAATGAAAAGCGATGATGATATTGATATCAAAGTACTTCTTCCAGCTGAAAATAAAAACATCTCTTGTCAAGTCTTCTCTGCTGTTTACAGTAATTACAAAAGATAACATGTTTGGGGTATCTTTCCAGATGCTGCCCTCCAAGCTTCCACAAAGTTAGATATAATGAAGATTTCAGTGTCAGCTGCTTGTTATCTTGAGACAGACCCAGAATCTAAAGAGAATGTTTTTGGTGGCTTCATAGAAAGACTGAAGATATAGAGATCAAAGTTTGCTTCTGCAAGGATGAAACTATTAAGGTGAGTTTGGATGCATCTTGCTCACTTTTCAAATCACTCTTGGGAGAAGCTGGTTAGGTAGAAACCATGAAAGAAAAAAAATCCCATCCAGTGATCCATAACTCTAACTACTACTTGAACAAAACTAAAAGGCATTTTCTGTTTTCTAGCAGTAAAAACGAGTCTAGGCAATAGAACTGTTGATATGATTTTAATAAAAAGATACCATTTTGGATTTTCAGCTTTTTAAAAAGTAACCATTCAGGCCTGTGATCCAGAATGGGATGAAAACCCACATTCCAAAAAAATAAAATAGGTAGCTCAGATTAAGTCTCCTCCATTGCAGATAATTAATCATATTGCAGCTCTTGAGAGAGGGGTTTCTCATTGGGTATGAGGAAGGGAGCATGAAGAAATAGTAATGAGAAAAAAAAACTGTATTGTACAGATTATCTTCATGACCTAGCACTTATTGTTCTGGATCTACAGTAGACCAGTCAGGGTAGAAGGGACCCACTGGACAGGAGGGATAGGGCATTAAATAGGTAAATAGGCTGCTCTTCAGAAGAAAATCATATCTGCTTTTTGAAAAAGGACATGGATGTAAAAATAAAATAGTGGCTCAGTACCAAATAGGAACAAGGATATGGTAATGGAAGTTACCACATCTGTAAACAAAAATTTAGATTGCTTGATGCTGAAGTTATCTACAGATCCAAAGAAAGAACTAGGCAGATGAAATAGCAACTTGAGAATATGGATCTTTAATCAATTTGGCATTAGTGCCCCAAACTGGAGAACTTAAGCCATCACCTATATTAAGAAAGGAGGGAACTACATACTAGCTTTTCTATTTTCCACATTCCTATCCAATGCAATGCAGCAGGGTAAAAAAGAAGGGTAAAGGCAACTCATTGCCACAAGGGGCGACACTGCATTTCAGGTACAGGTGATCTACCTGTCGTGAATCAGAGCAGCCGCCTGACTCACACCGGAGTGTTTAGATTTAGAGCTCGGCAGGCGGGTAGTGATGGATGGAGTGGAATTAACCAGGCACAGACACGTGTAGGTTACAGGAGTTTGTTTACTTACGTCACCTAGATAGTGATGGACGACACAGGCGAGCCTTTGTTCCGTTACAGCTTCGGTTATAGAGTCGAGTATACGCATATAACTTCGGTTACAGAGTCGAGTACACGCACGCAGTCAGGTTACAACGGGATAATGACGGACGTGGCGCCGGAATGAACGGTCGGGCTTGCAAGACTTTCTACGTCAATATTTTACGCTGACGGGGTGATTGATTAGGAATTGATCAATTTCCCAATTCTCTAGTGACAAGCACAGGTGTTTCCTGTGAGATCCCCAGAGCTCTCCGACTTGGGTGGAAACCGTTAAACTATTTATAGGCAGAGGTGTTTTACAGGGATACCCAATGGTGAACCGTTATATGGAATCTTTAATTTTTGGCAGGTGGCAGCTCTTTGTCTCCTCAAGTTACGAGGTAGTGGGTTAGGTTTCTCTACCTGTTACGTGTGTGCTACGTGTGAGGAGCTTACGCTTATTTTTGGACCAATTATATATAGTTTCCCCTAGCATTTTATTTCAGCTGACCAATTATCAGCAGTATACCACCAGCGTTTTGTTTCAAGGAATTTCTTGGCAGGGAAGTCTTTTAACCCTTAATCGTCAAAATGAGGATGATTTGAATGGTCTCTCTTGCCCAGTGGCATGGGCACAATTTAATTGGGTTGTGACACTACCCATGTCAGAAAAGTCATATTGCCAATTTTGGAAGTAGTGTGTATAGCTGCCATATTGGAATCCAAGATGACTGCCGTGATTTCATGTTTTGGTCAATATTTCAGCCCCCACTAGCGCCAAAAAACTAATTCCTAATGACAAAGCTAATATTGTATGAAGCAAGATCAACTTGTAACATTCTCATTGTGATAACCAAACTGGATTCCAAGATGGCTACAGCAAATTTACAGTTTTGTTCATTATTAGATACCCAAAAGGTTTGCAAAATTGTTACATCAACTCTGTTTTGCTTCAGATTACCTCAATGCAAAAACCTCTGATAAAGATTGTTGACAAGAGACTTGCCTTTATCGCCCTTAAGCAAATGTTATAACAGGGCCAATAGTATCACTGAGTCTAGTGAAGCATAAGAGGTGCGACTTGGAATCTACAAGATTCATCATACGTCTCGCAGTAGGTTCGCAGTCAACAATTAGCTAATGGAATTGTATGAGTAAACGAAGCACTCCTGAACAACTGCTGAATTCAACACTTGTTATAACAGTATTCTTGACAGACTACTGCGTTGTATTGATCCTGCGATACAACCTTCAAAAGGTCTCAGTTGGCACTGTTCTTGCAACAGTTCTTTTACACACAAAGCACATAAAGAGACTGTTAAGAAAACTGCGCAAGATAGAAAATGAAAGGGAAATCCTAGCAACAACATCAAGTGAAGAACCTACTAGGACATCAAGCAGATCATCTACTCCAGTTCCCTGGAGGATGTGCATATTCTGCCAGAAACATTCTAGTAAGAGTCTGTGTCATGTGTTGTTGTCTGAATCAGCCAATGGAATACACAAGCTGGCAGAGAAAGAAGTGTTGCATTGTCGAATTGGTGTCAAAGATCTATGAGATGCTGAGGCACATTACCATCCTGAATGCAGGCAGGAGGAACAACAGAAGAAACAAATCTCTCATTCCCATTCACATGTGGAGACTGTGCAAAAAGATATTCTTCTTTCTCTCCTGAAGCGAGACCATAGCATCAAATGATTGATAAATGAGATGCTAGTTTTGCATGGGAAAATGTGTACAGTCTGTAAGATACACTTGAAAGATATTGTGATTTAGAAGATGAAGGTGGTAAATGTCCTTTGACCACAGTGAAGCAAGAACTTCAAACTTACTACAAGACAGCCATTCGGTTTTAGCACTAAAGAAATGCAAATCTTCCACTCTTGTCTTCCGAACGGTGACAACCAGTAAAGCCAAACAAGCAGTTGTAACTTTGCATATAAATGATGAGGAAGCCATTTGCCTGCAGTTCAGGAAAGTTTTCAGACACACAATACACGTACTATGCTACTCTCAAGATCAAAGCAGATTTGAAAGTTATATCCAGCATGAAGGAACACAGCAACTTGAATTAAAGGAAAACCCAAAAATGAGTTAATTCTTAACAGCCTTTTAGCACTGGATACATTGATTTTGGAAGATGACAATGACGACTTAGATGCTGAAAGTCATGTGCAAGATGAGAATCTAGACGAGTATACCGAATGTGTCAGGATTTGGTTTACCTGTAATCAGGGGGCAAAAAGCTAATGCCAAAACATGCTGGGTTAGGCTTGCTGATACATTCACACAAATGTATAACATAGAGCCAATTATTAAGTCTCATTTGCTGAAGTGTACTTGAACCTAATCCCCCATATTCCCCATCACTTAATCAGTGTGGTTGGCAAGCTAAACATGACTGTCATGTTCCCATTATAAACACGCTTAACCCACCTTTGGATAATAAATTGCAAGTGCAAGACAAAATGCCAGGGACCAACATACTCGTGCAACAAGTTATGCACTCCCAGTTGCAAGTAGTATGAGACAGCATGTTGCAAACTGTATAATAACTACAGAGATTAAGAAACGAATTCAAGTGATGAAGTCTGAAAAACTGCAATTACCATTGTATAATGGTATATGTAACATTCATATTACAATTGGATCAGGCTATTATATTTTCCTATTGCCTCGAGCTGAACATATGTCCATGTTTCATTGCCACTGAGTTATGCATTATTAATATGACATATTTGCATTCTGAAATTAAAAAAAAAAAAATGTAGTTTTACTCAATATAACTCAAACAAGTAGGCTAGCCTGAGTTATCATGTTTTCAGTACTGTAGGTCTGCGATTAAATTTATAGTGATAGGATTTGTGAGGTTTCAGTATTATAGTGTTGTTTACTAGGTTTTATAAATTATATTGAGTTAATGCATACATACCAATACATCAGCCATCTTGGAATCCCATATGGCTACCACAAAATAAATTTTATGACTTACCTCCTCAGTTCATATAACATTGGTTTCATCATAGGAATTAATTTTCTAACCCAAGTGGGGGCCAAAATATTGACGAAAATGTGAATTCACAACAGCCATCTTGGATGCCAGTATGGCTGCTATATGCACTACTTGCCAGATTTGCAACATGACTTTTCTAATATAGGTAGACCACCTCTACCTGAAGCACACTGTCACCGCTTATGGCAATGAGTTGCCTACAACAACAAAATCTACAGATCTTATTGGTCAATTTATACCCTACTAGTTTGCTGATACATGCACAATTTTAAAGGGAGACTATAACCAAAGTAACTCTGAATCAAAAACCTCCTGTTATGTGCATTTAACAATTTCTTCAAAAATTTAAAAACGCCTTCAAATATTAAATGTCCCTGTAATTGTCTGCTAAAAAGGTCTTTTTGCAGTTACTTGCTGACCATGTGATGTTCTCATGACCCCCAGAAATATTTTTTATATTTCAGATGACTAAAATCAGTAGGAAGGCAAATGCATTCTAGCTCTGTACCTAAATCAGTTCTATAGTGACCTGCAGTGACAGTATGGAAAAAAATCTGCAACTGACTACTTACTAAACATAGTTGAAAGTACCTGCCTTTCTTACACTATTCTAAACAAAATGTTTAGTTTAATTAACACCTTTGTAGGATTTAGATTTAACAACAAAGGGAACAGAAACAGTTAACAGATGGGTAACAATGCTAAATTCAAAAAAAAACTTTCCCAAGTGGGACTTGTAGAAGAAGAAAACCACAGACTACTATTACTTCTCTCTCATGGAAGTTTGAACCCATATTTTGACTTCTCCCTCTATACCCCCTTCACACCTACCTTGTCAAGAAAGCCTCATGAAAAAATTACACTTTGGTCATATACACAGGTTAATAAAAAATGCTGATTTTGTTTCCTTAGAAAGGAAACAGCATAGCTTACAATGCAAAGTACTGTAGGTATTCAAAGTATCTTGCTCTGACATGTAGACACCCATTATGTATCACACTGCTGAGACAACATGAATGCATTTGAGACCCCTGCATTTAAACCAGTATAACAAATCATTTGCCAAGGATCAACACCTGTTACAAAGGTGGGGTGCTTAAACACTGTAAGCTTGTTGCATATTTATTCTAAACCATGGCCTACAAATTATATATAATGATTAAATTCCAATGGCCTTTTCCTTTAAATAGTTTTTGGATCATTTAACATTATTGCCATATATTTCTAGTTGATGTTTTAAAGTCAAAAACTCAAGAGGAAAAGGAAAGAACTACTGCCACATAGACTGCTTCTCCATATCGAGAAAAAGAATTTTACTTCTTCCGGGAAACAAGGGCAGAGCCATGCAGTAATCTAAGAGCAGCCACTATATCAACACTTTCTGACTAGCAACTTTCAGATTATCCCAGGAAATGCAAAGGAAAGAAGCAGTAGCATTAGTGAGGAAATCTGTATAATCCTGGATTTACTAACTTCTTACTCCATTTCTGCTCTCTTTAGCAAAGGTCAGCTTCTACTCAGCACACTTCCTTGCTCCTGCCACTGCCTCCATGGGAAACACGTATGTCACTAACAACTCAGGAAGCAGTTTGCAAACCCAAAATTGTCTGTTTTTACAAAGTGATACCGTGCAGTTGGGGCATGACAACTAACTCCTAAGTAGCATATAACCCTTTCCAAGTGTGAGAGAATGAGCAAGGAAACAAAAAAGACTGAAGAAGAAAAATAAGGAAGTGCATACCAGTTTTTCAATTTCAGATTCCAGATTCTGGATGCAGTCAAGCTTTCTCTTACGACATCTCTGCGCTGCAATTCTATTTTTGCTTCGTCTTCGGATATCATGGATGCAATCCAGCTGCTCAGGGGTCAATTTGTGCATTTTCAGAAATGACTGGAAGTCATTTCGAGAAAGTGAAATGATCCTTTGTGCATTAAATGGCAGTTTTACCTACAGTATAAGACAGAATTTTGAACCAAAATGGAAATAGATAGTACCAGGATTTTAAAATATTTTACAAGGTTTCTCAAAATAAGCATGAATACACAACAGCAATAAAACATATCTTATTCTTCCATAAAGGAAGCAAGTGCTATCTTACATTCATTTAACTGTACATAATCCAGAAATTTCAAGATAATGTAATTTAAACACTATGCATGTTTACTGTTTTCAAAAGATTATTTACAAGTGCACAGAACAATTTTAGTTCTTAAATCATGTGTAGGAACAAGTGTTGATAGTGGATAAGCCCTTGGGCAGGCACCACTAACATGATCTGAAGTTCTTTTCCAACTACTAATATAAATATTATGCATATGTAAATTTTACACACAACGCACATGCAGGTGTCATATTTCTAGAGATGTTTACATATCTATTGTTCAGGGAAACTGGTTGAAACCTCTATAATTAGGCTGCCTAGCACTTTGGATCCAAAACTGAGCCTGCCCTTATTTGTACAAGCCTTATACGTTTCCCCATCATTTCCAAAGAAATGTATTGGAGTCACAAAACTGTCACTAATTCTTGTTTAACACTGAAAACCACCTTTTTTTTCTTTCAGAAAACAGCTATTATATTTTAAGGTCGCCCTATTTATGACCACTAAGCCATTTTAAGTACATATGCAGACTTAAAAATGATCATATTTCACATTTTCTCCTTTCATAAAAGCAATCCTTTCAACATTTCTAGAAGTACTGGTGACATCAACATCTAAACCTATATACGGAATGCTACTCCCAGGGATGATGCTATTTACTTTAGTAAGAGTTTAAAAGAATGGGCCAAAACCAGCCTTGAAGCTGTCTTATATGTCCCACTTATTTCCAAAAGAAGAGTTTTTCCACTTACTCTGGAATTTAATTTGGGTCTCATATCTTGAAAAGGCAAAACATTTAGGCATACCAATTTCTAAAAATCTAATAGAATTGAGTAACTTTCTGTACAGCTTGTGGGACTGGATTATCTATTTCACCTTTAGCTGGATGCCATGCTACAGCATCAATGACAACAAAGTAGCAGGAGAACTGGGAAATGGAAACACAAAGAAAGGGGGGAAAAAAAACCACAGGAATGTTCAACTGCTCCACAAAAACCTGAGATGCCCTGTAATTTTTGAGGCTGCATTAACAATCATAACCCAAACTACAGGAATGATTTATAGTATTATTTGACAATAATATATATATTATACTGAACAGGAATCCTAGAAACTGGAAATTCCAAGTTTTTTTCCTCCCTGTTTCAAAACAGGAAAAACATTTTTGAAGTTTTCCCATAGAAAAAAATATTCTAGAAATTTTCCATCTTAAAACTGTTGAACTATTTTGAGTTCTATCAAAATTTAGTATATTAAACTAATATTAAACCATTTTGACTTAGTCTAACCTTTCCCTATCAAATTTCATAGAAATGTCATTGTCAAATTAATTTTTGACTTAATTTAATGATGACAGCTGTTCCACTGAAAAATGTTGACCAGTTCTTATACTGAAGTATCTACCCTTCCTCATCTTGCATGTTTATTTCACTGGTACGCAACATCATTCTGAGCTTTTCTAAGCCAGTTTTATGAATCAGCCCAGTGGTGCTCAACTTTCCAGGCATGTGCACTTGAGCCAGCCACAGAGCAACTCCAGCCCACCAGCTCGGTCCTCCATGCAAGATGGTATTATCCTGGCCACAAAGTCCTCTCACGGGTACAGAAATTTGGTGGTAGGGGAGCAGTGGAAGCATTAGCTGGCCTGGCAATTAACATGCGTGCATGCACACGCACATTTCTCAATAAAGTTCAGAAACAAGAAGGAAAAAAAAACAAGTTAATTATGTAGGATATGGAATGATGTCTACAAGACTTTAGAGTAGAGCTGGAAGAATGATTATCCTCACCTCGCATTCCTGTTCTTTTGCTGAACATGACTCGCTTTCCCCCTCCGTGTCAGTTTCAGACTCTTCTCCCAAACTTATCACACAAGTAAATGGACATTGCTCCGCTTGCTGTCCCTGAATATAATCTCCACTACTTATCTCTGAACTGTTTGAGCATCCTTCAGTATTAAGGGTGCTTATAAATGGGCAGTTGACAGAATTCAAAGTTGTGAAAGTTCTTTGAGGAGAAGGTTCAGGGCTGTCGCTGATCCTGATGCCAAGCCATGGACACTCTGTCTTTTTCCCCGAATATATTGATTCTGAGCATTCTTTTGCTGTTGCAGGTGACAAATGCATTTGACAAGCAGTTTCCGTACTGTACACATTGCTCCAAAATCCTTTTGCTAGGTGTTCAGCAACCTCTCTCTCCACACTGCTACGATCACTGGTTGTTCGAATGTTCATGCTTTCTGTACTGCACAGGTCAGACTTCAAAAGCAAATCACTGTTTTTGTTTTCAACTGGTTTGTCATACCTAACTCCAGTACTCGCTACAGCTTTTTCTGCTATGACTGTGCTATTTTGTATACCACTGAAATTTAAATCATCATATTGCTCATATACATGTAAAAAAGGCACAGGATGAAGTCCATGAGGTGCAACAGAAGAATGTTGTGGAAAAGCAGCAGCATCCATTTTCTCCACGGGATAGGAGACACTCTGAGACACCAAATCGCTCTTCATTTCCTCCTCTTTTGCTGCCTCTTCCTCATCCTCTTCCATTTCTACCTGAGCCTCTTCATATTTTGCAGCCAGCTGCATAATTTCACACTCCTGAGCTTTTTGTGTGGCATTATTATCAAATGATTTGCTCTCATGAATGGAAGCAGCTGACATTACCTGAACTTCTGTAATACTGGAACTAAGCTCTGTAGTCTGAACTCTGTCACTTCCAAAAGCTTTTTGGAACTTCCTGTATTTTGGACATAGGGAAGGCAAGTCAGAAACATTACTCTTTTCTAAACAAGCAGGATCACATGTTTGACTGGTGTCCTGGAAAGCAGGAGATGATACTTTTGCATTTTCTTCATCTTTGTGGAGCTGTGAGTCAGGGGTTTGAACATCTTCCTCTCCTCCATCACCTAGGTCCCCTTCATCCACCTGGTTAATTTTATCATCTGTTTTCTGACAGCGTGATGAACAACACTGCCTTCTGGGACATTCTGGTTGGCCTGATTTACAGTCCAAAAATTTGAATTTGAGAAACTGAAAGCAAGATTCTTCAATATTATGTACTCCCAAAAATTCTGCACACTTGCAGACTTCAGATACATTGTCTTTATTTAAAATAAGTTTAGCTGTATATGCAAATTCAAGTAAAGGACCAAATCCTTTAAGTGTCACCTGTATATTTAAAAAAGAAAAAAACCCCAACAATGTTAGCATATATAGTTCACTCCTGTAAGCCACAACTGTTATTTTAAACAAAGTGAATAAATCTGAATAAAAGGTTTCTGAGCCTTCCCAGAACAGTGGCATGGAAATTACTTATACTCTTTGGGCACGCCAGTACACTGCCAACCAGTATACTGGTGTACTCTGCTTGTTCTCTCTAGGCTTAGCACACAATAGAAGGGGAACACAATGAGAACATCCTCTACTTGTCAGGACAAACAAATTAAAAAAAAAGAAGTTAACAGTGTAGGAAAAACATGCATTAAAGAAATTGTGTGTTGTCAAGATCACACTCAAATTGTTCCCAAAATGAGAAAATTTTTATCATTTTATAGCAGCATTCCATTTTGCAATGCAATCAATTTATTTTCAGTTTTTCAGCTCTGTGTTCCTATTGCTAAAAAATGTAAAATATCATTGTTGACTGAAGACCAAGACATACATTACATAAGACAGCTTGAATCTGAAAGACCAGAAAAAATGCAATCCCAGAAACTCAGATGCAAAGTCATATCTAACTTATGGCATTTAACTTGTTTCTCATTGTTTATTCAAACCTCCATTGGTATTGGAACATTTCAAAATGGGAACTTGACCATGACTGGCTTTTTGTGCCTAGTACTTTGACAAAGATGGCCTAAGACATGAAAACTAGGGTGAAGACAAATAAAAATGCATAGCAAGTTAATTGGGATAGAGACCTAATGTGCATCAGTTACAATGCTACAAGTCCTGGCACCTTTTTAACTCTCTGTAACCTGCTAGTATGTGCGTATTTAAAGCAACCCCATAGCCTTTATTTCAGGGTCATTAAACATGTGGATCTGGCCACAACAAAGTGAAAGCTAGCCTTCTCCACAAAGTTTACACATTGCCAGCAAGGTTGCAGATGGAGTACTGTGTCCAGCTTTGGGCACCACACTTCAAGAGGGATATGGATAACCTTGAGAGGGTTCAGAGAAGGGCTACTCGTATGGTTGAGGGCCTGCAGGTAAGACCCTATGAAGTCAGAGATCTGAATCTCTTCAGCCTCCGCAAGAGAAGGCTGAGAGGTGATCTTGTGGCTGCCAGCAGGGAATAAGGGACACACTGTTTGCCAGGGTGCCCCTCGGAGTTAACAGAAATAATGGGCACAAACTGAAGGAGAACAGATTTAGTTTGGACATAAGGAAGAAATTCTTTATGGTAAGGGTCGCCAAAATATGGAATGGGCTCTCAAGGGAGGTGGTGCTTTCCCCTACCCTGGATAGGTTCAAAGCAGATTAGACAGGCATCTGGCTGGGGTTACCTAACCCCAGCACTCGTTCCTGCCTGGAGCAGGGAGTCAGACCCAATGATCTACCAGGTCTCTTCTGACTCTAGAAATCTATGAAGTAAAGTGCTCTGACTAGCAGTGGTTGGATAATGTGTTTGGCCCTGACAAATGCCACTAATACATTATTCTGGAAAGCAAAGAAAATGCTGTTTCAGAATGGTTTCATGCAAGAATGGTTCAACGTAAGTATCGCCTGCATTTTTTTTTCAGCTTTTACAATGACCCAAAGTGGGCTCGGCTTGATTTCTGTGACAGAAAAACAATATGCAAGATACAGTTATAGCTCTCCTTGAAATGGAATGAAAGGCTCAACATGAGAAATACTAGAAAATATTTCAACTGCCATAAAAGAACCCCAAGTCATAAGAGGAGCCAATCTTTTGATAAAGACATAATAGATTTGGTAAATTAATTAATTAATTATCAGATTCACTGATAATTAATTAAAAGATTTTTAAAATCAATTAGATCCAACTCAGTATCTTTAAAAATACTTTACTCACTAGAAACTGAGGAATTACCAAACTAAATTTCAGGGACTCTAGGCAAACCTTTCACTTGTGCTAGGGACAACGTGTGACCCAATTTTTCCTATACCAAGGGGAGCTGCCCCATTCCTTCAACTGCCCCCTTCTATACTACACCAAAACCCTCCATTCTCCACCCCATCAAGAGTTCATATGCCCTCATTTTTTCTTAACTGGGGCAAAAGTCAGACTGTCAACATATAGAACTACAGTGAAAACCTTGAGAAATGAGAACATTATTATGCAGCAGTGCGCTCACATGTGTTAAACGCCACCTTCTTTGATTTATAGGAATATGTGCCTGAAGGGTGGCTCACAGCGTGGTATTTAAAATGTATTATTTGACAGACAGGCAGACAAGCTGAGTGTAAGGGCTTGAATATACTGGGAAATGGTCTGGATTATCTATTGCAGAACAGGTATTCAGCAACAACTCCCAGCGTGCATATTCTTTATTTGGCAGTGAAAGTGCTTTCCTGGACTAGGTATTGCAGAATCACTTACTGCACTTCAGATTCATACCAAAGGTTATTTTATTTATATATAGCAAGAGAGACAACTTCTAAGGTCTTACAATAATGAACAGATATTTCAGGGTGACTGAATGATGCTGGACTGAATACTTTGGATATCACCTACAAAGGAAGTAGAATATCATCAGCAGTAAAGTCATGCTTCCCAGCATGACTTAAGTGACTTGGAACAGAATTAAATTTCAAGCTTAACTACAGTGGCTTTGCAATGCCAGCAAGTTAAATGACATTGTACTAGTTCATATAAGCTAAACTCCAATTATAAAACAACTATATGGTATGGGTGCACCGATAAAGATTTTTGTGGCCAATACCGGTGGCCGATTACTAGTGAGCCACATCGGCCGATACCAAACCAACTGCCAATATGCAGCCTGGCAGCATGGAGAGCAGCATCTAGCCAGTAAGTCTGTGAGGAGGAAGGGACATGGAGGAGGGCAAGATAGAGGCTCCTGTAGTGAGGGAGTGGGGCTGGGGCAGGGACAGGGGATGTCCAGACAGAGCAGGGCAGGGCATAGGATGGAGCCACGGGTGGCTCATCTGGGGGAATGGAAGGGCGAGCTGGGGGCTCCCGGCTGCTGAGTGCACCCTCAGGGGAGGCATGGGGGGCACATGCACCCCAGATTTGTGCATGGGGCAAGGGTGGGCCATCTACTGCAGGCTCAGGGACAGGGGATGCATTTGCTTCTTCCTAGCAGGAGGGCTGGGCCAGGGCAGGTGGTGGCGATGCTGGGGGAGACGGGGTACAGAACGACCAGCAAACACCCCAAAATCTGCCACAACCCCCTTCCATATGCATCCTCCCAGCACTGCTGCCGCATGCCTTGAGCGCAGCCCTGGCCCAGCCCCCCTGCCAGGAAGAGGCCATCTCAGCCCCAGTGAGCTACCCACCCTCATCCCAGACAGTAATCTAGGGGGGAACATGCCCCCCACTCCTCCCCTGGGATTGCGCACAGCAGTGGGAGCCACCCCGTCTCCTCCCCCAAGGCCTCTGGACAAGCTGCCCATGCCTCCATGCTGCACCCCACTCCACCTGGGCAGCACCTGCCCCAGCCCCTATTCCCTCCCTCATTGCAGGGGTCTCAATCTGCACACACCCCCACCCCAGACTTACCAGCCGGACACTGCTCTCCAGCTGCACTCCTGGTTGTGCGCAGGAACACGGCATTTATCGGTGACATTATTAGCAACATCAGCTAAATAAAGCAGATTGCCGATAATGTCAAATTTCCTGCTATTGGTGCCAATACAACATGGACCAATACATCGATGCACCTCTGCTATGTAATATTCCCCTAGTTTCAGAGTGAAGATTGTTAAATGAGTTACACCAACAGTGCTCAATGTTTTTGCCTTACACAGCCCCTACATACCCGACCTAGCATGCAGGGCTACAGGCCACAGGGCACCCCATATACATGTGGGAAGATGCACACATCAGATGGGGGCTGGATCAGACCCATAGGCCTGGGGTTGAGCAACCCTGCATTACATCATAAGAATGGATGTCCCAGTCTGGAAGCTGATAAGAGTCAGACATGGTAGGTTGAGAGATGATTAAACTGAAACTAAGTCAGTTGAACTTATCAACTGATACACTATCCAAGATTTCATTGCATGTTCTCATGATCAAATAAAAATATCACTTCTGCAGTCTTACTTTTTTAGGACCTTCTTGATGATACATTTTAGCCCACTTGTTTTTAGCTCTAACAACCTATCATACACCCCCATCCACCCATGGTACCATTCGAGAGAATAAAGCAAGGATAGATAATATGAAGAGCAATCTTCTCCCATGCTTGAAACCAAACACTAGTAAAAACGGTGTAAAACATTTTACAAGCAGTTGCTTATCTCCTAATCTGCATTTTAATTAAGCAACTAAATTAAGGCATGGTTATATAAAATTTATAGAATTCTACCTTTTCCTAAAAGCACTCTATTCTTATAGCCTGGATAAGACCAGACCACATAATTTAAATCTGCCTAAATTAACTGACTTGCACTTGTAACTTTCAATTGAGTCTTGTTTGGAAGGAATGGGCAGTTTTACTGAACTAAAGGAGAGCGTGAGCCAGCTTTTCCAGTTCTAATCAGACTCTGTTCTTCTATCGGTAAAGTTATTCTGAAACCTACCATAAACAGACTTTGGCTCACAATGCGACATTGAGCAAATAATGTGATTTCCAACTCATTTGCCAATAAATCATTTTGATAATTTACTTTTACAAGCAACAATAAGATCAACTGCCTACTATGCCTATTTAACCAACTTGAAAAATCTCCATCATATAAGCAAAGGCAGAACTAGCCTTATACCACAACCATTATCTACAGCTTGTTTCTGCTTTCCCTTCCAACTGTAGATACCTTTCAAAGCCGAAGAATCAACTACTGCAAGAAATTAGAGCTTTTTGCAGCAGATTACACATAACGTTATGTTATCGGTACCTATTTGGTCGTTTACATTAGGGATACAGATATGTTTAGAATGTAACAAGATTTGGCCTGTCCAGGTCAACAGGATGTGGACACTGACCGCTATATTTTCTACTACTTTAATAGATACTAGATGCGTCAACCCCACTTTTGTTGGCTCCTTTCCAAAATATGCCTATCAGATAAGAGCTTTCAGAAAACTACCCATTCAAGTTCATTTTAGTCATTTATAAAGCTTTAAGTCTGACTCCAATTGTTTGAGAAGTTACTGCCATTCAGTTGTACAAATCAGAACACCTGAAGGCTGCAGCCTTCTTCCAAGCCATTCAAAGTAAGTAAGTTTTGAATGTATTCATTCATCCTTGACTTCCACATACATCAGCTGCCAAGAATCCAAAATAAGACTGAGAGCAAGATAAATACCAAGTTGGTTACTGGAGTAGGAAGAAAACACAAGGGAATTGTTGTCATGACTGACTGACTAAATGGGGAAGAGTTTATTATTAATTTGTAAAAGATGCACGTGTTTGTATGCCTTAGTAGCTAAACTACTACCCAGGCACAGTAAAGCTGCACCAGGGTACAAAATAAGGCTTCCAGCTGCAATTTAAGAAGGTGAAAGTGACCATTTTCTTGGCAAGTCAGTGCCTTGTACCTAAATTTGCAACATAAATCTCTGAAAAAAGGAAAAGAAGCAACATTGCTGAATACTACGTAAAATCTAAGATAGCAAAACTAAGAACATAAGCAAGGTTATTGTTTCACCTGTCACTTCTTAGAAGTATGAAACATGTAGTTAACCATCTTCTCCCTTAAAAAGACAACATGAAAATCAATGTTCTATTTATTTCCCCTAAATGCATCAGCATTTTTTTTAAACTGTTAAAATGAGAGAGAGAGAGAGAGAGAGGTCACCTCTATATGCTTTCTTTTCTATTTACATTAAGGAAAGATTGGTAGTAATTCAAACAGCTAAAAAGTGTCTGGGGTGGAGACATGAGTGGGAAGAGAAGAGAGAACAGCAAGTTCTCTTATTTGCTTTCAAAATTACTGTAAATATGGCAACATATTTATTTAGAGTTGTCATACTTACTTGGATTGCTATGGATAACTGAACATTCACCATTACAAATTTTGAAGAAACATGAATCGTAAATTTGTTAAGTGGCATGACTTTGTTTCAACATAGCCACCACCATCAAACCATGGAGTTGCAGAGTTTTCACATTGCTTAACTACAGCATTGACTGATTTGGACATATTCCCTTGTCACACATGAAGCTCTGTGTTCTTGAACACCTGTGTGGCATTTGAAACCCTTGCTAGTGGGGGAAAAGATGAATTTCCATGTTTTACAAGATATTTTCTGAACCTGAGCTGTAATACTGCAAGTATTGAGCATTCTAAAATGTACAGCTCTTTAAAGGATTGATTTGATGTTTTAAAATGGCTTTTCAACTTCCTTAGGTGAATGTGTCCACACCCAATAGGCATCATCTGTGAAGCAGCTGTGTCCACTCATCGAGCACCTTTCCTGCTCCTAAGCCTCTTACCTATAAGTACAATAAATCTCAATTTAAAACACTTACTGCAAGAACAGAATTTCATGTAATAGATTAGAAATACTTGGTGCTGTCCAGAAGTATACCAATTCAAATGACTCACCTCTTCTGGTAAAGTGATGATAAGATCAGCATCCAACTGGCCAATTCTTGAAAGGAAGTAACTGCTGCAAGCTGCAAGCACAGCCCGATGAGCCCGAAATCGTTGATCTTCCACTAAAATAGTAACATCACAAAGAATATCTTGCTTTCTCTGACCATTGAGACCGAGTAGAACATTGGTACTGTGTACTGAAGACTCATAAGCAAAAACCACACTATTCTTCTCACTTAAAGACATTCTGTATCACAAATGTTAGTGTAAATCTCAGTGGAAAGCATGCTTCTATTCTTCAAACCTGAAAAGAAATGTGAAAATTTATGCAGCTTGTAAGTATTGACAGGAATTCAGTGACAACAGTAGGAAATAACAAGCAAACAATTTATATATTTACCATTTTTAAATTTTATATACATTTAGACCTACCTTTAAGCAAAATTTCAAAATATATTTCTGAATATATCCTCATCTTTAAGCAAGTTTGTTACAAATAAATCTAGCACCTACTGGACACAGAAGCAAAACCCAACACATATGGAAAAACCTCTTCATTAAATATTTGTCTCTGGAGAAGACTGAAAATGATCATGTTACCACACAAGTTTCTGAAAAGATTTTAAGCATTACTATTTAAAAAGAAGCACCAACTAAAGCATTACAGAAACTGAAAGAGGAAGATAAGTACCACAAAGGCTCTAGATCAAAGTTCATCAAGATATTGCACAAGCAGCTTGTGTTTGTTGATTAAATAGCGTAGAGTCTAAAAAGGTTTCTTCACCTCACAAGACATCAAGATCTCCTATAATATGATAAGTTGTGGGCAAGGAGTCAGTATCTCATCAACAGATCTCAAAAGACAAGAGGAAATACATTCTGAAACGTCTTAAGTAGCACTTGTTTGAATGGCTGTTTGGTGGTCACTGAAGTATGTGATTATATTCTCATTGTACAGGCAACTGCTGCATAAAAATTATAAAGGGGGAGGCAACCTACAGTATAAACACTCAAACCACTTACGTTCTGCTTCCAGCCCAGCCACTGAGGCCTTACTAGAAGGCCTCAGCTTCCCTATCTGCATATCATAAGGATACAAGTTAAGCAATATGTTTGAATGCATACTTCATTCACTCTTCACACTGCATGCAAGACCAGCTCCCAGGCTTCTCTTGCACCAGCAAGTAGCAAGCCACTGAGCTGATCCTGCTCTCAGCCTCAGTAACACATTGGAGTCAAAGGCTCCAAAGCACTTGTCTGTACTTAGTAATTAAAAGTGCCTCAACACAGCAGAATTCTTAGCACGATACGAGTACTCGGTGCAAGGGATGCCTCGCTACGGCAGGAAAAGCCTTGGTGCAGTGATCAGCTCCTGCCAAAACTAGCAGTTGCACCATTTGGATGCATGCTACCGATTGGCTCATTGTAAATTATTCACGCCCAACGGCTAGCAATTGGCTCACTAGCCGTATAAAAGCTTGGGTAGTTTCCGCCCAAGTCGGAGAACTCCGTGTGTACGTTGGGAACGAGTTCCTCGTGTACCTCGGAGCAAAATTGGAGGCCTGATCAACCACTCCCCGTCGATGACCGTCCTGACGTACCCCGCACCCTGCATGCTCAGAAACATCGGTGTGCCACCCAGTTTCTCTTTTGTTTGTAACCTGTACGGAGCGTGCCTACACTGTGTGCATCGACACAAGTCGCTGTACGTCAGTTTGAAAGTAAAGTTCTTTTCCAATTCAACCAGTACGCGTTTGTGCCTAATTCCACTCCATCGCGGCACCATTCCGGCTATACTCGGCACCCACAGCACTCGAGGCTGGGAGCACCAATCAGCTAACTGCTGCTCCCAGCCTCAGGGATATACCATACCCCTTGACTAAAGCACCCCCAAGGCTGGGAGACCTGATCAGCTGATCTGCGCTCCCAGACTCCAGGATGCAGCAGAGTCAAGGGCCCCATGCATCCCCATGACTGGAAGAAGCAGCTGATCATGGATTCCAACCTCAGGAACACACTGGAGCCAAGGGACACATCAGATGCACCTTCTAGACTGAGAGCAGAAATAAGCCAATTGGTGCTCCCGACCTCAGGGGGTGCATCTGAGTAAAGGGTTCTGGTATGCCTCCCAAGGCTGGAAGCAGCGGTCAACTGATTGGTGCTCCCAGTCTCAGGGATTCATAGACATTATGGGCTGGAAGGGACAACACAGCTTGTCGAGTCCAGCCCCCCTGCACTTGGGCAGGAAAGACTGCTAGGGTCAGATGACCCCAGCAAGATGGGTGTCAAGATCTTTTTAAAGATCTCGAGGGTGGGTGACCGTACCACCTCTGGGGGGAGTCTGTTCCAGACCCTAATCACTTGAATCATAAATAAGTTTTTCCTTATGTCCAATCTGAATTGATCTTCAAGCAGTTCGTGTCTATGGGTTCTCGTCTTCCCCTGGGGTGCCTTGGTAAACAGATACTCCCCTAGGCCCTGATGTACGCCCCTAATATACTTATAGGCTGCCACCAAGTCCCCTCTAAGTCTTCTTTTCTTCAGGCTGAACAGTCCATGTCTTTCAGCCTCTCCTCATATGACCTGCTGTCCAGCCCTCCTTTGCACTTTCTCAGGCTTCTCCACATCCTTCCTGAAGGGCAGTGCCCAGAACTGGACACAGTACTCCAGCTGCAGGCTCACGAAGACCAAGTAAGCAAGAGAATGACCTCCTTAGCCTTGCTTAAAATATATCAGTAGATATATGCCAGTGTTTTGTTTGCTCTGCCAGCTATGACATCATGTTGGTGGCTCACATTCATTCTGTGGTCTATCACAACCCCCAGGTCTCTTTGAGTTGTGGTATTGCCGAGTATAGCACCACTAAGCCTGTAAGTGTACTGCAGATTATTTCTCCATATTAAACATCATCAGGTTTTGATCTGCCCACCTTGCAAGCCTGTCCTTGAGCATAGCAGCCTTTGACTGGGAGTCTTGATCAGCTGATGCCTGGCCACATGGACTATTTAAGGCATGATGGGAAAGCTAGCCACAGCTCTTGCACAATCTTTTTTGCAAAAATGTTGCAACTTATTCCTTGCTTTTATCATGCCATTAATGGCATTAACATGTGGCTAGGTTACTATTTCAGATGTCTTAAGTATAATATTTGCTAGGGGCATTAAACACAGTGATTCATTGGAAGAGGAAGGGGAAAAAAAAGCCAGTTAGAATTTAAAAACCTCATATACTTAAAGCTGTACCTAAAAATCTCAGGGTCTCAAGGGGACAGAAAACAGACATCTTAATTTCTCTACTCCTCTCCAGTCTCTAGAATAGACCAAGTAAACATCTTATTTCATTCCCATTTCCATTGTATTTGTACAATCCCCACCTTCTTCTAGACATGGGCCACACATGAAGCCTTCCATTTGTCAGAAAGTATAACAAATCCTCTCTCCATATCCAGGGCTTGATTCTGAAACCATTTCAGTCATTTTCCATCAATTTCAACTAGACCACTATAAGCCCTTAAAAGGCATAACTTACAATAGGAGAATACAATTGGCAGCACCAGTGTCACTGTAGCAAAATGTAAGACGTTGCTTGGACTGCATTCTGGCATTTTTATCTCGTGACCTGTGTAATAATTCTCAAGGATAATCGTGGAAATTTGAGTTGGTTGACAGGGCTACCCAACCCATCTAACAAGGGAACCTTACATTCTGTAAGGTGTGATTTGACTGAAATGATACTTCTGACCAACGTTAAAGTTGCACTTAACTGACACAATACCAAACACTGCCATAGTCCAATATGCTGTGAGCAACAGCATAGTCAATACAATGAAAAACACAGGATTAGAAGGGACCTTCTGGGCTATTCAGATCAGACCCCTGTATTTGCAAGCAATATGAGGTTCTCTCAAAACCACCATTTCAAACTTTCAAGCACAACTACATAACACAAAACCAGAAATATCATGACTCTACAGCATGCCAAACCAGGAGACAAGGACACTGTCAGTGCACAGGCACTACAATGACAGGGCAATAATTAACATATGCTCAAGGAACTACAGGAGAAGTTCTGTACCATGAGGCATAGTCCAAAGTCACTACAGTCCTCATCAGTGCCCAAGGGAGGGAGGGGGGGGGGGGGGGGGGGGGGGAAATCTTCCTGACCCCAGATTTGGTAATCATTATGGCTCTGAATAAAAGAGCAAGACTGCAAGCCAGAAGACGACTCAGTTGAAGAACAATGAGGAGTTACCATTCAAGCCAGTTAAACAAACAAACGAAAAAAAACCCTAACCTCAGCTGTGGCCAATATCCCACTTTTCAGAAGGCAGAAACACTTCAGAAGCTGCCTTCCCCCACGTACTCCTGCTCCACCCCCCCAGGGGAAAAAGTCCTTTCTGGCCCAATAGGTAATAAGCAAAATCGCTGAAGAATGGGATTACCAAAAACCTACCAATATTATAAGAGGGCTTCTTTGCACCTAAACATGGGGATTGCAAATATTTCCATGCATTGCATACATACACTGATTGCCAAACAAGCCATGCACTGATTCTTGAATAAAGAATCTCCTATCTTATCACAGTGCACCTTCCATAAATTTACGAAGTTCAATCTTAAATAGATTTTGGTTCCTTCCCCTATTACTTTGATCAAAAAAGCTGGAAGATGATCCCTGTGGTAGAATTCTATTTTCTAATCAAAATGTATTGATAGCCAGAGTGTAGCCATCTGATCTTGTAGTGGGCCAGTTTTCCAACCCCAAAAGCTCTTCTCCCTCTGTAACATTCACCTTGAATATATGTGTAAAAATAACAATAATCCTATCCCTGTTAAGGTAAACAAGGCAGACTTCTTTAATATGTTACAAGAAAAAGTCTCCATTCCCTTCACTACCATATTTTATTAGATACTACATGCTACCAAATAAGATGCACACCTTGTTTTTGGGAAGGCAGAATGAAGAAAGATTTTTCAAGTCATAGCTGCATAGGGGAGAGAGAGTGAGCCTAGTCCTCAACTAACTCATCCTCAACTAACTCATCCTAAAGCGTACTCCCTAGCTGTTCCTGAAGACTGGTTTCCACGGGTGGATCTATGATTCTGAAAAGAGCTAAAGTAGTGACATACAATATTCTGGCCCCACAAGCCAAATGAGTGACATGGGGTTGCTTCATGGGTCAGAACCCATGAAGGGTCAGTGTCTACAGCCAGGTGCTGGGACTGTCTGGTGTATAGGGCCAAGTTATCTGGTCCAAAGATTTAGCAACTAGAAAGCAGCTACTGCTCCTAAATTTCCAGACATTTGGAGAGCCCTATGGGCCACATGACATGGCTCCAGAGACAGGATTTGACCTGTAGGCTGGGGGTTGAGCATCTTTGAGCTAAAATGTCTGTAAAACAAACAGACCAGGAGCAGCTAGTGAACAACAAAATTGCCCTAAAAAAAATCTTAGCTGGATTAGTGGACCATCAAGTCCATTAAAAAAGGAGAGATGATCGATTGTTGACACCTGTAGAGTGAAGAAAAGTGAGCCAATATGTCAAACTCCTTCAGCTGCCTAAACAGTGATTGCATAGCTGCTGTACTGTACAGAAGGAATCAAAACAGGATGCTTCCATATCTGGGCAGAAAGTCAGCTTCCTCACATAACAAACAAATCCCATTTTGGGGGGAAAAGGTGAGTTCTGTAGGCAAGAAAATACAGTATCTTTGTTGTACCCATTCCAGCCTAAATTCATGGGGAGTTCCTGTTGTTGGGTTTGATTGTTTTTTAAATATCAGCAACCAGAACTGAACACAGTATTCTAAATGTGGTCTTGTATTGACACAGGCACTAGTACCCTCCCTATCTGTACTGATTACGTGCTGCCTAATAAACCACAGGTCTGCATCTTTTTTGCAGCTACACTACACTGACAACTCCTCTGGTTGATGAATATACCCAAATGCTACTTGGTCATCTTTGGCCTACAATACGGCCATCTTAAAAACCAAAAAGAACTTTGGTCCCCAAGTGCATGACTTTACAAACTGTTAAACTTTATTAAACAGGAAGATTTAGATAATCTTGTAGCATGGAGTATTAGAAATAAAATAATCTGATTGTCTTCTTCATTGTCTATACCCTTTCAAATTTCATGAGCATATATCTATCTAGTTTCTGTGCTAGTCACTGCTAACACTATTAAATAAAGGTCAATTCCCAGCAGAACACCACCAGTTATTGTTCTCCAGTCAGGGAACTCACTTTTCTCCATAATCCACTGTAGATTCCCTTTGAGCCAACTCCTTGTTCACCGGATGATCTTCTGAGGTCCCTTCCAGCCCTTTACAATCTATGAATCTATAAACTGCAGGAAAGCACACTTTATATTTCCAGCTTTTCAAATAGGATGGATGCTCTTCTTGTTAGATGCTCCTCTAGAAAAATATTTTCTCCTTTCAAGTTTAAGTATCAACATAGATAATAAGGTAAGAAACAAAGAAGGAAAGAAGCTACAGGACTGCAAATGTTCATGGAAAAAGTTGAGCATCACACAGGAAAAGGAAAACATTTACCACAATAGGAAGATAAAGCTCAGTTTAGAGAACTAGATACACAGAACAAGATGAAGAATGCCTTAGCGTTATTTTCCACCTGAGAAGCAAGAGTCCTTCCAAGCACAGACTTCAACTAATTTGTTAGAAAAGGGTCTTCGGTAAAATCGGGAGCTCAGAACATGATCAGACAGCTTGCCTTCCTAATGCACATAAAGGAGCCATGCAATCTATCATATGTGTATCGCAAAGTTTTTCAGAAGAGATTAAGGTTATTATATTTTAAGAATATCCTCCATGTGTTTAAAAGCTACCCTTTCCTTCAAAAATGGATATATCTGGGGACCATAGCCAGCTCAACAGTAATCATGTAAAAGGTGGCTAGTTAGCAGACAGTGTAATGGGAACCCCTCCCTCTGTCACTAAGAGGGCCTAATTAGATAAAGAACCAGGGATCAGGCAGCTAATGAAGAAACTGGCTACATTTGGCTCCAAGGGAAGAGAGACAAAAAGTGCCAATCAGGTGGCTGGAAGGGGGCTGGGCTGAGGAATATAAATCCAGTCCCTGAGCAGGAGGGGCAGTCTGGCCCTGTAGGAAAAGGAGTTCCTGCTTAAGGTGGCCACAGGTCATGGCCTAATGGATGCCCAAGTTGTCCCAGAGAGCTGCAAGGGAAAAGCCAAGGGGAAGTCATAGCTTGCAGCAAAGTACTAACCCAGGGCTGGGAAGGATTTTTGTTACACAGCTGTTGTGCTTGCATTTACTTCTTGGTTAAATTGACCAGAGGACTGGGTTATGGCTATATGGGTAGAGGCGGCCACTGGCAGGGAGGCTTGTGTGCACTCCCCTGCAACTGAGCAACAGAAATCAGGCCCTAAGACAGAGACTGTTAAAAGTGCAAGCGGGCCTCAAGATGGGGTGGCTGCCGTCGAGACAAAACCAAACTCTGGAGGCTAAGCAAAGGGTTTGGCTGGTAAAGAAGAGGGGCTAAAGCTGTGGAAGCCAAAACACTGACAACCCTCACCCCGGAAACCTACAGGAGTATTCCCTTAAAGGGGGGAAGCACAGTAAGAGGGCATAAGCCCCAGGTGGGCCTGGCCTGCCTGAACAGATCAAGACTACCCAGGAGGTGAAAACTGGCCTTGAGAACCCCTCCCCACCAACATCAAAACTCCTGGCAGGCAAGACAGGAGGCAAAGTGGGACTGGGAAAGAGCCAGCAAGTGGGGAGGACCCCTATGGGTCTTGCACAGAGCACATACAATTTGCTAGGTTTAATCCACCCCTGAGAAAAACAGAGGGTGTGATTTTTTGGTGATGTAGGTTTCAGTGCGATTTAAGTTTTTCTGCCTGGTGAAAATCTGAGATGCTGTTCTTCAATATCTGCGAATGAGCGAAGAATAAAGGACAACCAAATTAACTGCCAGCACTGACCATTCTATTTCCTCTATTTTAAAATGGGAACTTGAAAAAAGCTAGTAAAAAAATTTTTATTTTTTTTTTAAATCATACTGTCCTTTGAAAAACAAAAAGGATGAAAGCTAGCATTTTTATTTCGAGACTAATGCTCAAGTTAGGAGCTTCACAAGTTAGGCAGCTCATAGTCTGTAAGAGAATCAAAGCGCTATTACAAAATGAATGCACAGCCAAATAAAAACGTAAAACTCTATACCAAGTGATGGAGCCAAATGCACCAGATAAGAAGAAATAAATTGTGTAGACTCTCTTTGCTATACCGTTATGGTGCTTAAAAAAAATCCTTCTAAGACACGCAGTCTGAACACTGTTTACATTGGTTTACACTGCAAGTTGAATCTAGTAAAGTAACATAGTGCAAAAAAAACTTACTGAAATTATATGAAACTTCCACAATTTTCTAGTTAGACAATGTAAGACAATTAGCATCTTCACTATTGTGATGTCAGTGTCACGTTACTTCAGCCTGAAATCCTTTAAGTTGTATATTCTTTCAGGTATTACATTATACATGTTAATGGACAAACATACTTTGTTACTTTCCTACAAATGACAGAAATTTCTTTGAGAGCAATTGTATTACAAAAAGTGACTTAAGGTTTGTTTTTTTATTTTGTTTGCCAAAAAGCCAGTTTATTTATTTAACAGCGAAAGCATTTTCACTCCTAACTATCACCCCTGCAAGCTTATTAAAGTCAAGGGTTGTTTGTTTCTTGTTCACCAAAAGCAAGCAGTCCTGCAAGATAAATTATGACTCATTGACATCTGTGTAACCCCAGTGCATTCAGTGAATCTGTATAAGTGTAATTTGAACTTGGTAAACATCTCTACTGAGGATACCCAAGAATGTATACTATTTTAACTGTGCTGGCATCGCAGTGCTAATAGAAGCAAAAGGCAAAATAATCTGTTTTTTTCCTAACTACAGTAAGCAGATATTGCTAAATACATACAACTGAAAGATCTGAATAAAAGGGGTCTTTTTAACCCAAGTAGTTTTTAGACAAAATCTGACAAGCGTGGCTTTGATGTAGGTTTTTTATTAACAAAACTAATCAGTTAAGACAATTAAACATTTCTGGTTATGATGTAAGCTAGAATTTATGATGCTTTAATTAAATCAAAACCAAAGTGTGCGGGCCGGGAGCGACCCGAGCCCTTTTTCGTGCTGCATGCGGGCTGTGGCCAGCAGCCCGGGCACGCTGGATCGGAGAGGGAGGGCGACAAGCTGGAATTAGGCACAAACACTTAGCGGTAGTTTTAAAGATTATTTACTTACACCGAGATGGCAGTGGTGTAGGCTGGAAAACTTGCTTGAGTTGCGGTTACAGACACAGACAACACGGATGGTCACGTGGAGTTTGCTAGGCTCCACGGAACAGAGCTCCGGATGCTCTGGGTGAATGCGCCACCAAAATCGGAATCGGAGATACGTCTTATAATTCTTTCCGCTCGAAGACGGGAAGAGGTGGGCGATGGATCAGGTCGCCAAGCTCCTCTGAATCTCACACAGGGTTTCTATTACCCTGCCGTGTACCCAGAGTCCCCACGAGATGGATGTGGAGTCCTCTTCGGCTTGGGCGGAAACCACTCAAGCCTCTTATATGGCTAACAGGGCAATCGTTAGCCGCCACGTGGGAATAATTTAGAACTAGCCAATAGCGGGGAACAAATTTGCATACGGGTGGCAGGAACTCTTTTGCACCATGCATTTCTCTTGCAACTTGAGCAATACACTCTGCAAAAGAAGCTGCAGAAAGGCGGGAAACTCATCCCTGCACCGGGGTTTTCCTCTGCAACAGGAAACTCTCCCGTGCAATGAAGCTGCAACTTGTCGGGGATAATTCTGGTGCCGATGCACACACAAAATCATGCCTTTGGGTCATGACACAAAGAAGAGGAAAACAGATTAGCCACAGTCGAGAGAGAAACCTATGGATAAAGATGAAACCAAGTCATTTGCTCTTTATTTGCAGTTCTCATTGTAAGAGGGTATTGCTAGATTGCAAAAATCGGGTCTACACAAGTGTGCTTGCCAATATTATTACACCAGTGCGGTATGCTAACAAAGCACTCCAAATGTGGCACACCGAATTTCAGTCACTACTCTCACTGAGAAACATAAAATAGTTAGATGCACAGAAACACAGCTTTGCCATTATAACCAGTGGCTATACTATGGGTTTTTGTTTGCATAGGTGTGTAGTCAGAGATTACACCTCACGATACTCTTGATGACAATACATGACATACTTCTGTCCACAGAAGAGTTGGCCCACTTCTCCACTTTTACCTCTGAAGTGCAAAACAGGCATCCCATGTTTCTCCTGTGCAAAGCAGTATTACATATGAAAAGTTCCTCTATATACATTCCATGGCCAGTTCCTCATTCAGCAGGGAAGAAGCATCACTAAACATCAATTCAAGTCAAATAAAACTAATGTATACATACAACCACCAGGGTAATTAAAAAACTTCCCAAACTCTAAAAGGAGGTGGGTAACAATGAACACGCATCAACATCTTAAGAACAGCCTTCTTTTCCTTAACATTATTGTATGTGACGCTTAGAAGAACAAAAATTATATATAATTTATAAATTTTTTCATATTCCAGGTCAAATTAGCCAAATCAGTTCTGAATCCTCTCAACTGAGCGACATTCAATCATTCAAGCACCATTGGCGCTACAACCAGTAAGTATCCTCCAGCTTGGGGCTTCAAATACTCCCAAATCCATTAGTGGGCATCCTATGAGCAGGCCCAAGCCCAGAGGCTTGGGGTTCAGATGCCCCCGAGTCTCACTTGTACTTAACCAAAAGCCACATGAGCAAGCTAGGGAGGAGACCTCCATTTCCATAAAGTCAGCGTGTAGCCAAGATCCTCTCACAGGGAGCTGGGAAGTTTATTACGAGACTCTCAAAGGGCGTCCTGTCCACAATGCATTGGACAGGGGTGCACCCTCCACTACAAAACTGCCATTTAAATCCATCTTGGTTCATGTAATAGACCAGTGCAGCACTACACGAGATCTTAGCCCACAAGTGGCTGCTGAGAAAATAAAGGAACAGTGTGTCAGAACTCCAAAAAGTAAGAAATATACTAACAGTAGGATAACTACATAAGAATATATACTTAAGACACTTATGGACAGGTAGGTAGATGGATAAAACAGACACCTGCAGAGAATAAGACGCAAGTAATAGTGTAGGACATGGTTTTCAATGCTTTTGAATACAAATGAAATCACAGCAGGGGTGCAATTATCAGAGCAATTATTTGGCCCCAGGGGCCACAGGAAGTTTCAGGATGGAGCGCAGTGAGTGGGGAATGGCAAAATAGGAAGTGGTGTTTGGGAATGGGACAGGCAGGATCACAGGACAGTGACAGCGCAGGGCCAGGGCCCGGGGCAAAGCTGTCATTTGCAGCCTGCATACCCGCTGTGATGAGCACAGGTTCTGAAGGCAGAGGCATGCAGAGAGCAGATCACAGCTCTGGTCCAGCCCTGGCCCCATGCTGTCACCACCGTAAGATCCAAACCCCTATCCTGGAAGCAGTTCCTTGCCCAGCTGTGCGGCCAGTCTCCACAGAGACCCTGGGATCGTGGGATGGAGACAGCACAGGGCCAGATTTGCTGCTGGGGCAGAGCCCCAGGTCTGCACAGGGACATGTGGGGCCAGGGCCCAGGGCAGTTGCAACCCACTCCCTGCACACCCCCTGCCCAGTGTGGGGGGTGGAAAAGGGGAGGACTGCCTTGACACTACATCCCAGGAGTCAGCCAGGGGCTGAGGAGGGAGCACATGCAGCAGAGCTCACCCAGGCAGAGTCCATAGCTGTCCCCACAAGGCTAAACCCTGCTCACTCCTGCCTGTGCCTACTGACCCAGCCCCAGACAACACACACAGCTTACTGGCAAGGCTGCTCCCAGTGTGGTTGCAGCTGCCCAGGTGCTGCTCTGCTACTCTCACCACCAGCAGTGGCTTCTCCTCCTGCCCCTGCTGTGCCTTTCTGGGTGGGGAAGCTTTAGCTGGGAGGCTCCTACCCCCGCATGTGGGGCTCCAGCTCTGACTCCAGTTCCCAGGCAGAGTGGATAGAAGGCAGCTGGGAACTGAAGCCAGAGCCACGTGTGCTGGGGCAGGAGCTGCCCGAAACTTCCTCTCTGTCCAGAGTAGCACAGCAGGAGCTGCTACCACTGGAGGCGAGGGGAGCCGACCAGCACCTGGGCAGCTACAACCACACTGGGAGCAACTCTGCTGAAAGCTGTGCACACTAGCCAGGGCCGGTTAGCATGGGCAGGAGTGCAGTGTTGACTGTCCTGGTTGGGGCTTGGTCCCATACAAAGCATTGTGGGGGCAGCCATGGGCCATATCCAATGACTTGGAGGCATGCCCCATAGGTCCGATCCAGTCAGTTATTAGACCAGATGCAGCCCACAGCCCATATTTTGCCCATCACTGAATTAGAGGGTATTTAGGAAAACCAAGCTACAAAGAGCTTCAGCAACACAGACACCTTGAACAGATTTACATCTTAAGGTGGGACAGATGATTAGGTTTTTACAAATGCATTTGAAAGTGGTTGTACACCTGCTTTCCAAATCTCCATTCTATGCAAGACTTAGCCTTTCCAAAATGAGAGCTGCTGATCAACCACATTACAACTATGAAAAAATTCACAATCACCAAGACGCATGGATCTTCAGTCACAGGTAAATCTTTTTAACTGGCATATAAAAACAAATACGACTGATTTCCTGAAGGCTTTTGTCTGTTCTAGATAAAGTCATAAGGACTGTTCATTCTTGACTTAATAAGAAAGCATGAAAGTCCTTCATCACTTTCATAAGGAATTTACACGTGAATTGTATCACTTCATCCTTAAAAAGGGCACAAGGTAAATCAAAGAACATTTTGAAGTAGCACGCTCAGAAACATCACAACTTTGCCGAAAGGATCTTCCCTGCATAAAAATCTTAAGCCCACTAGTATGAGGTATCTCAAATATTTACCTGAAGCACTGTGTCCAGTTTTGGGCTCTCCACTACAGAAAAGCTGTGGACAAGTTGTAGAGAGTCCTGTGGAGGGCAACAAAAATAGGTAGGGGGCTGGGGCACACAACTTCTGCAGAGAGGTTGAGGGAACTGGGCTTATTTACTCTGCAGAAGGGAAGACTAAGAGGGGATTTAATAGCAGCCTTCAACTAACTGAAGGGTGGTTCCAAAGAGGATGGAGCTAAACAGTTCTAAGTGGTGGCAAGGAGCAATGACCTCAAATTGTAGCAAGGGAAGTTTAAGTTGGGTATTAGGAGAAACTGTCTCACTAGGAAGGTGGTGAAGCACTGGAACAGGTTACCCAGAGAGGTGATGGAGTCTCTCCATCCTTGGAGGTTTTTAAGGCCTGGCTAAACAAAGCCTTGCCCAGAATGATCTAGTTGGGGACAGTCCTGCTCTGAGCAGGGGGTTGGACTAGATGATCTCCTGAGGTCCCTTTCAACCCTAATGTTCTATGAAAACAAGCTTTCAGCAGCAGTGTGTTAGCACCCTGTGGTGGAAGATGCAAATACCGGTGGCAGTGAAGCCAAAAGCCTGAACCTGACAACAGCATGCACAGAAACTAACTTATTTTTCACATATCTGATAGGACAGGGTAAATACTAAATGAAGTTTTTTGCCCTAAAGCAAGACCAAGACAAGCAGGAAGGTCTGCACATCATATTTTAAAGAGTGATTTTGCTTTTTTCAAAGCAGCAAAACCCATCTACCCAAGTCTCCCTGCCACAGTTCCAAGGAAACTGAAACAACCTAATTTTAAATCAATCACCATCGATTTCATGACTCAGTTTTCTTATGAGTTAGATGATAAGTAGAAATATACTGGCCTAGAATAGAAAACAGTGGCCTGCTATACTGATATAATTAGACTTGTTATATTTTACCTGGCTCTCAAATATTCCACAGCTGCATAGTTTGTCATGAATGCCACCACTTAATAAAGTGTTGTGTTCCAGAACCCCACCTCATCCAGGTTCTAGCCTGTAATGACTGCAAAGATGCCTCTCTCTAAAAACACAAATAGGGAATCAAAATTCATGCAATGACGACTCTGCAGACAACCTGAAACAGGCAAGAAATGCAAATGCCACGTATGTAAGTGTGAAACCTGAAAAGCAACAACTTAAATATCAATATTGCTTACTATTACATTACCATTTCTGATACATACTGTCCTCATCTCCAACCTTGCCCAACTGCTTGCATTTTTTGAGCTTCTTCAAAGAACAGATGATACGCTCCCATATAAAAAGCTCTGATTAGCAGAAAGGCTGTGGAGAGGTTTAAATTAGACTATCAAGAGAAACAGAAACTCTTTACTGACTAAAATTCAATTTGGTGAGATGAATATTAAAAACCATCCCCCCCACCCAGTCCAGCAAAGCAGCACAGAACTTGAAAAACACTGCACCAGTGTTTCAAAACACTGGAATCTTGTCAGAAAATTTAGGAACAGGTTACTATAAGGATTGGGAAGTTTACTTTTATACAGCTTATGAATTCTGTTTGCTAGTATGTTGTTTATGCTCTCTCAGCTGTATTTTACTGCATTTTTGCATTATACCTTCTGTGCCAAGGAGAATGGAGTAGCAAATGGGTGTCTAACCCTGATTAAGGCAGTTGTTAAGGAACATCAACCACTGAATAACACGGCTCTGACAGAGCAGTAGTAGAACATACATTAGGCAAAAACAGTTTTCTCCAGTGTGCAGCTAAAAAGGGGGAGAATTAGAGGGCTGGACCATCAGAAGAAGGAACAAAGTGTCAGCACTGAATTTTAAGATACAGAGTCCAGGAGCCTGAAAGCAATGGGGACAGAGACTATGAGCTGGAGAGGGTTTTTTGACCATCAAACCAACTGAAAGCGGAGAGAGCTTGCTGGAGAGAATTCATTACTAGAAGAGACAGATTAATAAATAAATAATCAGTCAAAGGAGAAAGATCCAAGGGACCTGTACACTTGAGGATTCCCCAAAACCCACACAGCTCTCCGAGGAGAGGGGACACAGAGGAGGGTTCTGCCACAGGTTTCAGCACAGATAGCCAAGCCAATGCTTTCTCCAGGACTAATGTGCATGTTTAAAGAGTTACTTAGCACAGTTTCAAAGATTTTGGTGTCAACCATTACCTTGTCCCCAAGAGGTTAAATGGCAAATCACCTGATAACATGGAATGCTAGAAAGAGTACATGAAAGGAGACTTGAGGCTATACTGTAGGGTCCCACTTCCTGGAAAGGGTACAAAGCAGAGCATCTATATCATAGAAGTAATCTTAACTAGCTGAAAG
>NW_005841990.1:870724-879476 GCF_000455745.1 Alligator sinensis
AAGAGTGTATCTACCCAGATTCACAAGAGCTTAGAAGTATACAGATCTAGCATCTGGACCTAGCAGTACAACATAAATTTGGTAATACCAACTCCAGCAGATGGCATGTTTTCACTGATATCGGATTGGGTCTCATGATCTTTTCTTTGTAGTGCCTGTAAAAACAGGGATCCTGTTCACAGCAAAGCTTCTTGTTTAGCTAAGCGGTAAAAAAAGTCTACTGCAGAGACTATATCAATTATGAAGTTTTGCCACTAACCGGCACAGTCCACAAACTACCAAGCATTTCCTGCAAAACACTGCTCCCCCTCCCCTCCTCAACTTTCCTGTTCTTCATTGCTTGAGGAACATAGTACCAACTGTCCATATCAATCCAGACATCAGTCTTTTGACATATTCACCATAATCCTCACCTCATGAATACCTGTGTATACAAAATGTTCCTAAGGAGGAAAAAGCAAACATGGGTGCAAAGTCCCTTCTACTGAGTCCATAATTCAACTATGATTGAAAGCTAAGCTCTGCAGTAACTTTAAGATGTTCAGGCCTAATTTCAGTTGTTCACCAACTTCCACAAAGCAATGAGGTGGAAGTTTACCAGTTGGCTAGATTGGAGCACATGACTTGTAACCATTAATTGACTATAACCTTACTAATAAACACTGAAGACGTATCCAGGAATTGCTGAGAACAGAACAATCTTTTATATCTTGTCAGATTTTAAAATTCTTAACAGTGCAAGGAAACAGGATAGCCATAAATAAGTTAAGAGACTATGAATCAAGAGATCTGGGTGCTATTCCTGGCAGTGATACTAATTTGTTGTGCAATCTTAAGCAAGTCAGATCACCTCCCTCGATTTCTTCATCTATAAAGTGTGACTAATAATACTTTTAAAAAAAGGTTTGAAACATACGGATGAAAAGCACTGTAAAAATCAATGTTAAAACATTATGGCTACTCAGCAGTTAAGAAAAAAGTTAGCAGTGACTTGTAAGTTCTAGGTGCCCCTTCCCCCAACTCCCTCTCCTTTTATGGATACAAAGTTATACTACGGATGAATGCTTGCAGCAGTTAATAGCTGCTGATTCATTATGTTATGCTGACACAGCATGAATAAGCATTTTACTGTTTTTTGTTCATCTTTAAAGCAAAAACATGTTTCAAAGGACCCAGAATGATTGCTTTAAGAAAGTTTGTAAGCCTTCTGTTCATTATGATTTTTTTCCCCCCAACACTGACATTATTTTGCTTTCCCTCCACATAAATAGAACAAAAGAAACAACAGCACACACCATTTAAAATATAAATCATATTCTTCAAGTGATCAGTATCAGCACCTAGCACTTTTCTAATAATGTTTATACTTTGTTAACTGTTTGTTGCATCTCATCCCTATGGCAGGAGTCTAATTATGGGATTTGGAGCTTTGTCAAATGAAGAGTTAGTAGGATTTAGTATTAACCACCAAAAACCAAAAAACCCCCAACAAAATTGGTTGAAAAAGAAAAATTACAAGCTTTTAAAAATAAACTGAGGTTTTTAAACCTTAATGACTCCTCTACAAAGGCTTGTAAAGGCATAATAGGATCTAATGCACAACCCACACAACTGTACCTCCTGCCATGCCACACATGCATGGCAGGAGGTGTGACTGTGGGAACACTAATCAGATCCCATCATGCCTTACTGCTGGTGCAGTGGGGGCCTGATCCCAGGATCCCCCTGCACCAGCAAGAAGCAAGCCCCCATGACTGGGAGCCCCCTTAGCTGACAGGACTCCAAGCGAGGGGATGCCCAATACATCCCAGCATCTGGGAGACTGCAGCAGATGTGACCTCCTAGCTGCAGGGGTGTGTGGAACACTGCTGAGGCTGAGAAACTGCAGTCTCCCAGCCATGAGGGGCAGGGAGACCCCATCCAGCTGGGAGCCTCAGGCTCAGGGATGCACATGGACTCCTCAGCTGAGAGATCTAATCAGCTGAGGGGCTTCAGGCCACAGGGGCCCCTGGCTACACATTCAATTAACTACACAATAGGAAGCAGCTACAAAGTTGTTACACATATTTTGTGGAATACCTTCATAACTTATTCCTTTTTTTTAATCATACCATTAATTGACTGAATGTGAGGCTGGGTGACCACTTAAGGCATGATTAACTGGATCATCACACCTCAAGTATAAATGTGTAGATGGGGCCTAAGTGTTTAGTTTTACCAGCTTTTCTCAAGCCATGAGGGTTTAAAGATAAAATTAGCACCCTGTGTAATCACACAACTCCAGAAGCTAGGATTTTAAATGGCACTACAAAAGACTATAAATAAGCTTATATGAAGCCTTAAGAGTTAGCAACATCAAGAAATGGCATTTACACTTTAACACAAACTATAGGAAAGTAATGTAGATCAAAGTTACAAAAATATTCCTGTTATTTAGTCAAACTCCTCCATATCTTTGAGGATGGTTAATTCATGGGATACATAGCATTTTGTTTGGGTCAGGGCCAGTAAGCCTACATAGGATTTTGGCTGTTTCATTTTTCAGATTTTTTAAGATGCAGTAGGGGATTTGGGAGTCCCCATTCTCTACCTTTCATCTCTCAACCTTGGCAATACCCAGAAGAAAGCCCTGTGAAAAGCGGGCACTTACTCTAAGCACAATTTGTTTGAAGAAAAAGTTACAAAAAAACCAGTCTGGTGCTGCTGTTCTAAAGAGGATTGTTAGACCATAAAATGTCAATTTAGGATAACAAGTAACTGATGTAACATGACTTAAGGCCATGTGGCCTAGATGATGCATTTAACATGAGGCTGGATCTTCTTACCCCCTAACTTCTTATAGCCATAATTATTTTACATCAACAGAGCATCTGTCCTAGATGAGGGACACCTCAGAATACCATATTAAGGCTTATGAATATTTGAAGATTAAAAATAAAAGATTATTTTAAACAGAGGTAAAGCTAGAAAATATATTTAAGAATTGTTTGAGCTTGCTGTCAACTCTTGTCTGTTTTAAGACACAAATTCCGTAATATTTATGTCCCAATACTTAAGTTATGCAAATTTCATCCCTCTTAAAAAAGTGTGTGTGTATTTTAGGCTGAATTTCTTACTATAAGAATCTTTAATACTGCTCCAGTGTAGAAAAGATAGCGCAACATTAACAAACACAACATCAATTACTCTGGTCTAATATTTGGGCACTTTCTGTATGATATTTATTATAAACAAGAAATTAATAATATGTTTGAGCACGATACATTGAGGTTCCACTTCGTTTCATAGTTGGTAGGGTCAGAAGGGACCTGAGCAGATGAAGTCCAACCCCCTGCCATTGGCAGGGAAGGGTCAAACAACCCCAGCTGGGTGACTGTCTAGCCTCCTTCTGAAGACCCCCAGGGTAGGGGTGAGCACCACTTTCCTAGGAAGTTGGTTCCAGCTCCTAGCTGCCCTGACTGTGACGTAGTGCCTCCTGATATCTAGCCTGAACCTACTCTCAGTCAGCTTATGGCCGTTATTCCTTGTAATTCCCGATAGTGCTCGGGGGAACAGGGACTCTCCCACTGCCTGCTTGTCCCCCTTGGCAAGTTTGTAGGCGGCCACCAGATCCCCTCTCAGCCTTCTTGTGTAGGCTGAACAGGTTCAGGTCCTGTAATCTCTCCTCGTAGGGTCTACCATGCTGCCCCCGATCATGTGAGTGGCCCTCCTCTGGACCCTCTCAAAGCTATCTACATCCCTCCTGAAGTGCAGTGCCCAGAACTGGACGCAGTACTCCAAGTGCAGCCTGACAAATGTCACACAGAGGGGGAGAATCACCTCCTTGGACCTGCTCGTGATGCATCTGTGGATGCATGACAAGGTGTGGTTGGTTAGCTTTCCTGACTGCATCCCCACATTGGTGGCCCATGTTCATTTTGGAATCAATAGCAACTCCAAGATCCTTTTCTGCCTCTGTGCTGACAAGAAGGGAGTTTAAGGGAGTTCCCCAGCCTGTAGGTATGCTGCTGGTTTTTCCTCCCCAGGTGCAATACCTTGCACTTGTCCATATTGAGGCAAGAATCATTCCTAAAGGATTTAACAGAGGCAGCTACATTAGAAAAGCCTATTTAAAATGTATTGTAATGCAAGTTAGATAAATAAAAACCATAAGAACACTGTTCTTGATATTCCTCAATGTCTGCAACATCCCAGAAAACAAAACAAGTATAATTTTAGAAGTAAAAGTTGAGGGTGTAAGAGCTACTTACAAAAAGACAGACAACTTTATTTGACCAAAATTTACAGCACATAAGGGGAAAAGGGAGGCCTTTCATTTATTGGCCTGCAATATAATAGATACTTTATGTATGCTTCAAGGAAAAATCCTTAACAGTTGAGAAGTGCATAGGTATTTATCTGGCTGGCTCCATCTATCACAGACAGACACACAGTTGACCCTCACTTATATGCACGGTCTTCATGAAAACAGGAAGATTATACGATCTCCCAACCTAGTCACTAAAAGAAGTGTGAAATAACAAATACCTGTGCATGCCTGTATATGAATACAAGGTGTCAATCAAACTTTCTAATTTTACCTTTATGTTTTTAGAGTGTTGCCAGGTGTTTTGCTTCTGTCTGTCTTTCTTTTCAGTGCTAGTTTATCTATATTTTATCCGAACTCAGTTGCCTGCTGTCTCTTGGCCACATAGACAAGAAATATATATGAGTCTTTCTTTTCAGTGCTATTTTATATTACAGAGATTTCATCCGAGAGAGAGAGAGATTTCATATAATATAAAATAGCACTGAAACGAAAGACAGATATATATATATATCTTGTGTCTAGGTGGCCAAGAGACAACAGGCAACTGAGTTCAGATAAATGGGGATGTAAAGTACATTACCTGAAGAAAGAAATTATATCTACTCATAAAGATATGAGCCAATCAGCTATCATGAAGAATCAATACCTAAATCCAAAAAAACTCTAACCCATCTTGAAGAGCAAAAAATATAGCTTTCAATCTTGTTCATTTAATAAGAGTAAAAAAAAATTTGTTAACACTCAGTAAGATACAGGCTGATAGTGACTGTGGTGACAAATTAAGTTTTTACTTCTGTTACTCTTCTGAATTTTGGGTGTCTCTTCACTAGGGAAAAAGGTATGCTCTTAATTCATGGAAGCCAAGACAACAGAAGCCCTAGTGAAATGAAACAGAGCAGTTCAGAGTCTTAACATAAATTAGCAGATAAAACCTTCTAAGCAGCAGCCAGGAGTATAACTTATGAGCTGCCTACTTTTTCCTAGAACATTACTTCACCTTAGCAAACCAAATAAAATCGAGCATTTTCCTTGCAGAAGATGAGACCTTCACGTTACATAAGTGAGAAAAGCCACAATGCAGAAACACAGCTTGCTACGTACTTAATTATGTGAGATATTTTTGCTGTAAAACATGCAGTATAAGCCAAGTCATCCTATTTTTTCCCCAGTAAACTGTGGGGGAGAACTTATCTTCACTTTCTTCAGATAAGAGGCATAAGGCATAATTGTAAGGAGACACCCAAGGAGCAGAAACACTGGCGTGGATAAAACCCACTGCCACCTGAGTTGTATTAGCCTGAAGCACTTCTCAGGCTAGGTCTTTTACATCAAATTGCCTGCTGTCCTATAGAGTTGGAAGGGGAGGTGCTAACATATCTTGAGTTAACACTGCAATGAACACAAGCCCTAAGAAGACATCAACCTGCCCTTATTTAAGAAATGCTGTTTAGAATTGTTAGTTTTTCTACAACAGCTAAGAAGTCTGCCTGCACAAACTCTTTTGGGCCCTTTGTACCTCCCAGCATGTTAGAAAAGCTCAGCTAGGGTGTACTAATAAATTCATAAGGGATTAGGCTGAACAAAAGTTAAGATACCTTGAAATAATAAGAAATCAACATTGTTTCTAAATATCAACCACAATGTTGGTTTTTGAAGATGAGCAAACAGATTTACTGACTAAAACCTGAACCTTACAAACATTCACACACTAAAAAGTCTGAACAAGCTCTTCACAGAGTTACTCACACTTGCCAAAGGATGCAAGGTCTAGAAATTAAAGTATGTTCCAAGATAGCATTACCGCTAAACCAGGCAAGCCCACAGAGACATAAAAAGTGATCTGAGATACCTTTAGCTGGCTTAAATCCACTAACCAAGGTCAATTTTTGGTGGGGGGACAAAAATCTGAAATATGATTTTAAAGTTAAAGAATAAATAGTATAGTATTACTTCACTCTTGGACAAGTACCATCTATCATAACTGCAATTCCTGCACACCACTGCACTTAAGAACTTAAGAATTGACATTCACTGGATCAGACCATAAGTCCATCCTGCTAAGGATCCCGTCACAAATAAATCCCACTATACCCCCCTGGCACATTCATTTTAAACCTTTGACCTCCACTCCCATCCCTGTTTTGTTATAATTTATCCCAAGCAATCAGCTGCCACTTTCCCTGTTGCCTCCCTCTCTGAGGGGGCCTTAGTTTCACGTGGTGGGCATTCCTCCCACAAACCCCTGAAGTGGCAGATAGGCCTGTGTCACACATTCAGCGTGCTCTGCTCCGTATCCCACCTTGTTGCACTCATTTGAAACTTTGGACCTCACTCCTGTCTACCTAGAGGCCCTCCTTTTTAAGGGAGGCTTATAATGTTTCCTGGTGGTCACTGGCCTGCATTCCTTAGGCAAAAAATAGGCCTGTCGCACATCCAGTGTGCTCTGCCCCGTGTCCCCCCTCAGTGCACTAGTCTTGAACCTTTGACCTCCAGCCCCATCCCTGTTTTGTTATCATTTGTCCCAAGAAATCAGTGACATGCTCCTAGTGGCAGGGGGGCTTATAGTTTCATTTGGTGGCCCAAGGTCCATGATTCCCCAGTGGCATGTCAAAAGGTCTCTCTCTCACATCTGGTGTACTCTCCTCAGTGCCCTCCCTTGTGCACTCAGTTTGAACCTTCAACCTCTGCTCCTGTCCCTGTTATGTTTTCAGTTGTTCCCACGGAATGAGTTGTTGCTTTCAAAGCGGCCTCCCTTTATAAGGGAGGCTTTTAGTTTCTCGTAGTGGGCACTGGCCCACAATTCCTTTAAGGCAACAAGTAGGCCTGTGTCACACATCCAGGGTGGTCTCCTTAGTGTCCCCCCTCAGTTCACTCATTTTGAACTTATGACCCTCATTCCCATCCCTGTTTTGGCTTTCAGTTATCCCAAATAATCAGCGATATGCCCATAGTGGCCCCCATCACCAAAGGGGGTGGGGGTCAAATCCCTACTGCAATATAGCTCTAGTTGGTGGGCTTTGGCCCATGTCACATTATGGCATATCAAAAGGCCATGTCACATGGGCAGAGAGCAGAGGCTGGAAGGGAGAGAAAACAGATTATGACCAGGGCTTTTCCTCCAACTGTTCCTCTCTCACTTGCAGCATTCAGGGTCTAGAAAAAGTTTTGGTTCAGAGACTGTGCTCCTCACTTCCATACTCAATCGCCACTGAGGCCCCTTTCAACCAAGAATTTTACAGAATTGTAGAAAAATGAGGGCTGGAAGGGACCTCGGGAGCTCAAACCCGTTCAGTGCAGGATCGTCCCTAAATCTTTTATCTCAATCCAGTCTTTGTCTAGCCAAGTCTTAAAAGCCTCCAAGCAGGGAGAGTCTACCACCTCTCTCGTAACCTATTCCAGTGTTTTCCTACCCTCCTGGGGAGAAAGTTTTTCCTCCTATCTAACCACAACATCCCATGCTGCAATCCCATTTTGAATCTGGCTACAGCGTCAGCTCCTGATGGTGAGGAGCCCCAAGCTCAAATGAAGGAGATGAGGAGTTTACACTCGAACGATGCATTGTGTGGAGAACTTTCTTCCACTAGTTTAAAATGGACCAACCCGCTTCTCCCAGGACTCCACACACCCCAACACCTTCTGCATCCTCAACCCTCGACTGGATTTCAGAATCAAGTTGCAGCAGGGGAAGTTTAAACTAGATCTTAGGAAAAACTTCCTCTGGAGGAGAGTAGTAAAGCACTGGAACAGAGAGGTGGTACACTCTCCATCCTTAGAGGTTTTGAAGGCCTGGCTCAACAAAGCCTGGGCTGAGGTGATCTAGTTGGGGAAGGTCCTGCTGTGAGCAGGGGGTTGCACTAGGTCAGCAGTTCTCAACCTATTTTATATCAGGACCCATTTGTAGTCATCAATGGTCAGTCCCAACTTTAAGTAGAAAACAGCCCCAGGTCCTGCTGGTGCCCCTCACTCCTGACCTCTTGCCCCTCAACCCAAGCCCCAACCCCCAAGCATGTGGAGGGATGTGTGGGGCATCAGGGGCTCCAAGCAGCCAGCCTGCAAGGGAAAAGCCACAGTTTCCCATGTTTTTCTCCATTACAGGAGAATCTATTTTTACAGTTTATTCATGATCCTTTCACATATTCTTGCCACCCACTTTTGGGTGGCGACCACGAGATAAGAGCTGCTGCACTAGGGGACCTCCTGGGGTCCCTTCCAGCACTCATTTTCTAGGATTGTTTCCCAAAGACTCCTTTAATGCCTGGGTCCAAAACAAAGCCAAGGGGCAAGCCTGTGGGTAGGCAGCCCCACTCCCTCCGCCTGCCCCCAGCAAACTCCTAGCTGCACCCAGATGCTCCCAATGCCCATGCCAAGGTGAAGCCACTTCACACCCTGACCCCAAAGCACACCTCCACCCCCTCGTGGCTCCTGCAGTCTAGAGACACCCCC
>NW_005841990.1:879649-887403 GCF_000455745.1 Alligator sinensis
GCCCCAGGCTGGTCGTCCGCGAAGTCCAGGCTGCGGCCCGACTGCGGGGAGAGCGATCAGGTGACTCCCCGCAACAGGACCAACCAACCCGCCCCCAAACAGCGCCGCCACCGTTTACCCCGCCCCCGCCGCCCGCTGATTGGGCGTTGCTATCTTGAGTGACGTTCTGAGGCCGCCGCCGCGCATGCGCGTTCCGACCCACACGGGGGGGCGGGGGACGGACCCCGCTCCCCGCCCCCCTCCCACCAGCCTGAGAGGGGCGGGGCCTAGTCTCAGTGGAGGAGCTCCTAGCATACACAGCCTGACCTGTAGTGTTCGTGCTGGGCAGCTGCCCTGCCACCCTTCGCCTGCTCGCAGCAGCTCTCCGCTGGGGCTGGCATAAAGCGTCCTTGCCATGAGACGCCGAGGCCGTGTTGCCAGAGTTATGATAATGATCATATCTGTCCAATCATTTCAACCCAGGTATGATGTTTGATCAGTGTTCAAAGCCGACGATAATTTGGAGGCAGCTAATTGATGCAGCATATGCAAAACCCACCTCACTCTCAGTGAAGCTTTAGCTGATTTTTGGATACTTTTTCGGGGGGAACTGTTTTGTATTCCAGGTCAAATAAGCAGAATCGGTTCCGAATCCTCTTGACTGAGCAACACTCAAATCATTCAAGCACCATACACCGTACAACCAGCAAGCATCAGATATTCCCAAATCCATTGGTGGGCATCCCACATGCAGGCCCAGGCCTGGAGGCTTGGGGTTCGGATGCCCCCGCATCGCACTTGTCCTTAACCAAAGGCCACAGGAGCAAGCTAGGGAGGAGTTGTTCATTTCCATAAAGTTGGCGTGTAGCCAAGATCCTCCCATGGGAAGCTAATTACAAGCCTCATTGGGTGTCCTGTCTGCAGTTCACTGGACAGGGTGCACCCTCCCCTATGCAGTGCCATTTTCAGATGTGCTATCAGCATTTTCTTATGACTGCTTACCTCAAAATAAAGAAAAGCTTCAACTTTGATGACCCAGTTCTCACTCACTCACTGGCGAGTTACACAGAGCAATACAAAGTAAATAAGAAAACTTATTTGCATGCTTATTTTCATACTTTTTCAATGTACAATCGTTTTTCAGCAAATATGATAATTTTGAGCTTCCAATATTATAATTTAATATTTAATACCTGGCTATGCTGCCTTGAAGAAGCAGGAATACTGGTGTGGATGCAGCCCTACGCACTGCCACTTGAGTGGCTGTATTAGAGTCCTAGAGTTAGGGGGGTGTTATTTACTTACTGAGGTATCTTGAGTTAACAAGTGGAATGAACAGCAGCCCTAAAAGGTCATCCATCTGCTCTAACATTTTTTTAAAAAAGAATAAAAACAGTTTATACAGCTGCTGAGAATCTTTAGTTTTTCGACTACAGTTAGACACCTGCCTGCACCAACCCTACAAATGCAGTGCATGACGTAGCATCTTGGTTCCTGAACCCGAGTGAAAAATGGTGGTGGTTGTTAAGAAGAGTAACAGTGCAAAGAAACAGATAATAGTACATCTCCATCATTAGGGAGATGTACTAATGTACATAATGTACTAATTATGAAACTTAATGTACTAGTTATGCTTTATTTTGAATTACAGGATTCCCATCATGGCCTGTGAATGCAGAATTATAGCCGAATTCTTGCTTCTTTCTGTCCAGCCTTCCTTTTTTTTCTGTTGCTTGTAACTTTCTCATATTGCTTTCACACAGGAGAATGTCTGTTCCTGGTCTCAGGCCTACTCTGAGTTATTTGAGGAAGATGTGACCAAAATCTTGTCCATCGTGTTGAGTTAACGTTAGCTGTGGGTGAGGAGGTGGGGGGAGTCCCCTCTATTTTCAGGGTAAAATGATTGTACCTGGCATAACTGAAAGATACAGCTGAAAGTAGAGACTTGAGACTAAGCATTATTGAAGAAGAAAAAAAGTACTGATGTTTGAAGGAACATTGTTCACTATTTGTATAATTATGATTTTTATAAGGAAATGTTCTAAAGATCTTTTTATGACGATACAGTGTTAGCTGAATTTCTACTCCTAAAAGTCACAGGCCTTTTACTTTCCAGTCAGGACTCCTAAAGCTCAGTTTTAAGGGGATCCTCTGCCATAGTGGGATTAGTAATTGGTTCATTCTACCTGCATGCAGTGGGGTGGGTAGCATTTATACACCAAGCTACCCATTTTTTTTTTCAATTGCAAATGACAAAGGGCCTCAATTCATGTCTACTTATCAGTTATCATATCAGCTTCACTGAAATCTGATGAATTCTCCTGGATTTTCCTAATGCTTATCTAGTCTCTTGCCTTAAACTATTTGGTTGTAATCTTAACGTTCTTTAACAGAGAAGATAATTATTCAGACATTATTTCTTGTTATTTGAGGAAGATTTAGGCTGTCTATTTTTGTAAGGTCACCTCATAACTTTCCCCCATGTCTTTATTTAGGCCCCACCAGTTCTGCCCAGAGTGGCACAAGGAAGCACAGATAAGGCACAGTTGCAACTACAGGGCATGTTTGGTTTGGCATTTCTGCATAGTTCACTACGTGATCTCTACTTTGTCTGGGAAGTTTCACCCCTGATTTTTCTGTTGTACACATGGATGGAAAAAGCTTCAAAAACAGGTTTGATTATTGTACAACCCAAGGCTTCCTTCAAAGCTACTGATTTACAAGTGAAAGGGGGACAGTGTCTCAGGTGGAGTATGTTTTTCTCTATTATCATACCAGGCACATCAATTTTATCTATGTTTCCAAATACTGCTCCTTCCATTTTGCTATTATAACACAACTAGTATTCTTAAAAGAGCTTAAATGTTTTGTGTTCTGTAAAATGAGTTCGTATTGCTGAATAAGAGTCACTTATTGTAACTAAGAATATTACAGCATAGATTGAAGTAGATGAACCTTGTTTGCTTAGGTTAGCTTTGCAAAAGTGAGATTGGGTTGCACAACAATTTTCTCCTCAAAGAGCCCATGGTATAAAGGAGCATACAGATATAAGCTACTCATGTCCTACTCCAAGAATTGGGGGATATATTTCTCTCACTCAAAAATGTGCTGCAGAATAAGGATAAGGACAGTTTCAAGTATGTGACTGGATGGGGGAATCAGGATTCAGAGGTATTTATTGACTTAAATGAAAGTAAATTCAGTCCTTTAATTTGATAGCTGTGGAATTTTGTCTATATAATTATTGTCTTTATTTCTTATAGTTTGCTTTTTATTTTTTCTATTAAGACTTCATTTTCAGCAGGTGTTTTTTTTAAAGCCACCAAAAAGAAAAGATTGTCATATGGGTCAGCCACAGGTTGTAGAACCAGGAGTTCTTGAGTCCCATCCTAACATCACCACCGATGGGATACCTCTGCCAAATTTGTCCTTGGTGTTTTTCTAGAGACGTCTTTGTGACCTTGCTAAATATTTTCACTGAGCTGCAATTTCCTCCATCTGTTAAGGAACTCCATCTGTTAAAATGCTTTATTCATAGATGTTAGTATTATAAAACTCCTCCATTTTAATTAGGTAGATTTTTATCAGTGGCTATAGTTACCAAAGTTAATGATATTTTTACATAAGCATATTTAAAATGCACTTAAATCTAACCAGAATCAGATGTCATGAATGATATTTTACTAAATGCATGGGAAGATTATGTTTACCAAACTTCTGGACCTTTAATTTTGACAAGGAAGGGTGACAGAGAGTGTTTTAATACACATTATAATACTAGTTGTTTTAGTTGGCTGATGGATTTCAGAGGCATTATCCAAGTTTCACTACAAAATAACATGGGTCATTTTGGATAAGTAGACTTAAGGAAAGAAATTTCCTTATATTAATCTCATGACAGCAGAATATTATCTCTTTCTTTTAGTCAAAAGTTGATACATTTAGAGCAACATTTTGTTATTCTGAATCTTAGGTCATACAGTATACCCTCCTATCTGTTATGACCAGTAGTTTTCATTCTCCCATTGATGTTGATAACTGTTCACTGTCAAGCCCAGATATGAAGCAAGCCACTTTATGGGAGCTGTTAAAATTGAACAAGTTGCGTTGCAGGACTGACTGAATAGTTATCCTTTTCAATTGTCACATATGACATTTGAGAAGAAAACACCACTATGGAAGAACTACAATCCAGGGGACATTTATTTTAAGTCTGCTAAAAGTTTTATTCATTCCTGTCTCCAGACTTATTGACGGGAAGAAGCAATTCCAAGTAAAAAGGATTCATACTGTGGACTAAAAATTGACATAACTCTTGGGCCATGCTCACCAGGAAAAGGCCCCTGTTTTATGTTCACAATGGATCATTTTAGCAATGCTGGTAGCCTACAGATCCCACAGGGAATGAACATAAGTTTTAATAACTTGTTTCTCATTCATGAGGAGACTGAAATAAAATCAAACACTTTTACTGAAATTAGGCAAGGCTGGAGAGGGAAAAAAAGCAAATCCATTTTTTTGACAAAGGGAGAAGTGAAACTGCCAAAAAGGGGATCAGGCCTCTAGGCTGAAAGTCAGGAAGCAGATCTTCCTAAAGTTGAATAATTCATGTGATTAACAGGTTTATTCATGCATAAACTGAGGTGATAAATATTCCTTATATTTGCATAATTAGGACAAAAAACAATGGCTCAGTTTCTGGCTTTAGGCTACCCTAGGGCACCTTAGAGGCATACCTGGGGCTAAAATGACCCTTATAGAACAGAAGATGCCAACCTTCAACCAAAAAAACATGATGACAACCACTCAACATTAGAGGAAAAAGTGGAATCATCTGTCACAGCAAGAGACACCTCTTGGCAGTGTGCCAGAGCCACAACACAGCCAGTGTATTGTCATGACCCAAAAGGCATGATTGTGTGTGTGCGCTTCGGCACCAGAATTATCCCCGTCAAGTTGCAGAGCATTGCACGGGAGAGTTTCCTGTAGCAAGAGGAAACCCCGGTGCAGGGACGAGTTTCCCGCCTTTTCTGCAGCTTCTTTTGCAGAGTGCATTGCTCATGTTGCAAGAGGAATGCACGGTGCAAAAGAGTTCCCGCCACCGGTATGCAAATTTGTTCCCCGTGATTGGCTAGTGCTAAATTATTCACACGTGGCGGCTAACGATTGGCTTGTTAGCCGTATAAGAGGCTTGAGCGGTTTCCGCCCAAGCCAAAGAGGACTCCACATCCATCTCGTGGGGACTCTGGGTACACGGCAGGGTAATAGAAACCCTGTGTGAGATCCAGAGGAGCCTGGCGGCCTGATCCACCGCCCACCTCTTCCCGTCTTCGAACGCAACTTTTATAAGACATACTTACGATTTCTATTTTGGTGGCTCGTTCACCCAGAGCATCCGGAGCTCTGCACCGTGGAGCCTAGCAACCTCCACGAGACCATCTGTGTTGTTTGTCTGTAACTGCAACTTAATCAAGTTTTCCAGCCTGCACCACTGCCATCTCGGTGTAAGTAAACAATCTTTAAAACTACCGATACGCGTCCGTGCCTAATTCCAGCTCGAAGGCCTTCCCTCTCCGCCCCGGCGTGCCCGGGCTGCTGGCCACAGCCTGTGTGCAGCGCGAAAAGGGCTCGGGTCGCTCCTGGCCCGCACATGTATCAGCAGCACAAGAGAGAATCAAGACAGTACCACCCAGAACACAGTGGCCAAGTACAGACATTCAGGAGGCTAGGAGGAGGTTAGATTACATTAAAAATGGCTACCTGATCTAAGTCAGGATGGGGAGGGCTAACAGAGGGCTTATAGACAGCCACCAAGTCCCCCCTCAATCTTCTCTTCCCCAAACTGAACAGTCCCAGATCATTTAGTTTTCCCTCATAAGGTTTGTTCTCCAGGCCCTTAATCATTCTTGTGGCTCTTCTCTGGACCCTTTCAAGAGTCTCCATATCTTTTTTGAAGTGCGGCATCCAGAACTGGACACAGTACTCCAGCTGGGGCTCACCTGTGCCGAGTAGAGAGGAAGTATCACTTCCTTAGCTCTGCTCACAATACATCAGCTAATGCATCCCAGTATGCTATTCGCTCTGTTGGCCACAGCATTGCACTGGCAGCTGATGTTCATCCTGTGATCAAATATAACCTTGAGGTCCCTTTCAGGCATTGTGCTGGCCAGGACATCTCCTCCTAACCTATATTCATGTCGCTGGTCACTTCTCCCCAGATGAAGCACTCTGTATTTATCCTTATTGAACTGCATCTGGTTTTATTCTGCCTACCTTCCCAGCTTTTCCAGGTCTGCTTAGATCTGCATCCTATCCTCTAGCATGCTCCATTTTCCCCATATCTTAGTATCATCCACAAACTTGGCCAGCATGCTTTCCACATGCTCATCTAAATTGTTGATAAAGATGTTGAAGACCACGGGGCCAAGAACCAAACCCTTCAAGAGACCACTGGCCATGTCCTGCCAAGACGATACAGACCTGTCCACTAACACTCTCTGGGTTCGACCTCTTAGCCAGTTCCCAACCCACCTGACCGTGGACTCTACCAGCCCACAATCCCCAAGTTTTTTTATCAGAGTGTCATGAGAGACCATATTGAAGGCCTTTTTAAAAGCCAAAGTATATGACATCAACCGTGTCTCCCACATCTAAGCCATTTCTTACTTGATCATAGAAGACAAGGTTGGTCAGATATGACCTACCCACAACGAAACCATGTTGGCTAGCCTTCAGCATCATGCCTTCTGCCAGTCTCTCACAAATGGACTTCTTGATAATTTTTTCCAAAATTTTATCCAGTATCAAGGTCAAACTGGCTGTTTTCCAGATCCTCCTCCCCTTCTTAAAGATCGGCACCACATTGGCCATTTTCCAGTCTTCTGGGACCTTTCCTGAGCACCACGAGTCTTCAAATACCTTCACCAATGGTACCGCAATGCCTCCAGCCAATTCCCTCAGCACTCTCAGGTGTAGTCCATCTGGTCCTGCTGACTTGAAAACATCCAGCTGCTTTAAGTGCTCTTGACACTGACTATTGGTTGGCACTCACACCTCTTTCCCCAACTGCCATCCATCCAGTATCCGATCAGCGACCACCATTTGCATGCAGGAACACCAGTGCAAAGTATTCATTAAAGAGTTCAGCTTTCTCCTGACTGTTTGTTATCAGCTGTCCCATCCCATTCTGCAAGGGCTCCACATTTCCCTTGGTCTTACTCCTGCTCCCTATATACTTAAAGAAGGACTTCTTATTGTCCTTGATTTCAGTCACCAATCTGATCTTAGTCACTGCTCTTATCCTCTCCCTACAAATATAGGCTATACTTGTGTATTCCTCCTTGGTGACTGTCCCTTGCTTCAGCTGCCCATAAGCCTCCTTTTTCTTTTTTAAGTACTCCTTGATTCCTCTGGTAAGCCAAGAGGGCTTCCTGGTGCCTTTACCACCTTTCCTGCATACAGAAATGGACCTTTCATGTGCTCTGAGGATCGTTCCTTTGAGGAATGACCACCTTTCCTGAGCTCCCTTCCTCTCCAGTCCCTCTTCCCATAGGGTCTCTCCCACTGTTTTCCTAAGCTAACTGCAGCTCAAAGAAAGCCCTTAGAAGGGTGTTTTTAAGTGGATTATTTTCCTGCATTCATTGTAAAAGCAATCAATACATATAGATGATTTAGCAAAGAAAAATCTATTTTGATATCTGTTCCTCACTGTTTGTGGTGGTTGTGACAAAAACATCTGTGAGACATCCCCAGAGCTCCAAGTTTCTTCCTGCTGT
>NW_005841990.1:887434-892866 GCF_000455745.1 Alligator sinensis
TGACCCACTGCTTGTCCCAAGGAACAGGCTGAGGTTGTCCTGGCATAACTCCTTATCCCTGCAAGCCTTGGCTCCATTGCCTTTAAGCTGGACCTCACAGCTACAGCAAGCTGATCTCTGCCAGCTCTAGGTTACCTTACCTTTGACACGTGAAAGAAATTTTAGGTCTCCCTTTCCACAGAATGGCTAGCTTGGAATATCACTTGCTCAAAAATAATTCTTTCTACAGTCAACCAGTGAGGAAACAAAGCAACAAATGGATTTATTATATAAGAGAAAAGAATTATACAAGCCAGACTGACCATAGATTTGAAGATAGAAAAACAAGACAAATAAAGTTTCTTACCCTCTCATCTGGCTGTACCCTAGCCCTCCTGAAACCAACCTTTCTGCTGACCCTGCCAGTGCTAGCTGCAGTGGACCTTGAGCCTCCAAAGTCTGGAGTCAAAAGACAAAGCATATCCCATAGGTAGCTCCCTAAATAACTCCCAGCCAGCACCCCTCTCATGACTCACCAGAATCCTCCAGAAATGTTTCTCTTTCTCCATCCCTGGCATTCCTCTGACTGCTGGGCCATTTCTCTCAGAAGCCTTTGTCCAGGGGTTTTTCCCATTATTGGCAGAGAATGCCTCGGGTGCCCAGCATAATGCCTCCTTCTGCCTGGGTCTGGGAGTGGTGATTGTCTTTAAAATGCATGCCTCAGTTCTTTGGCAAAACCATGTTTAAAATCATAAAGATATACACAGACTGTACAGTGATAAAGGTGACATAAATGGATACAGCATAATAGGGGCTTTCCAATGAAGCTACACATGCCATGTCAGTACAACAAAACACATGAAAATATTCATGACACCTCATGAATCCCCAAAACACAACACAATTCATGACATTGGTAATATTTTAATTTTTGAATGCACTCATGATTTATTATCTGATATCTTTCATAGCAGAAAAGCATACTATTACTCACAAGACAAATATTTTTCAGTTTCTGAAATAATCAGATGACAAAGTTAAATAGGCATCAAAGGATATATATATTGCCTTGTGAACTGTTCTTTAAGAAAGGAATTATAAAAATGATTAGCTCATTTCTAAAGCCAAGGCTGATCAGGCAAGCTAGTCAACATTTTCTGAGCAAGAATTTTTAAAATGAAGTGTGTATTTTTTTCATCTCAAACTTACATTTTTCAAAATGTATCTTTACAAATAGAAATGAAAGCATATTGAAAAATAAATACTCATATTGAAAAAGGTTTCAGAAAAGGGTTTTTAAAAACCTTTTTTAAAATTTCGCTTGATCAAAAAAAGAATGTTCAGAGCAAATTTTGAAGAAAACAAGGTTTTAATTATTGTCCATTTAACACAGTTGGACTGTATTAACCACTTATACTGACTGGGCAGCTTAATCAGGGGCGGGCAATTATTTTGGGCAAAGGGTTGCTTACTGAATTTTGGCAAGCCATCGATGGCTACATGACAGGTAGCCAGGGACAGATAAATATGAATTTTCTAAATTTTTTAGGGGCCCCGTGGGCCAGATAGAATGGCCTGGCAGGCCGCATCCGGCCCATGAGCTGCATTTTGCCCACCCCTGGCTTAAATGGTGCTAAACTGCACTGTGTTCCTTTTTCTGCTAATTAGTATTTACTAAGGAAGGTCCTGAGTTAGCTTGAAAATCCAGCCATCTGGTGAGAGGGGTTTGAAACCTTGTCCAAGGCATCTGTGAAAAGATAACCCACGTGTTTGCTTTATAGATAAGAAGGAACTGTAAGGCTCTCCTGTTCTTCCTTGCTCAATTAGTGGTTGATGGAGGTAGACAGTGCTAGTATGGGGCAGTTCTGGGGTGGATCCAGAAGGGGTTCACCTGCAGCTGCACCCCCCATGGACTAGATCACACCTCAGGAACCTTTGGAGACTTTCTCTCTCCGGCACCTGCTGCTGCTGGGGACAGGGGAAACTTTAGAGGTGCTCCAGTAGAGCTAAATGGGGGCTGGCCTCAGGTGGGACTGCAGCAGAGGCAGTGGAGAGAGGGGATTCCTCCTCCCTTCATCTGCTGTCAGGTGATGGCGCAGGGTAGGGGAGCCCACCCCGCACCCATTACTGCTGCCACTGTCACTATCCCAGCTGAGCCCAGCCCCCTGTAGCCCAGCTGGGACAGGCAGGAGCAGCTCTGAAGCTTCCCCTCACCCAGGGGACACTGGGGAAAGCAGGAGCAGTGAGAGGAGGAAAGAGGTGGGCAGAGTACATGACTGAGCATGGAGGAGCAGAGGGGGATCCTTACCTGCTCTGGGGACTTCAGAAGTCCTTGGAGGTTCCCGCAGTGCAGTCTGTCCCACACCAGTGGGTGGGGGAAAGGGAGAAGTGTGGGAGATGGATGCAGCCACACCAGCAGCTCCAGTTGTTGCTTCCACACACACCCCTTTGCCAAATCTTGGATATGCCCCTGGGGCAGTTGTTTACTTCCTGTTAGTGGTGGGTTTTTTTTATTTCAGCTGTGTTAACTGAAGGGTTTATTTATTTATTAGTGTATTTTTGAATTATCGGTGAGAGTGCCTACAGCATTAAATCGGTGTTTTTCTTGTAGATTATAATACCCAAGTACATAGGTAGGTAAACTTTCAATATTTCCTTGTAAGGAGGTAGCTCTGGATGCACTCGGATGAAGACAAAACAATTTTTGGATAATGGCCTCAAAAGTAGTTTACAAATGTTTGGTAACTTGTATTTTGCAAGGCCTGTACTTAACTTTTTTATAGATCAGTTGAAATATATCACTGTCACAAAGGCAAAGAGCATGTGGCTTTTACATTTGGAGACCTCACTCATGGTGGACTTATCAGTACCAAACATGAGATATGTTACTGAATATGGCATAAAAAATAAATAAATAAAATTGAAAATTATATATTTAAATAAAAATAAACCAATACTGTCTTAGTTGCCAGAGTTGTCACAAGATTTTTCAGCACCTGTAGCTCTCCCCTTACCCCCAGGGGCAGGGCTAACCCTCCCAGACAAAGTTCCCCGTGGGACGGGGCATCATGCGTCCCCTCTCTCCTCAACAGCCCTGCCCAGCTGTGTCTGCTCAGCTCCCTATGGCCAGGCTGCTCAGGGCTCTGCATGTCATGGAAAGACTCCTGATGGGAGGGGACCATACCATTGCCCCCTCGAAGTTGGCACCTGGGGCTAGTACCTCTTACCCCACCCTAGATACATCTCAGCTGCTATCTGTTGATACACATTTGTTATGCGCAATGTCAATTTTTTTATATATACACACACACACACATATATATAGAAATAGTAGAGTTTCTTTTAAAATATTTTGATGATATTGTTTATTACCCACACAGTAAGTTACCAGAAAGATTATTTGCTTGTTCTACGCATTAACTGCATTCTTACTCTCCTTCTTCAGTATATTCTAATCTTTTCAAGAGGTTGTTCACTCACTCAGTACAGTAGAAGAGTGAGTCCTTGATAATTCTCATTGTTGCTCCAGCCTGGTCACACAAACCACAAGTACCCATTTTTCTTTGCACAGGGAAAACTAATTCAGTGTCTGCTTCTGCTCAAAAATGCGGAATTAAATCTCCTGTGATGGAGACTGTTTAGTTTCAGGCACTGATAACATAATCAAATTTTCAGTGGAGCAGTGAATGCTCAGTAAAGATGCCACTGCCATTACCCAAGAAGGGAACAGATGTACTCTTAGTTCAGCTGTTATTTTCTGTCTGAATTCTTGTTCCTGCTCAGTTATTGGCCAGTCAGTTCATACACAGTTGGGTGTGTCTGCAAACCATGATGAATCATCATAAGTTCACCAGCTCATACTGAAAGGAAAATATGGCTGATTTTAATTTTGTATCTAGTTATAACTGTGAAACTGTGCAAGTACCTCCCATAAACCAAGTCTGCTTGAAAAAAGCATATGTGGGGGGCATCATTTTCAGTAGCTGCCCTTCAGGTCTGGAAATCCCTACCTCTTGAGGCTTGCCAGACCCCAAGACTGCACATCTTTTGGAAGTGCAGTAAGACCTTCCTATCTGGGCAGGTATTTAGCAAACAAAGCTAGGATGGGATATTGTGTAGTGGGTTTCCATTTTATGTTTTCTCCTGTTTTTATAAGCATTTTTCCTGTTCTGTAAGTTATTTCATTCTCCTATTGTAAGCCACCCTGAGCCTCGGTTGAGAAGGGTGGCATATAAATCAAATAAATGAATAATAAAAGCATACATAAAAGAAAATTACAGCATATACACAGAGAAGAGAGAGGAGAATAAAGCACAAGTGTAGATAAAGTAAGAGCTGGAGAGAAACAGACCCACAATATGTAAAATCAGCTGATGTATAGAGAAGTAATCAGTTTTCAACTCTTGTTTGAGAGGGATGAAAGAAGTTGAAACTACAAGTCCATTGCAAGAATACATATGCACATAACACTGAAACTATGTGCAAATCATTGGGGAAATACTGGAATGGGGTGTGCATAATGTCACTTCTTGATAGTATGATTACAAGAGACTACCAAAGATGACTTACTCAATGGAATTTGCTAGGGTGCTACAGTAAATTTGATAACTGGCTCCAGTGAGGGCTAATCCTGACTACAACAATATAGCCAATTGTCCGTGTTGCAGTGCTTGTGAATCAAGTGAACAGTACAGAACAGAACTGGATAAACTCACCTCTTCAAGTGCTTTCTTTAGTGGTACATATTATACCCTTATGGCCTAGGGCAAGGGTGTCAAACATCTGGCCTGCGAGCTGCACCATCTGATCCACTGGGCTAGCAGTGGGCCAGTGAATTTGGGCTCATAGTTAGAGGTGGGCAGGACCTGCCATGGTATCTGGGGTCTTGGGGACATGGCCCATGAACAAAGGGGTGAGTGCAGTGGCGGACCAACAGGGAGGCCATGGCACCTGGGCACCAGCTTGAGGGGGGCGCCAGCCAGGCCCTTTAAAGTTCTTATAGTGCAATGTGACCAGGGCCGGCCCATGCTATCTGTGAAACCTGTGGCTGCAGGGGGCTCTGCAGAGCAGGTGGTGGCAGCCACATTTGTTGTGTAACCCACCCACCAGCCCTGTGGGTTGGATGTTTAGTTATCTGTTCCAGCCAGAAATTCCAGCCGCCACCCCCCCACCCCCACCCCACATCCAGTGTGCCAGGACTTTCCTTTCCTTACCGGCTGAAACAGGTAACCAAACAGGGGTAGGGTGGGAGACTTTAAGTATTTCTACAAGAAGGACTGGGGCGGGGGGAGGGGAGGGGGTTCCGCAAATGCAAGCATTGGCTCCCTGGCACTGCAGACCCATGGTACTTCACTGGGTGAGTGAGGACTGTCCATCCCACCACCACTTGTTTCACTGGTGCCACCACCCCACCACTGCTGCTTTGGTGGCTGTTGCCACAGGGGCTGGGGGGG
>NW_005841990.1:892877-912251 GCF_000455745.1 Alligator sinensis
GTGGCCTTTCCCCACATGGGCGCCGCCCCCTGCCATGATGGCTGCCACCACTGCCCTATGGCCTGTACCAGATCTGACCTATGAAAAGCCTTACAGTCCAGATCTCAGGGCACAAAGTGAGTTTGACACTCCTGCCTTACAGTGAAGGGCTCAAATGATGGAACTCAGAAAATTTAGGTAGCTTGAGAGGCAGATTGAAAGAAACTCAACCTTTTTAGCCAATGGGCTAGATGGGCAGTACCTACCTTGTCCACAGGCTGGATCTGGCTGGTGGTCCCGATCTGGCAACAGGAAGTCATGTAGCCCAGCCCTAGTCTAGCCCCATGGAGGGGAGGGGGCATGGCCCAGCCCCAACCTGGCCCCAAGCAGGGGAGGAGGCTTGGCCTAGCCCCTCAGGGTGGGGAGAAGGGGGCTTGAACTGGCCCCATCTTGGCCTCATGGGAGAAAAGGGGTATGGCCCAGCCTCATCCAGTAGCAGGGGGTGGAAGTAGAGGGTGTTACTTGGCCCCAACCTGTTGTGTGGGGCTCAGGGCTTGGGAATTTGGCAGTGGGGGAGGATGGGCATATTTATTTTTGCCAAATTTCCTGATCCATGGGGAGCCACATGGACTGGATGTGTATGGTTCCACAGGTCACATTTGGTCCATGGACTGGAGTTTGAGCACCCTTGCTTTAAGGCATAAATCAGCCTCTAACTATGAAAAACTTTCCAAACAATTGGGGAGATGGCTATTCCATTATTGCCAACAACAGGTTTTGTTCATTGGTCTGGTCAATGATGGAGACAGGCTACTTATGTAGATAATTGGTTTGAATCAATGTGGCAATTCTTAAATTCTTTTATTTCAAAAGAGATGTTAGGAAAAGAGAGAATGTGGTTACCATATTCTAACTACATGCAAATCTAGAAAAAGCTTTAAATCAAAAAAGATATTGTACTGTCTGGAAGATTCATTTTTTAGTTTAAGAGGTTGGGGGAAGAAATGAAAATACTCATGATCTAATCCAAATGTCTGTGGACTTCTGTTGAAATTTTTTTTTTAAATTACATTGATCATTTGTCATATAACTCTCCATAAACTGTTAGTATTAACATAATACAGCTGTGTAATTCATGACAATACTAGAAAGGAGATTATATGACATGATGAGACAAGAAACCATTTGTCCTTTTTGAAGAGTGGAAAGCAGCCGGAACTGAACAACTACTGACATTTGGCCAACACTAGTCTCTGCTAAAAAGAAATCCAACAATAAGATCCAGTAACAAAAAAATGCAAAATGTATGTTTTTGCAGGTGAAACAGAGAGCCACAAAGGTAACAATTAAATGTACCTAGTGTTAAAAATACACTATGAAACCACATACTGTATACATGGCGACAGTTCCTGTGGAGACCAACATATAAAAGTGTAAGGCAGGTGTACGTATAGATAACTTAGGAATAACTTTGAAAAAAATTCTGGAGCAATCGTTCCAACTGAATGCTTGAGTTTTTCCGTTGGAGTTTAAATGTTAACTAAAATGTTAAATATGATCTGATATGTCTAAAATAACTAACAGTAAGGCCATGTGGTAATTGTCACAAAGAGAGAGGGTATGATTGATATTTATTACACAACTGATGCCCTTGCGATGAACTGAAACTGGATGCAGAACCAGATGCAGTTCAATAAGGATAAATGCAGAGTGTTTCATCTCGGGAGAAGTAACCAGCGACATGAATATAGGTTAGGAGAAGATGTTCTGGCCAGCATGATGGCTGAAAGGGGTTATGGTTGATCACAGGATGAGTATGAGCCGCCAGTGCGATGCTGTAGCCAACAGAGCTAATCACATACTAGTCGCGAGCAGGGCTAAGGAAGTGATACTTTCTCTTTACTCGGTGTTGGTGAGACTCCAGCTGGAGTACTTCATCCAGTTCTGGGTGCTGCACTTCAAAGAAGATGTAGAAAATCTTGAAAGGGTCCAGAGAAGGGCCACAAGAATGATTAAGGGCCTGGAGGAAAGACTAAGGGATCTGGGACTGTTCAGCCTGGGAAAGAGAAGACTGAGGGGAGACTTGGTGGCCATCTATAAGTATGTAAGGGGTGAACATCGGGAAGAATATTGGGAGAAAAACTGTTCGCTAAGGCTCCCCAGGGGAGGACAAAGAGCAGGAGCCATAAGCTGTTAGAGGACGGTTTCTGGTTGGATGTAAGGAAGAACTTCTTTACAGTAAGGGTGACCAGAATCTAAAACAGACTTCCCAACAAGGTGGTGCAGTTCGCAACCTTGGAAGTCTTCAAGGGGAGACTGTACAGACACCTTGCTGGGATCACTTGATCTCAGCAGAGTTCCTGCCCAGAGCGGGGGTTTGGAATTGATGACCTTTTGAGGTCCCTTCCAGCCCTTGATTTCTATGATTCTATTAACTTAACCACGTGCCTAATATTAAGCACAAGTAGTCCCTGGAACTCAGTGGAACTACTTAAGGTTTAGAAAACTAACTATTAAAAAACAAAATTTAAAATTTGCCCCATTAGACCCAAAAAATACTGAATGCATTTTTCCCTTTTTCACTTTGACTTAGGGTATTTTAACACTATTTTGTGGTTTCACTGAAAATCCAACGTAACTAAGAAGTACAAAGTGATATAGCAAAATGCGTTTTTTGTAACTTTTTTTAATCTTTCAAAACAAGAAAAGTCAATCAGTTTTAAGAGGAAAATTTTGATAAAATATTATTTAGAAGAATCTGCTACATAATGCTTGCTTTAACTAGTTATCCTGAGAAACTGGGGGGAGGGGTTTGCCACTGGATGAAGTATTTCTGAAGATTCAGGTTTGATTCATCCTAAACTATATGCTTAAATATAAAACTAAATTATATGCTTACATACAAAAATTGATTGAAATTACTATCAGTCCCATGCAGCTATGACCTCTAAAACCTGTGCCTTGAATAGAGCTACTTACATGTGTAAAATTAACCACATGCTTGATGAAATAGAGCCTATTTTTCTGCTGACTGGTAAGTGGTAACAGCTTGTATGGTGTTAACCGACAAATTTGAATTCATAACACCCATACTTGAAAACGTTTCTCTTGGTTTGAGAGTTCCTCACCATTTTAAGCAATATTTACTCATACATGCAGTGAGAAGTACTCTTAATCTAGTGTCTATTTTTGAAGCAATAGAAACTTTCAATGCGCTCACTGTTTAGAATATTTTTAAAAACTAAATGTTCTACTTTAATAAATACTGAAACTTATTTTCTTTGAGGACAAGGGCAGCTTGCATGTTGTTTTTCATTATGTGCCAATTATAGTGGAAATGATACAGCACAAAAAACTGCTGACTAAAGAACCAGTTTTATTTTCTAGGTACTTTTTGGTTTTGAAACATCAACTCTGTAGGTTTAGGATAGGCACAGACATTACTTATAAATTAGTTTAAGTGATCAGAAACTGGTTTAAATGTGTAACAGAACAGAAGTTTAGTGCACGTAAACCAGTTTCAAAATGGGTGAAACTGGTTTAACATAAACCTGATTGTATGCAGACTTAACTGATTTGGGTCAAACTGGTTTATGCAATATCCGTCCCAGACCCCTTCCTGATTTAAGTTAAACCAGAGTCCCCCAGCATCCCAGGTGGTTTGCATCCCTGGATGGGGCTGTCTGCTCCAAAGACCATGGCTGGCTCTGCCCCGCTCCTCCCTAAACAGAGCTCCGAGGCAGACTGCAGGCACATCAGGGTTTGCCTGGTTCCCCTTCCCCACCTGCTCCTTGCCACTTACTGCCCAAGCAGGAGTCCCCACTCCCTCTCTCCCATCTCCCACACTATGGACTCTAGCCACCCTAGGCATGTGGTATGCTAGCTAATGCTGAGAGGTGTCTGTGTGTTTGTGTCTCCAATTTCACTGGGACAGGCAGACAGGACACTGTCTGCTTGGGGCTTTTTGGAGCTAATCAACAAGTCAGCTGGCAATGTCCCTTCATTCCTTCCTTGGAAACAGCTGTTTAAGAAGAGCTTGAACTAATGAGAGAGGATTTTATTTAATTGATGGGCTGATAAACACTGTGTTATCAGCCCACTGTGTTATCAGCCCCGTGTTGGCTCCCTCAGGTTTGCAGACAGTGTGAAGAAGCAGGGAGAGGGAGATTGAAAAGCTCAGTATTATCAACAGATGCAAGCACTGCACACCCCCGCTTTGCCTCAGTGCTAACCTGGGGCTGGCAACACTCCCACCCCTTGAGCAGCGAGTGTGGAAAAGCCTGGAATGGTGCAGGCAGAGTGGGGGTTTAAGCCCCTCCTTAATAAGAGCATTCTGCCAGGGCCTGACCATGCCCACCCCCTCAGCTCAGCACTATCGAAGGGAAGGGAGGGCTGCCCTTGCGCCCCCCCAGCTTCTAGCCTAAGCCCCTGCAGGCATGTGCCTGCATTTCTTCAGTCCAGAGGGAATGTCTGTGTAGTTGCAAACTGGTTCAACCTAGGCAGGTTAGACCAGGGGTGGGCAATTATTTTGGGTGGAGGGTCGCTTACTGAGTTTTGGCAAGCCATCGAGGGATGCATGACAGGCAGCCAGAGGCAGATTAATATAAATTTTCTAAATTTTTTAGGGGCCCTGCGGGCCAGATAGAATGTCCTGACTGGCCACATCCAGCCCATGGGCCACATTTTGCCCACCCCTGGGTTAGACTAACCTGCAAAGATTGCATCAGTTGAGGCCCAACTTTTTGAATGTCTGTCCCTTACTGTCCATGGTACATTTGGTCTTCAATGTTAACTTAAATTTTACACTGTAAATCCATTTAAGAGTAGAAAAAATAATCTTAAATTTCACTTTGACTAAATAAAGAAGTTTGTAGACATGTCAAATATTTTCTGTGAATACATGTAAGGATTTATAAATATTATTTGAAAAATAATTTTAATGTATATTCCTTACCACATTACATAGATTTATAATTTTTAACTAAATAAACAGTAATGTTTTATATATTGGTACTTGTGGAGATAGCTTAATTCGCCTGAACTGAAGAGGAGAAATGACCCCAAAATCATTTGTGTACTGAGGATCTAACTATTGGGTCATATTTTTCCAAGTGTCATACCCCACTGGGATTATAAACTGATACAGCCCCATCAAAATTACCAAATTGAATGTGTTTCGTTCCCAATAATCTCAGAATTTGGTGTTTTACTTTTTTTTTAAAGTTTACCAAAAAGTCCCTCTTTTTCTTCTCAGTCTAGGTCTTGTACAAATCTAGGACAAGTGTTGTACCGATCTCTTGTTTTTTCAGTTTTTTCTGCTCTGTGCCTAATTGTAAACTGGTGGAACAACTCAATGGGGAAAATGTGTTATCAGCAAAGTCTTTTCCATAAGGGTTAGTTTTTAATAACAAAAAAGTTCAATGATAATGATAAAATCCTCCTTAGCTTAGGTGTGGATCCTTATTTTCTGAAAAAGAATTTTCTCCTCATTTGTTTCCCAGAAACTCATGTAGCCAATCTATTCTGCAAGATAATGAAGAAATTGAGATAACCACTTGTTTAACCAGTTTAGGTATCTTTCTGTTATCTAACATATTTTTACTATAAAACTTTAGTTTTTAGACTTCTACTCAGCAAAGCATATTTCATTTGTATGTCAGTCAATAGGACTTTATACCTGCTTTAAATTATGAAAGTTCTTGCTGAATAGGAATAGGTTTAATTCTCTGTTGAAGTGCTTCGTTGATTCAGAGTTTTATCTAATCTTGTAATAAGTACTACAGAAAGGCATCTTAACTTACTAGTTTAGGATACTTAAGAAGTATCCCAATGTATAACTAAAAAGGAAATTCTCGTATGAATCATTTACTATTTCAACAAGCTAGAAAAGACCTACACTTTCTTAGAAAAAATATTTGGTCTACGCAGTCAAGAACTCAGTCTAACCATAGTCAAAACTGAATATATAAAAGTAAAATACTACAAAACATAAGGAAAGCTGAGTGAGGAAAGGTTAATGCAGTTGATATATTTTGCTTGGATATAGGGCTACTATTGGGATGTAATTATTTCAAAAGTTTTCAATGCTTACTTTGATGTATAACAACTATTGTATACTTGGGAGCAAAATGCCAAAATATTTGTGTATTACACACATACTATATTTTATATATATATTAACTTTTTAATGTCAAATCATCTTGATATGTTTAATATCAAGATGATTTGGAATGATAAAACTACAGTAGATTGTCAAATAGGTTTTCATAGTTAAAATCTTTACTATTAAAGATCAGAAAAAAATATAATTGATCATTGATGCTGTTGAATGGGAAAGCTAAATACAGTTCTCAGAGGTTTGTTGGATTACTTGTATTAATTTATGTTGGGCTTTTTAAGTTATTTCTGTTCAAAGAAGAGATAAAAATTGCCATTTGAGAGCACACAAAAATTCATCTTACAGTATATTATTATAATCTGATACATAATAGGATGTTTGATTAGGCTTTCTACATTCAGTTGTCATGAGGCACCTAGTTGAATTTCCAGAATAAACTGGTTTTATTAGAGAAGTTTCCAAGAAGTGATAGATACCAAGAGTACTCTCACTAGTTTCCAGAAGCTCATCTTTCCATCAGCCCCCCCAGCAGATGAGTAATTTGTTATCGAGATCCACCTATGTCTAGTATATATGGACATACAAATAGAAGAATTTAATTTTAACCCAGGTACATATTTTCTTGAATTTATTTCAGCCTCCATTTGATGAATTAAGTGACTGAAAAAATGTATGTAACAGCCAACTAAAAACTGAACTTGTATACATTCAGTTAATAATGTTTCAAATAAACCAACAAAAAAAACACAGGGCTGTCAATAATTTCAAACCAGTTACTTACACATTATTTTGATTACCTTCTAAAATCCAAGATAGTAATATGGACCTATTAAAAAGCAACAGTTAAAATAAATGTAATCTCTGAACAACTGAAAAGTTCAATAGCAACTTATTGCTATTGATAAGTTGCTTGGAGTCAGTACTCTGAAAATAAGTAAGGTAGATTAGCCAGGCTGGCTGAGCTGTTGTTAGTGATGATTCAAAAAGACTTTCATGAAGATGGTGGGAATAGGCTGCTCTTGTTTTTCACTGGCTGCCAGTAGTCATTAGGAATAAAAAGTAAACAACTGGGATCAACTGGAAGTAGAGATGCTCTAGTCACATGCTTTGGGAGGCTACATGTGTATGGAGAGGGGAAGTTGCGGTAGTGTCTCTCTTTAACACTGAAGGATGTGCCTATGCTGAGAGGTCATACCTTCTCCTCATCCAGCTAGGTAACAGTGGTCCAAGACTTTCTCACTGTAGCTTACAAGGATTTACCCAACCCAACATGGGGGTTTAATTTTCAGTTGTGGTCTAACTTCTTTCCAAAATTGTTTTCTATCCAAATGAAGGGCACAAATTTGAAATTCCCTGGGAGTCCAGGCAGGTGTAAGAGTCTTTGTGGACAGATGTGATTGCAGGACTAGGCCACACTAGTTCCCTAGGAATTCCTAGCTAAAAGACACAGGAACTACCTCTGCAGGTACCCACTTTTAGGGATAGATTCTGTGGCAGAATGCCATCTCTGCCTCACCCCAAACTCTGCTATCAGGCTGATGACCAATCTGGCAATTTGGTTACCATGGTCACTGCAGAGGGTAGACACCCTGGACCCCATCAGCTTCAAGTAACCCTGAGTTGTAACCTGAGCTGGATACATTCCTGAGGGAAGGGGGAAACCTGCTCCCTCTGCCTATGTGACTGGCCTCACATACCTGGGTCAGGGCTTAAACTCCCTGTTGTTCTAAGCAATGTCATCATGACTGGGAGGGGGCTAGAGACCCTGCCAGTCTACCCGGCAACCAGTGATGCATTTCAAATTTGTTGGCTGGAAGCCAACAGTTGCTGGCCTACATTGAATCAGGTAAATTAGGTCATAAGGTCTATATAAGTTAAGACTGCCCAGGGGTGGAGCAAAGCAGCCACAATGAGAAATCTCAGAGAAGCTGGACCATCTAAAACTTGCTCTCTCTCTTGAAACTAATGATCAATGAACTGCCTGCCTCCAGAGGAAATCTCCACCTGCCTCTGGATGATACTTGTGAGTAAGCTACTTGACATCTAACTAGATATATAGCTTGCAGTAACACAGATGCATAATCAAAGGTTACCATGCCACTGTTTGCTCTAAGGGATTTCTCTGATATTGCTCTACCCTGTACCTTATTCCAAACCTACTCCTTGTAACCAATAACGTTCCCCTTTGTACCTAGTATGGGAGACTTATTGGGAGAGGGTCTAGATTATGTCTTGGGGTCCCCTTGGTTCAGCTGACTAAGGGAGACCACAATTTGTGCTTCAGACTCAGGGAAGCACCCCAGGTTCTTGCAGTGGGTCAAGTACCTTCAAGGACTACTAGGCCTGTGTTTCCCAGGGGGCACAGAGCCAAGATCAGTCCAGACCCTGGCTGGTGGTGGTGTTACCCCCAGGCCTGCGGGTGTGCTTCAGGAAGGGTGTCAGCCGGATGTGAGGCACCCCCAGCAAGGCACTCGGAGCCTGGAAGGTGGTCGGGTGCAGTGAGGCAGGTGGCTCAATGCAGGAGGCACCCCCTTTTGCCCCCCCAATGCACCCCCTTTTGGCCCACCACATATTCTATAAACTGGTCCCCTAAGATGAGGGCTTCAAGTGGCATGAAGTTAGCCCTTGGGGACAAAAGTGACTGTGTCAGTAGCGGTCAGGCAGCATCAACACCAGCCAGAGAATGCTGGCGATTGGCAGGATTAGCAGCAGGTTTATTTTTACATTTTGAACATAGGCTGTTATTTTTTTCTCTGATTATTAGTTTATTGCTCTTTTCTTCTTCATCCTCTCCCTCACGCCAAGGTGCTTGTCTTGCTTCATTCCATTCCATCTTCCTCACTTCCCTCCTCTCTCCCCTCTTTCTACTTCCTCCTTCCCCTTCTCTCAGTTTCACCTCAGGGCTCTCTCCTTCCTTTTTCATCATTCCCTTGCTCCTGTGTTGGTGCCACGTGCAATAGCCTAAACATATGCCTCAGTTAGGATGTTCAATTTGACGCTCTTAATGGGACTGAATTTCCTGGATGTAACACCCTGTCCTATGAAAGGGCCTGAAGCTGGCACCCCAAATCTCAAGACACCCGAAAATTTAGGCCTAAATTCTATTTTCTGAATCATAACTAGATTGCTTACATAGTACAGAGTGTACTACAAGTCTCTTCTTTTCCCCTTTGCTCCTTGCTTGTTTTACCTATTTAATTAAAGTAGTGTTTGCTGAAAGCCTTTTTTTTTTACAGGAAGCAAAACATGTTATAGAGTTATGGTTTTACTTAAGCATTATTTTAACATTTGAAAATGTCATAAAACCTTTTCTTACTTCAGATACATAAGTAATTCCTGCTCTTTTAATGGGAAAGTATGTCTGTCATTAGACAAAAAGCTCCAAATGCTTAAGATCAGCCTGAAATAGTCATTCTGTTTGTTCAGCTGCATGTATCACTGGAGGCCTGAGTTCACTGCATATCTAGTGCATTTATAAAGCCTCTCCACTTAAATTGCTTATCTTTCCTTAGCGTGTGTTTTAATATGGCTGAAGGAGGTTTTTTTTTTTTTTATTTTAAAGGTTCAGTTTAGATAATTCAGTGACTAGTTAGTGTATGAAAAAGCAAGTCAGGAAAAATAGGCCCATGATCTTCCAAGGCTTAAAGGCAAGTTTCCTTCTTTTTTTTTTTTAGACATAGTAATTCTGTAAGAGTTTTGTTCAAAGATTTGTGGAACTAAGCATTCATTATATGGGTATTTCCCATAAATTCTATACTAATGAATAAAACTAGGTACAAGGCTTTTAGTGTTCTCATCTCCTGTTGAAGTCAATGGGAGTTGAGGTCACATATCATGGCACAGAGTTAATTCACCTGAGTGCAGCACTGGGAGGTAGTACACATGAAGCAGAACAATTCAGAGGTGTGCTGACTGGCACAGTAAAGGAGAGGTTTAGACAGACCCCAAATCATCTGGGAGATATCAACATAGGGGTGACAGAAAGCTCAGCCTTGCTGTTGTGGTGAAATAAGTCCTCCTCACCTCTTCCTGCTCCACATGTGTCAACCCTGGAGATGAGACATCATCAAGTTTTCTGCCCTAGGTCCTATTAATGATTTAGGTTTTTCTTTGGGAAGTAGAATTAGGCTCAATACTATACCTCTAAAATATTTACTAGGTGTTTTGTTGATGATCCTTAAGCTAACATACCAGGAGCAGTTTGTAGAGATAGGTTATGGGGGTTTGTAAATATTTGATACTTTTGCTCTATTTGCTTAATATTTTTCATGCAATTCCCCAAATAATCCTAACTCTGTAGAGTCCCTGTACTAAGAGCTGATAGGCTCGAGGTCCTATGAGTGTGAACAAGTACAATAAAGAGGAAAGTCAACATGAATCTTGGAAAGACAACAAAAGAAAATGTTGTCTTAGTTTCTTAGACTACCTTGGAAAAGACCTGTCCACTACATAAGCTCTTTTGCAGTTAAAACCAGAACTGGGTTCAGTTGAAAGCATTAGAAGACTCTTGGGTTTTGCGGTTTGGATCTATGTCAGGCTAAAACTTCTTTTACTGCCCTTCACAATGTGAAGAGGCTTCCCAGAACTAAATATCAAGATGGTCCTGTTAATTGTGTACTTTAATTCAAGAGAGCTAAGATGAAAGGACCTGATTCAGCGTAGCACTTAGAGATATGCTTAACCCTGACAACAGACTTGACTCACAGCTACTTCAATATTAATGTGTCACGTTAAGACACTGTCAGGTAGTTGTGAGTGTGTGGTTAAGGCACCGGAGTAGCAATCTCTATGGGTCTGCTTAGATAGGTTTGAATTCTGAAAACTATGGATTCAACAGTGCAGTTGCCTCTTATGAGCTGGTCTTTAGGCAGAGATCTGTCTAGAGTAGTGGGTTGGACTAGAGGATCTTGAGGCCCCTTTCAGCCCTATTATTCTATGACTATTTTGGCCCTGAGACAACAAAACACTTAAGTTCATGAATATAATTTAACCATGTAAGTAGTCCCATGGGAGAAATCAGTGGGCCTACTCAGGCTTATATATAAGCATGTGTTTAAGTGTTTTATGGGATCAGGGCCAGAGTTCTTGGTATGTTGCAGGCCAGCTCTTAAATCCTATGTTGAAGCAGGGCCTAAATCAATTTCACTAGGCCTTGACATTCTTGACATTGCCGAATGCTGATCAGTCAAGACTTGTTCCCTTATATGGTGATAGCTTGATTTCAGAATCAATTGTAGACCATTTTTAATATAATTCCTTTTCAATAAAAGATTTCAGTAACACTTCTGTTTTGGATTATGAGATCTGATGGGCTTTACTTCACAGCACCCTGTCAATCAAGCTTTGAATGAAACATCCCTGCATACAAATCACAGGATAATGAAAACATCACACACATTTAAAGAGATGCAAGGAATGCAAAGTACTGTTCAGTGGACCTATAAATGTCACAGCTATCTGGTAAAACTATTTTATACTGCCTTTTGTACTATCTGGCTCCTGTCTTGCTCCTTTTTTTAAATACTATGTACATAAAGTTTTGTCCATTATCCAGAGCAAACATAAACCTCTCACTGTTGTTTAAAGGGAAATTTTGGTCCAAAGCAACAAAAGTCTAGAGAGAATTTATAGGCATGATTTTTTCTAACTTGCCCTTGCATCATTATATTAGTAATTCAACTGAAGAGCAATTCAGAATTTTGCAAGTATAAGGCTGTCCAAATTAAATATCAATAAAAGTCTTTAATCCTTTTTATTAACAGCACACATAATCTCTTGCTTGGAAAAAAAATTCTGATCAAGTAGTGCCAGCATTTTGAAATCCTGAAAATCTGAGAAATACTGCTGTACCTAGGTCATTGTCTGTATTTTTTGGTACCCTTTAAGATTCTAGCATTTTGAACTTGAAAATTATTTAACATAAAGTATACTATTTACAAGGAGAAAAGTAAAAAGACTTTTATTGCTGTCTTTTTGTGAGCATAAGAGTGTAATTCAGGAAAACCAGGCCTAAACAAGTTCAAGATGGATTTAAATTGTCAATCAAAAACAAATACACTAAAATCTTGTTCAGCTGTTAAGTACAATAGACTACCACTGATTTACCAACTAACTAATTCGTGAATGTTATAGCATTGTTAAAATATGAAATTAACTCAAAGTGCCTAGGATGAACAATCAGTTACTTAATGTTTCTACAAGACTTTCAAAACATAAAGCAAAACAGGCCAATTTTGATTCATTTAGTCATGTTGATTTCTACAAAGAATGCTGTGAAGTCAATTGGACTACTCATGGAGAAAAGTACTTATCTTCATGAGTGACGGAGCACCAGTGGGGTGCTTGCCACTTAGGGATGTTGCAAGCTGCGTGGGAACTTGTTGGCTGAGCAGCAGGGAAAGCCATTTTCCCTGCTTCCCCCTTAAAATGGAAGGAACCCTTTTAAGGAGGAAGGTGGGTGTCAGAGCACTCATGGTGCTCTGGTACTTTAAGAACTGAGTCAGACAGCAATCAGGTACATCCCAGTCCTGACGAATGGCCATCTTAAGACTCAGGCCAGCAGGGCTGGAGACAGCAGTTGCTGCCTGGCACTAAGAAAGGAACATCTCCTGGCAGAGCTGCTGCTCCAGAGACAACATGGGGGTAAGGGCAGGAACTATAGGGTGGCTTGGAAGCTCCTGGTCCTGGGCATGACCTAAAACTGCACTCTGCTGGGATAGGGAGGCCTGGTGGTCCTGCCTGCGGTGGGGCAGGGCCAGCAAATGCCAAGTTCGAGGACCATCCTGCTGTAAGGCAGGTTGGGAGTACCTAAACCTGCCCCACCACCCAGTGAGTTACTAGCAACCTCGGAGAGAGTTAGGGCCAGGTGTGTGTATGTGGGGCACCTGAACCTGTTTGGGGTGCAAGACCCGAGTAAGAGGGAGAGGGGGGCCAGGCACCCCCATGGCTGTCGCCTAAGCCCTTTAGGGTGTAAGACCCTGGGGAGAGAAGGAGAGTTGTGGGCCAGGCACGCCAATGAGGGGCACCTCAGCCTGCAGGGGGTGTTCAGCCCCAGGTCCCAGAGAAGGGGGCAGAGTATGTGCCTCAGGGGAGATGAAGGTGCAGAGTTGGGTGCAGAGACGCACCTGAAGGGCTGCATATGAGTAACTGAACCAGTTGGGGCCCTGCAAGGAGGGACATGAGTTGAGGTCCTGTTAACTTGGGGGGACTGAATTTGGCCTGAGGCCACAGGTGGGCCCAAGGCGGATTGGACAGCAGCAGAAGAGAAGCCACAGAGGAATAAGGGGGCAAGTCAGCAGCCCTGTATGGGGAAAAGCTGCGAGGAGTTACCTGGCTATGAGACAGGGGCTCAGTCTGCACAGTTTTTTGTGAACTGCCCAGCACTCATTCAGATGAGGGTAGTGGGAAATGCCCAAAAGACCGTGTGCTTGCTGCCTGGGGAGTGAAAGGAATCAAGCCCGAGGGTCCTTTGGGGTAGGGCAGGGTGAGTGTGGCCCTGGGGAAAAAGAGGGGAGGTATGACTGAGGCCCAGCAAGGGCAGTATGAGAGAGACTGTGTGAGAGATGGTGGAGTGCAAGAGGCCTCAGTGAGAGGGAGACAGTGTGAGTGTGGCCCGTAACAGGGCAGGCCTCAAGAGACCTAATACCATAATGAGTTGGGCCTGGACTTAGGCTGGAGCTTTACACAGTTGTTAGAAACATCTGTGAGGCATGGGACATGTAAGGGGAGGTCAGAGCATGTACATAAGGCCCTAGACACCAGGATCCAGAAAGGGCAGCCTCACACCTAATTAAGATTGTAATTACTTAACAGCAAGGCATGGCAGGAAAGATAGGCGGGCAACATGCCCAGAGGCAGTAGGAGACCAGCACTGTGGCTGGTTGGGGAGCTCCCACATCACCACAGCATGAATAACGGTGTCAGAATTAGTCAGAGGTGCCAAGTACATGGAGTCCCGAGGGCCCTGGCCCCGCTAGGGAAGAGGGTTGTTACCTGAAATGCATAAAATTTTCCACATGTCCATCATCTTAGTCCCACCGCCCAGCAAAAAGAAAAATTGGCACCTATAGAATCAATCGTTATATAATTAATAAGTATTAATTCCTTGTAGCTTCTCTGGGATGTCAGTTCACACTACTGTACCTTGTTTAACTTGGGGTTTCAAATGGCTAGCCATTTGCTAACACGTTGTTGGAAAATGGCAGCTTTTTACAATTGTTTTTAGTAAGTTCATGACATTAGGTATCATTTTATGTCCTTTCCCCCAATTATATACAGAAATAATTAGCGACAGATAAAAACCATCTGTTAGTTACAAAAGGCTAAAAAAATCAGAACCCATTTGAATTTGTACCTCTAACTGTTTGGACAAATATTTATACCTGTGCACAACATGCTTAGTTGTTTATTACAGTTGTGTTAGCTGTTAAATTACCCACCAGAGGGAGCTGATATAATCTAATAAATGTAAGAAAAATATATCTATTGCAAAGATAACACAACAAAAGTATTTTCAAAGGGTCATAAGCATATTTTTAGCAAAAATAATTAGAGGAATGTAACCTTTTTTCCTCACTGGGAGTTGTATAAGAGCATCTTAAGATGTCTGTTTTTAAATCTTAAATTATTTGGTAAATAATTTTGTGAATGATTCTGAAGCTGCAGCCTACTCACAAATAGCTTGTAGGAAGCAATATGATAGGTAAAAATCAAGCTCTGTTCCTTAGTTTTGATCAGGCACATAACATGGCATTAAGTTATCCAACTGAGCACGATGTTTAGCATCACAGTTCAATTCTTTATACTTTTTGTGGGTGTGAATCTTGCTTTCCATGAGCATCTTCTAACATTTGCTTAAAATGCATTGTTTCCATTAGCAGCCTAGACAGCAGAGGCATTCATAATTCCACAAAAAAGGTCTGTGAACACAAGGAAAGCAACTACATGTTTTTTGTTTGAGCAACTAATCATTGAAATAATTTGAGTTATTTACTCACCTCTACTTAGTTAAAAAACCTTACAGTTCACTTATTTAAATTTTCTGAGCATGATAGGGCCAAGAAAGGGAGCCTGATAAGGTAAGGGGATAAGGCAGGGAGCAGTCTTAAAGAATAGAGCAAGTCTGCTTACGGGTGAACATGTAGGCACTCTTGACAGTGGCTCAGAGTTGAAATACACCGGATTGTACTGGAGACTTTGGATTGCACTAGAGACAAGAGTGGGGTAAAATATATATTTTAATACACAGCATGTTATGCTTGCAGCTATCCCAGTGAGTAACTAGCAGTGCTGATATATGCTTATTATTGTACCACTTTTATTATACAAGTATAATTAAGGTTATATAAGGGTGGATACATTTTTCCATTAGAAAGGTATAGCCTTGCCCCAGTCTATGCATAGATTTTTGTATCAATATAACTATATGAGTCAAGTTATAGTTATATTGGTGCAATCCCTAGTATGGATGCAATCAGCCTGGTATAAAGGAGCCTTATACTAGTACTGATTATTCCCCAACTTTTTCCCTTTCCAGATGAGAATAGGCTGTACTGCCATAAGCATCATTATGCGAGTGTAATTGTATCTGTGTTAGACTGATACAGCTGTCTCAGTAAAAAACCCACTTAACCAAAAATACACTTAAGCAAGATAAATATACCACTATAAAATCAACATGTAGACTTGGCCTATCTTTACCTTGAGAAAAGTCCATACAAAAGTTTCATATACTTTGAGTTAAGAATCATAGAGTGCATATTCCACCAATACAAATCATAAAAAGCAAGGAAATAAGCAGTTAAGTCCTTTAACCACCTATTTACGTTCCACTCATCAGTTCCTCTTCTAAAAGTAGATACTTCCCTTCCATCACTCACAGTTCTCATATCACCATATTCACTGAACAACCAACAGGCAGTTCTCACTCTGATCATATGTTTAATACATCAACAGGCACACATCCTTATTTCAATTCCTTGTTTTCGATATTAAAAATTAATCGGTCAGATCAATCACTTACAACATATATCACATATTCAAAAGTCGTTACCCACATTAAAGAGAGAACTTATCTCATAGTCAATATTTGCAACCTAATACCAGATCACATATAGGCAGCAATCCAAAATACCATACAGGATTACATCTAATTGTACTTTATGGAAGCTACACGGAGCCAGTATTAATCATCAAAGCATATGATGATATAACTAGTGAACATAGCCACTTTTTTATGCTTCCTGTTGCTGTTGCAGATGAGGGTGGAGATATGTGGGCTGGGTGTGGGGGAACTGAGTTAACTGAGGTTCAGAAAGGGAACTGATGACAAGTATAGAAATGTTCAATGACTCATGGTTTGTCTCTTGCTTTTTACATTTTGAGTTAAAAGGCTGTGCAGTTTAGCAACCTTAAGTTGGACTTAATAGAGCTCTGTGTGAATGTGAATGCTTGGCCTAATTTATTCAGATGAGTTAATAAACTTAATGTAGTCAATATGATCACTCGATGGTGGAGTGCCACCATGTGTCTGTTAATCAGAATGGAGGGTTTGGTCCCAGACAAGCATTTTTATGATAGTTTTTTTCAATTTTAGTTATTAGAATGTCAGTTTTATAAATTTTTTGTGTTCAGAAAGATGTTGTTAAAAAAACATAATTAAGGTTGAAAAATCAAGCACTCAAAAGTTAGGAATGCCAGGATTAATGCTGCAACTTTAATTTGACCCTCTTCTGCACATGAATTGTAATCCAGACTTCAAATACATAATCACATGATCTTTTTTCCACAGGATCCCAGCCTCATTTGAGGCAGACAAGAGATGGGACATAGTTATTCAGTATGTTATTTTTTTTTCCTTAAGGGTCTGAGACTTTATTTACCACATCCTATTTTGCTTGGACAACACAATTATTAATTTTCTCATTGGTGTTTCTACAGTGTTTATGTCAGTAGTATCTGAGGGCCTCATTTATCCTCATATCACCCATGTGAGATGTGGTGAGGGGGTATAATCTTCCTTTAAAAAATTAATACACGGGGAACTGAGGCACAGCAATTAAGGTCAAAATAACCAAACTGAATACCCACTAATTCTGGGTGCTCAATTTGAGATGAGCTTGCCATCATTTTTCAGAATACTTGACATTACATAGAACTTCCTAGGTTCAAGCATAGCTCTCAGCACTTTATCAAATCTGATCCCTGGAGAAAATGCAAATACTGATCACCTGTGACAAGTCTGGTTTCAGAGACTTGCCACAGAGATGGTGGAAATTTCAAAATCTGTAGAACAACATTCATAAGTGTTGTAACCATGAGACTATCCTTTCTCTTCCTGAAATTCATTTCTTCATTCACTGTACACCTTCCAACTTCTGCAACAATGCGGTTGGACTCCTACAGACAACAGCTTCTATTACTATCCTGGTTAATCCCCCGAGCATGTCCATTCTGGGAACTGAATGAGGCAGAGGTTGTGTGGAAAATACAGTATATGATCAGGTGACTAAAAATTGTGTCAGATAGGTTAGCTCCTCATTCAAATGGCATTCTACAGCTGATATGTTAGGAGCATACTGGTTCATGCCGGAATACCTAACTGTAGAAGCATGAGAGGTATTACTGCCCAGGGAAAACGTGTAAGCACTGTCTGCTAGGGTTGTGCAGAATTTCGGCGGCTGTTTTATTTAGACACCGTTTCGACTCATTTCCAGCTTGAAACAGCAAAATTGCAACAAAACGAAGGGCTTCAAAAGAGCCTCAAAACAAAACGAGGCTAATCGAAGCATTTCGAAAGTTTCAAAACATTTTGCGTTTCGAAGCAGTCAGGTGGTGGGAGACAGGGGAAAACCAGGGCTGTGCTCTGCAGCCCCATTTGGCTCAGCCAGGTGGGGAGTGCAGCCCTGGCTCTTCCCACCTCCCGTGGCTGGGCTGCGGGAAGCCAATCGCAGCACAGGGGAAGGGAACTGAGCTTAGGCTCAGTTCCCCTCTCCAGCTCTGCGATCAGGCTGGGAAAGGCTACTCAGTCCAATTACTCAGTTCCCCTCCCCAGCCCTACAACGGGGCTGGGGAAAGCAACTCAGCCCAGCTGAGCTGAGTTCCCCTCCCCAGCGCTACGATCAGGCCAGGGCTGGGCTGCCCGCAGGGAGAGAGGGGAGCTAGCCAACAGCTTGTTGGCTTTGGGCCGGCCTGCAAATTGGAGAAGCCTGGTTGTGGCAGCCACAGGGCTTGGTGGTGGCAGCAGAGGAGGAGGATGAGGGTGGGCTTGGCTGCTGCTGCCTTCTTCTTGTCGCCGTGCTCATGGCGGGGCTCACAGGGCCATTCACAGGAGTAGCCGCTGCCACTGTGATGCTCCCACAGCGCCCGGCAGCCATGCTCTGCCTCCCCATGTGGCTGCTGCTGCTGGGCCTGCACCCGCTCCTTCAGCCACCACCATTGCTCCCAGCACACCCAGCTGCCATGCTCCACCTCCCCATGTGGCTGCCATTGTCACCTCCCCGTGCCGCCTCCCTGCACCAGTACTGCTGCTGGCCCCACACCTGCTCCTGCAGCCGCCACTGCTGCCGCCACAATCGCTGTTGTTCTGACCACCATGGATGCTTCAGCCTGCTGCGGGGATGGTGCTGAGTGCAAGCAGTGCTTGGCTGGGGTGGTAGGGCCGCTGCGGCAGGGGCAGCCCGGTGGCAGGGGCAGCCTGGCAGCAGCCACCCACCATTGTAATAGTGAGGTGGAATGGCCCTTGCCGCACCCCTTGGGGCCACTGGTGTGGTTGTGCTGGCTGCAGTGGAGAAGGAAGACGAGGTGGGCTCAGCTGCCGACACCTCCTCGTTGTCGCCATGCTCATGGTGCTGTGCTCTGCCTCCCTGCATGGCTGCTGCTGTGGCAGCAAGCAGCTGCTGCCGGGCGATGAAGCCAGGCTGCTGCCACCACCACTACAGCTCTGCCTCTGTGGCTGAGCGCCGCTTGTGCTCAGTGCCATCTCCGCAGCAGGCCAAGGTGGCCAGAACAACAGCAATTGCAGTGGTGGAGGCTGCAGGAGTGGGTGTGGGGCTGGCAGCACCAGCCACACAGTGGGGTGGTGCAGGGGGGCACCGTGGCAGCAGCAGCTGCATGGTGGGGTAAAGCACAGCAACCAGGTGCGGTGGGAGCACTGCAGCAGCAGCAGCCACTCCAGTGAGTGGCCAGGCAAGCACCGCCATGAGCACAGCAACAAAGAAGGTGGCAGTGGTCGAGCCTGCCTCATCCTCGTCTTCTGTCGCAGCTGCCACCACACCCTG
>NW_005841990.1:912261-929871 GCF_000455745.1 Alligator sinensis
CTGGCAGCTCCAAGGAGTACCACAAGGGCCACTCTGCTGCACATGGCAGGAAGAAGCGGGAGGCCAAGGTGTATCACAGCCGGCCCAAAGCCACCAAGCCATTGGCCAGCTCCCCTCTCTCCCTGCTGGCATCCCAGCCCGGCTCTATAGACCCCTGCCAGCCCCTGCCCAGCTCTGGGCCCCAGGACACCGACATAGGCCCTGTGCTCCTGCACACCGCTTACTTCTACTTCTCCCCGCCCCCACTGCCACTTTCCCCACTTTGCTGCCCACATGCCAGCTGCCCTGTACAGTACCATACCCACACACACATCCACACAAACCCGCATACCCACCCACCCACAGATCCCCACAAACCCCACACTCACCCAGCCATACCGCCTGACACCCTAGCACACCCCACACAATATACAAGAGTAAGACTGTATTTTGAGCTATTATGCAATCAGTTCTACATATACAGTACAAACATACACAAATCAGGACAAAAATATATTTTTAATTAAATTAAAATATATTATTTTGGGTGTTTGATTTTTAGTATATAATTTGTTTTTTTCCCCTCTATGATTGCAAACCCTCTTCCCCAAAGAAGTACTTCCAGGGGCAAGGGGAGGGACTTCCGGTGGCAAATGTCAGAGGTTAGGGGCAGGACTTCCAGTCCCAAGATGGTGACCAGGAGACAGGGTACCTGTCAAGAGGCAGGGCTACCCATGCAGCCCTAACAGCTTGCCAAAACTCGGTAAGCGGCCCTCTGCTTGAAATAATTGCCCACCCTTGAACTAGACTGTAATAGCCAACAATTAAAAAATACCATTCTAAGAAGTTTCCAAAGATTATAAACTCACAGCAAAGCTGGAACAGCAAGATATTTCTGGAAAGAGAAACAATTGTAAAAAAATTGCAACTTTTTCCTGACGTTTTACAATATAAAATCATTGAGAATTGGGAGTTTCAAGATTGAATGAGTCATATCCTTGGTAACTGGAATAATCAAAATAAGTGTACTCAGCATTTGTTATGTTTGCAAAGCAATGAGTAAGTGGTAACTGGGAAATGGAAAACCTAGGAGTTATTTTTAATGTCCATTTTCTTTTCCCAACAATTTTTTTAATAACCTAGCCTAAAGTAATGGTATTTATGTCACTATATAGTTTGATCTCTATAGGCTGAATAACCTGCAGAGACAGAATACATAGCTAGATGGATAAATCTATAGATATAGCTATATTTATATCTATATGTATATATATAATGTAGAATTCTAATAGAATATATTCTGTGTGTATATAGATCTAAATAATCAAGGTCATTAAGGTCAAATTTCATTTTTCTCTAAGTCTCTTAATTTGTTTTAAAGAGCATTTTCTTTTTCAACTACCTCTGTTTGATTTTACTCAGTTTACCTATGATGAATGTCCTAGAGTCACAATTTGCAGAAGCATAACCATTCTTGCCAATAGACAAGTAAGCAGATAAAAAAGAAAGCCATTTGGACTGATAAAAAGAAAAAAAAATGTTACCAGATTGAAAAAAACCCCCTAAAATAATTGATATCAAAGATCCTGATTTGAAGAGCTCCAGGTTTATCCTGGAAAGGGACCCCATATTTGTACTGTACCAAGCACAAGGAGAAACAAGGAATTTACACCTGGGCATATGCTCAGGAGCTCCCTGACATCTATAGGGTTCTTCTGCTGATACACACACACACACACACACACACACACACAGAAAATATCTATCTATCTGAATTCTAATAGAATATATATTTTCTGTGTGCGTGTGTGTGTGTATGTGTAAAATAAACAAACAAACAAACAAATATATTAGAGGTGCACCTATACATCAGTCCAATATTGGATTGACTCCATAAAGAAAATTGACTATATTGGAAATTGGCCTGAAGTGGCCAATAATTTGGCCAATAAATGCTCATGCATGTGTGCAGCCATAGCACAACATGCAGGCAACAAAGAGCACAAGCCTGGCAGCTTAGAGAGCTGTGTCCAGCTGGTACGTCTGGTGTGATGAAAGGGGACGGGGGAGGGAAGGGCCATGGGGGGCAGATCAAAGCCCCCTGTGGTGAGGGAGGGAATGGGGCTGGGGCTAGGGTAGGTACTGCCCAGCCAGGGTGGGGCAGGGCAGGTGCAGGATGGAGCCATGGCTCATCCAAGGGGTGTGGGAGGGTCAGCTACATGCTGCTTGTCTGGTGGCTCATCCCACCACTGCTGCCACTCAGGCCCAGCCTACAGCTGCAGCCCACCCTGCCCCACCCTGTGCAGATCTGGGGGATACACCCCTCCCCCCCATGCCCTCCCAGACAAGCAGCAGGAGCAGCGGCAGAATGGCCGCTGGCCAAGTGGCATACAGCAGTGGGAGCCACCCCCTTGCGCCCCCCCGGACGACCCATGGTTCCATCCCATGCCCACTCGCCCCAGCTGAGCAGCACCTACCCCAGCCCCACTCCCTCCCTCACCACGGGAGTGTTGATCTCCGCCCCCCCCCCGCCATGCCCCACATGTGTCTGTGTATGTATATAGTTTCATAGTTGTTAGGGGCCGGAAGGGACCTTACAGATCATTGTACATGTCTGTGTACATACATACACATATACTTGCACACATACAGCTTTGTAAATTTAGATACCTTTTCTGTCAGGTAAGTCTTTTAGCCTGTGATCTCCCTTAGACCTTAATCATGCATGGGGATCCACTAAAGCAGATGCCCAATGTATTGGGACCAAAATCTTTGCTTTAATCTACTCTTTTACCATTATGAAAATTGCATTTGTTAGATGTTTGAAGTCAAAAGTCATAAAATGTAAAGCCTCATGGGGCAGTGGGCATATGTATGGTCAGAGGCAGAAATTAGATTTTAACATTTTTGGAAGTGAAATACCACATTAAATTATATTTGAAATAATTGCCTAAAATCCGGTACGTACAGAATTATACTTAAAATGGAAACTTTTAGTAGAATAGTTTAAGTCTTAAATACTTAAATAATAGAATGAAAGAACACAAGCCATGTCAATTTGCCTTTTTAAGAACAAACACATATATAAAACTAGGATAGAATTTTTACATAAATGATTAATCCAGAATACATCAATCAGCAATTTCATGTAGGCTTGGATGATATCCAATGAAAAAACCAGCATGTCAAGATTAGAGTTAGGACTATGAAACAGCAATTAGGATCATGATTTAATTTTGTTTTAAACCAGTTGGTAGAAAAAATGAACATAGCCATTTCCTTTTAAAGCTACCCCAATTACATCATACTTTCCACAATATGAATGGTCCTCTTGGGGTATCCTCAATTTTTCACATTTCAATTTAGTTTCCTTACAAATGCATTTTCAAAGATCAGTTGCATCTAATTTTGTTCTGCCTCTCTCATGAGAAGAATTCATTTTTCTCTAATTCTCTTAATTTTTTATAGAACATTTTGTTTTTCTTTTCTAACGCCCTCTGTTTGATTTTACTCAGTTTACATGTGATGAAATGTACCAGTAATGATATAAAATTATTGATATCAAGGGTCCTGATTTCAAGAGGTCCAGGTTTATCCTTGAAGAGGACCTCATGTTTGTACTGTACCAAGGGCAAGGAGAAACAAGAAATTTACACCTGGGCATTTGCTCAGGAGCAACCTGACATCAGAACATTCATAGCTTAGGGGAGACCCACCTGTGGCATGCATACCACAAGAGGTTTGGACAGTGTATGTGGGCATGTCTACACATACTATTAATGTGATATTGCTTATTGTGCAGTACTTGTGCAGAATTGCTTATTGTGCAGTAAAATATTGTGCAGTAAGCCTTCCCTGGGAGCATGTCTACATGTGCACCTTGGGAATAAATCTACTCCCAACAGGAGCAGCCTGGTACAGGGCTACTTCTGCCCTGCTCTGCCCCTATGCAGCAGCCAGGGGGAGATCCAGGTTCCCCTAGGGTCCTATTCTGGGGTTGGGCAGGGGGAATGGGGCCTAGTCCCCATGCACATGGGGCCAGGAGAGCTCTGCCAGATGCAGTGGCAGCTGTCTCCTGGCCCCATGCACATCAAGCAGAGCTCTCCCAGCCCCATGCATGTTGGGACACAGAGCTGCCAGCCAGAACTGTGCCCAGCAGGGCATCCTCCCCCAACAAGGGGCTCATCGGGAGCTATACTACTGGGGCAACTGCCAGCGAGTGCCCTGCTGGATGGGGTATCTCTGCCTGCCAGGGGGCTTGCCAGCAGCTGTTCCACATGCAGGACAGTTGCTGGTCAGCCCCCAGCTGAATGGGGAAGCAGAGAGCTCTCCAGTCCCAGTGCTGTTTAGCTCCTGTCTCCTATGGGGAGTTAGGAACCGCACAATGCTGGGATGGGGGGGACAGAGAGTGACCTTGTCCTAGTGCTGATCAGGGGGAGCCAGGAGCTGGGCAACACCAGGACCAGGGATAGAAAACTCTCCACTCCCCGTCCTCCCGTCTTGGGTGGCCCCTTGCTGATGTGGCTGACTGGCAGCAAATTTGCTCCTGCTCAGCATCTACACAAGTGCAACTCTGTAGTAAACTAATTTATCGCATACTAAATGCCGCACACACATAGATAGTGATGCTTTACTGCACAGTGGACTAATCTACTGCACAGTAAAGCACGTTGTGTAGATGTGCCGTGTATGGCATATGGCAGACCAGGGAAGGAACAGGCAGTACAATGGCAAACTGAGCAGAAAGCAGACCATCAGATCAGGTAGGGAATACTAGGCAGGCAGCAGAAAGCAGAGCAGAAGATTGGGCAGAGGAAGTGGGTCAGAGTGGCACTAGGTGGGGCTACGGGGCTAATTTGTGTCATGCCTGCCAAAAAGTTTGGTTCCCACTGACTTAGGGAGCCATATTTCCTAACCACACCAAACCCAAATGTCAGAAACTGAGGTCCGAAGGCCTCAAGACTTTTCTGCCTGACTTTGGCTCTCCCCCAGGTCTTTTTTATGAGAGTCTGACATGAGGCTATTTTGCATGTCGTATGCCTAATATGTATGGCTGCATTTTAGAAGTGAAACTTTTTAGGTGGATAAGGATTTGCTGGAAGGCCAGTTTACACATAAGCATAACCAACTGAGTTAAGAAACAGAAGTCAGTTTTTGTATATTTGGACAATTTCCACTGAGTTTAAGATTACTGTATAAAAGAATTTGAAGTTGGATAATGGATTTCTATTTGTGGTTTTGTGCTGCTAAATTTTTGTGGAGTTACGGAGTAGTTTAAATTCTTGACGGAACTAATGTGGAAATATACAACTGTATTTAATAAAGACACTAGTTACTTTCAAAGTCAGCAGGGAAACATGTAAACCCTCTTGTTTGTTTTATAAGCCTTAATTATTAAGTTTGAAATGTTTTTCCCCTTGTTTTCTGAAACAAGTAAATTAAATCATTAAAGAATAACTGAATTGTTCATTTTTGAGTGTAACCTCAGTGCAGACAAGACTGTAAAAGATAAATGAATGCCAGCCTAGAATTTGGCACTAGATTTTTAAATTAGGCATATTTCATGTGTGGAGTATCTTTTGTCATTCATATAAACCAGATCCTATTCCACCTAGTAGGTGCCTAAGCCAGGACCTAGTCTTCTGTGCTCATGTCCTTGAAAATGTTAATGCAAAAGGTGGGTGGGTCCCCCTAATGCTCTCTTCTTTCTGTGGTTTAGTCTTCAGGCTAAGATGATACCATGTTACAAAAGTAGGTTCAGCATTGTTTTTTTCAGGTACTTGAGCAAGATAGATCTACATTGCTAAACATATGCCACGATAGTTTCTGGGCTGCATCAGAGCACAGCATCAGATCAGGCAGAAAACACAGTGCTGGAAGCAGAAAGCAGAGCAGCAGCTTAGTCAAAGAGCACAGAGCAAGAAGCAGAAAGCTGAGCAGCAGACCCAGCAGGGAAAGGAAATCAAAGTGGCATGTGGGGAGGGTGCAAGCCAAATTTGTAGGGGCCAGACAGGTTAGCCCCTGCTGCTGTAAGGTTGGTACATGTTACAATTGTGAGATAATGGTTTGTTTTAAAGGAACGTCCAGATGAAAAACCATGATTCAGCGAGTCACAATTTCCTTTCCTGTTTCCCTGCTGCTCTGGGAAGGGATTGAACTGTGCCAGGTACAGACCAAGTACAATGTATTGTGTGATCTAGTGTGCTGAGGGGAGGATAGGGGTAAAACTCCCCCCATTCCCTGCTTTATCCTGCTCCTCTTCTCAGGGCAGGGGTAGTAGCATCCAAGTGCACCCTGTTTGCCCTCTTACCTATGAAATGGTTAGCCAATGAAGGGATGTAAAGGAACATCTTGTGTTTGGTGAACTAACCAAGTTGTAATTTGGTGCCATGGGACTTAAATGGGAGTTGTCTAGATTACTCTCTTTAAAAACCTGGATCCTAGATGAGCAAGGAGATTCAAATTTATGCTGACAGTGCAAGTCTTAACTTCCGCTATTCTTGACTTTTGAGAATTATGAACATAACCTTACTGGCACATTAGCATTAAGTTTGTGTCTAATTCTAATCTCACAAAAATGTGACACACTGTCCTTTGGATAAAGCAGAAACACAGCAAGGGCTAATTAAGTTTTGTATATTCACTTTTAATGAAAAAAATACCATATGAATAGAAATGGAAGTATAACAAAGACTCTTAAATTGATTTAGGAAAATACAGTGATAAATAGAGCAAGGAAAACAGTCATTTTCACTCCCAGTTATCTGTATACCATTTAACTGCTCAGTCCCTACTCAGTCATTTATGCTCCAAAACAGCCTACAAAATATAGTTTTACTGAAGTATTCACAGTTAAAACCATAAAGTCTTATTTATTCACCACTGTAGTGTCCATACATTATTTTTACATTTCTTGCATGCCAAAAAGTACAAGTGACTTTTAAATAGAAAAGAATCTCTAGCAAACCATACAGTGGAGGAAGGAAAACTTGATTTCATCTGTTTCCTTTCCATTTCATAACTTGTAAATTATTACTGGCAATGTGCTTATTTGATCAAAATTATTTTTTTAAGCTACTTTTTCTTTAATGTGCAATCTCTTGGACTTCACTACCAAAACCAAAGCTGCTGTCACAGTGCCAATTAATAAGGACATAGTTTTTACCCAGAACCAGGAGGTTACATTTAGGATAATTTCCAAACCCTTCAGGCATGAAAAAATAACAATAACCCCCCAAAACTAAAATTAAAACACATGTCACAGCGTTCCATAGATTAACACTGCCCCTTGTGTATGACATAGTATGGTCCAACTCCTAACACAGAGACTATTTATATCAGTTTCTAGTGTGTCTATATTTTCTTAAATTAAAAGAATATCTTTAGAAAAGAAATCTGATCTACTAGAACATATAATGGGGATAGATATACTTCAGTTATGTTACTTGAAATAAAATAGCCATTATATAATGAATAAAATATCCATTATAGTAAGCTACTGGCTGGCAAACATTAAATTAAATATAGACTTTTACATATTCTGTATTTGTAGTAAAGTATTACAGCATATTAAAGAGAACCTTTTTTTAAACCTCCTGGCCAGCACAAAACAAACACTGGATTTCACTGCCCCGTAATAGGTAGCTGAGAGTTATGAAGATCCCTGTCTCTTTTGGTACTGTATTCTAAGCTTTTCCAGTTGTTCTACACACTGTGTCTGGGCCAGCTTCAATGTCTGATTCTCTTCTGTCAGTGCTGCATACTCCTCAGCCAGCTGAGCAGCATCCATGCTCTCCTTTTCCGTTTGTTCCAGTCTGGCAATCAACTCTTTTCTAACGATTAAGAAAACACGAAGAGTAAAAGATAAAGTATGTCATACATGGGATATGTGAAAGGTATTAAAGCAGATTTGTCTTCTGGGTTGCATTACTCCAGACCAGTGACTCTGTGGATCTAGGCCCTGATTCAGGAAAGTATTTCTATTCAAAACTGCACCTAGTCCAACCTATGTTTAATTTCACTCTATGGAACTGAGGTACCTGCCTAAATTTCAGCAGCTTCCTTAAGTGCCCTTCCTAAGAGAGATTGATTTAAGCATACACTTAAATGGTTTCTTGTGTTTCTTAGTACATTAGATTTACTTAGCTCTTCCACTACAGAGCTTCACTTGTAGAGTGCCAAATCCTGTCTTTCTTTGACAAATAAGATGAACTGGATTTGGCCCTCAGGACTATACCTAGTATAGGTCTTTTTCAATGTCATTGCTCAGGGAAGAATCTTGGGACCTAAAACAGCGGTTTTGCATCCCATCTTATGCCCTGTAGTTCAAATCTGCTGGGATCTTCTTTGCACTTTGATATAGAAAGACTTGGCAACAGATTCCTCAGTAAAGATCACAGCAGCCTTCTCTAGACCTTTTTCATCCAGTTTCTTCATAGAAGCCTTCATAACACTTGGGACAAGTATAAGGAAAGACCCTGCCAAGGAGACAACTACATAAACGGGGTCTCCTCTGAATATGGGTCAAAAGATGTGGCATAAGCAGGACTAGATAAATTGTTTTCAGATGTTTAAAACATCATACGAGTGAAAGTATTTCAAGTACAGTGAACAAAATCTTTGCTCCTTTCTTCCAAATTACTCTGCATGCAATGATAGACTAAAACAATGTAAAACTTTCCTCCACTCTAGTATATGTGCTCCCGACTAATTTTTAAAGACATTTTTCATGTTTTTTAAAATCAGTTTGAACAGCCATTTTTAGTTTGTTTTCCCCACCTTTTCTGTTCAAACACCAGTCTTCGTAATGAGGAAGCAATGTACATGTTGCGGCTTATAATTACTGATCAGCCAGTTGTAACTTTATGTAATTATTTAATTTTAAATGCACAACCAGTTCTCTCCCTGCAAATCCCATTTATTTCTTCCTAGATATTAATCTATTTTTCTAATTCTGAAATGCTTCCCCTTCAGTAGCCAATCTAGTATGAGATGAGTGCCCTCAACTCTTTCTGACCTCAATAGGAGCTGAGCATGGATGAACAAATTGTTAATGGGCTCAAGCTAATTAGCAAAGCAAAATACTAAGTTTTCTTTCAATAGAAGACACATTTGGAAGTGATGGGATTTATGTTATCTGATCTGACTTGGTCTGCTAAGTACACATGCAATTTAGTTGGCCCTTTCTCTTCATCCCAAGGACAGAAATGTATCTCAGCAAGGAAACTACATATGAGTGTGTCAGATATGGAAATCCTATTTCTCTTCACTTTGGTTCATTTTGCAGCCATTAGATGGTGCATGTTGCAGTTATGAGGTCTCTGACCTCTCTTAATCTCTTCTAGCACATTAGAGATGAGCATTGTCTTGAACTGTAACACATGGCTAGTCTTGAGTCCCAGGCTGCTACCTCCAGGATGGAGTCATAAGGTTGCAGGGCCCTATGCAGTATCAATTGTGATTACTTCAAACAGATCTCACATTATGAGATCTGTTTGATAAAAATCTGTTTGATAAAGATCTGTTTGCAGGATCAAACAGATCTCACATTATGTCCTGCACCTGTAAGTTAATTATTTCTGAGAGCAATGACAATGGTAAGCAGTGACCAGATAGCTTCATTAAAGCAAATGATTATTATCATTATACACATGATCTTAGCCTACAAGAGGCTGAGAAGCCTCTTTTGTTTTACTTAAAAGCTTCTTTTGTGTTACTTAGAACAAAAACTTTAAAGAGAAAACAAATTTTAAAGCAATAAACTAAACCAGTGATTCTCAACCAGAGTGCTGGGGCACCTTGGGGTGCCATGAAATTCTCTGAGGGTGCTGCAGGAAGTGTAAGGAGATAAGCAAGATGTGAGGAGACAAGCAAATAAAGGAAAACTTAGGCACTTCCTGTCTAGCTGCTCCCCCATCCTGTCTGCCTTCCCCCTCTGCACGGAAGTAAGCACCGTAATAAATAAATTAGTTTTTAAAATGATGGGGTTGCTCAATTCACAAAAGTTATGGAGGGTGCCTTGAATCTGACAAGGGATGCCTTGAGTCTAAAAAGGTTGAAAAGCACTGAACTAGACAGTACTGGTATATGCATGTACAACTTACCAGGTATCTAACTTGTCTTCCACATGGCTTCTTGATAGGTCTAAATGTCTTTTATACCTTCCTCCCCAAGAGCTCTATGGTCTGGCTGGCTTGGTCTGTTCCTTTCACTCACAAACCATTTCTTCTTCTTTGCTTCAAGGAGAATCATCTTTCATAGCTGCAAAGTCCTCCTGGTCATTTAGCCTCCCAGAGAGTAACTCACTTTGTAACTCTTTGTAGCCCTGTAATCTGTTATTTATTCAGCCCCGCAAGGACAAGGCTTGCAAATTGGCAAAGGATGTAAGGCTCTTGAAGCTGACAGCTTTGTCCAACATTTTTAAGTATGCCTGGGGCTGTCTTTTTATGGGGCCAATGTATTCTTCTAATTTATTCTTCCAGAGCTTCCTCCTATTAAGCTAAATTAATGCATTCATACAGGAAAGTCTTATAATCCTATATAAAATAACTTCCCCTCACAGAGCAGAGTATTGCTAAAATAATTGTGTATCAGTTTTCTAAATTATGTAGCAACTACACAACAATCACAGGTGGGCCCTTATGCACCTGCATGGTTCTACTTGTGAGCAGGCTCCACAATCTGGAATGATTTATCTTGTTGTATGTTTTATTTCAGCTTTCATTTTTTATAACATAATTTTGTTCATTTTTGTTTTCATACATGCAGCTATGGTTGTTGTAATGTCTAATGATTTACAAACCTGCTGTCCCAAATCTGTTTCCTACAAGGGCAGTAAGGAGAGAGAGTGCAATATACCCATTGGGCACATCTACATGTGCCATTAATGTGCAGCAATAAACTCCAGAGCTTATTGCTCCACAGTTTATTGCTCCTGGGATGCTCCCAGGCACGCCGTTTACATGAATCAGAACAGCTCTGGCTGGCAGGGGGCCCCGGGGAGGTCAGCCTACCAGCCCAGGGCTGCTCTGACTGCACTCAATGTGCAGCGGAGGGGCTGGCTTGGGCATGAGGGTGCTTCAGTGTGGGGCTAGCTGGCAGGCAGACCCCGCACTGAATTACCCTCGTGCTATAGCCAGTCAGTCAGCATCAACACTTGTGCTACTTTGCATGAAAAAAACTCTACAGCAGGGTAGTACTTATACTACCACAGAATGTATTAGTTTCCTGCACCCTAATAGGGGCACACATGTAGATGCTGAGGAATTTACAGCACAGTTAAATAGTCAACTGGACAGTAAACATCTCGTGTAGATGCACTCACTATGGTACTTTTAAGTTACTGAAGGGTTCTTCAACTTGGGAGATGTATTTGCTGTCGCAGATTTCAGGCTCCTTTACACCAATGAAGCAATGCAAAACAGCTAGAGCAAAAGATAGGAGCCCTTATCTTTCTGTTTGCCAGTTATGACTATAACAAACCATTCTTAATTTCTCAGAGGCTTTTGTCTAAAAAGTTTTAATTATTTTTTTGTTTAGCAGAATTACATTAACAGTGGCAGTATCATACACAGCCCATGAGGTACAACCGAGGCAATTATTGCTAGTTGAAAACTTTTATAGTATTTTTAAAAGCACACTGTTAGTGACCGACTCCTTCCTCTTCTCATGCTAAAGCCAGTTTTAGAAAAGGCAAGGATGAATCAAGCAAACTGTTCTTATTATGAAAGTCACACTTTCCTCCCTGAGGCTGCTACCAGTGGGAATATTGCCTACCTAAAAACTTCAAGATCTTGTGCAAATAAATGTTATGGATGAAACACTCCAGTTGTATCCATTTAATTGTTTAAAAAATTTTAGTCCTTTGAAACTTCCTTTCTTCAATGTTGTCTCTTGGGGCTAACAGAGAATTTCTACCAAATCTATTATTCCATTGGTTGCGATGCTAGACTGAAGGCTTGAGCTTCTGCAGGTACCAGCTACTCACTTCTGAACGTTTCAGGGACATTGCTTCAAATGTATTCTTAATTGCTTTGGTTCTTCAGTCATACAAAGAGAAAGAAACTGAACTGAATATTCAGTAACCAGCATCTGCGAAAAAGCTTCTACTAGTTCTATTTTAGGAAAAATACTGGCACTTCTGAAAGTCAAGCACTGGTTACATTTGCTAGACTCAGTTCAGGAGTAATGCACACAGACATTATAGATCTGTAAATGAAAACCTTGCAATACCTTTAGCAAGAGAGGCTTTGAGCAAGTATCTTTTCCAAGTTCTTCTACAAATACAATTCATTCCATGTCAATAATGTTAGCTGGGGATCAGATTTCTTAAAACAGCTTAAATAAGATCAGTTTAAGCCTTCTCTCCCCACTTATTTATTTCTGGGTTCCTTCCCTCCTCCCTACACTGCTCAGCCCACACCCTAGATCATCTCTCTCAAAAAGCAACTCCAAGCTCCATTAAACTCAGGTGGTATAAGGAGTTGTCTGCCTCTGAGTCAGCAGAACCTACTTATTCTTTTCCCATCAGGATCAACACCTGTTAACAGGGTGGGTTGACGTTTCAGACAGATACTACTAGCCTGTTACAGAGGCCTAAGATTAGAACATCAGGGAACTGCTAAATGTTATGAATGGTATGGTTTATGAAGTCCACAAAAAAGGATGAGGCCACCACCTAAGTTTTGCTTGTGACCTAATCCAGAATTTGAATTTGGCTTTCAGAGGTTAAAGAATACCACACTAAGCTCTTGCACCATCTAGCCTTTTGTTATGGACTCCTAATACGTAGATCTAGCATTGTGCAATCAGTGTTTCCTTTAAGCAGCTACACTGTGTTTAAATATTAACAGAACTGATAAAGCATTTTGTAATATGTTGCCAAGCTATTTGAATCTATGAGGAAATCTGAAATGTACTTCTTCAAAGTACATGTTCATTTTTTTCTGGGAACAGTGTGTTTTACATGGCAAAAATGCAATGAAATGCAAATCCTACAGGACCAAAAAGAGAAATGAAACAAGCTGGCATATTCTGAATGAAAAGGCCTTTATTCTCGCTTTTGAAGTGAAAGCTACTTCTATGGAAAGTAGAGATGGCTTTTTATTTCATTAACTATGAATAACAAGTATAACTGCAAAGGCAAGAGAATTCTGCTAAATCTTCTTGAAGAAATAAAGTAGAGAAATTTGCATAGAGATAGATAGTACCACCCAGGTATTAATCTGCAATAGGGGTGGTGCTGGACTGCTTTTGCCGTGTGAGCTTTATCTCAAGAACAGCTGACATCAGGGTCATATGCTTATTGTAGCACCCTTTAAGAAACTGTCACTAGTTGAAGGCCAGTGCCTTACCACTACCAGTTCATTCTGCATTTTGGGGTAGATTTCAGCACAGGGGGACCTAGGAGAGCAAAGAATTGTAATAAATTGACTGCTCTTTGGGGAGAATGCTCCCTTTACATAATCAAGCAATGGCCAGCAACAATATGGTTTATGCTATAAAACAGAGTCCATGATACAGCAAATTACAGCATGCCAGAAATGTGTAGTTCCAGCACCTCAAGGGTGAGTGCTGACAGCATTATAGAACAGGCTGACCACTCAGTTTTTCATGCTTAAAGGCCATTTTGCACAGGTAGAAGAAATACCCAAGATGCTAGTCAATGGGTAAATGGAGCATGTGTAATAATCAGCAGAATATGGTCAGTGAGTTTGGCTTACAAAGCTCCTTTTGGAACATCCACAAGTACCTCAAGATAGCTCACTGAAGAGAGACAGAGGTCTTTAGTGAGCTATTTTTGCTTCCTTTGCTCAACATGCAGCAAGGGTCAAAAAAGTAAGAAAAATGTTAGGATACAGAGGAATGAGCTAGGACATAAATAGTATGTGAAGTATAAGTTGCTATTCCATGGACCAATGCTGCAGCCTCATCTGGCATATTGTGTGTCATTTTGGGGACCCTGTTTGTAGCAGGGAAAAAAACATTCATCTGAAAAGACTGAAAATAAGGAATATAGCTAGGCAACATGTAAATAAAATAATGAATGGTAAAGGGAAGAAGAGAGGGTAGTTGGGGAGCATTTAGTATATATAGAATATGATTATCATGGAGTATATCGAGCCTGGATTTTAATTGGCATTAATTTACTCCATAGTGGGTGCAACAAGATGTTTACTGTTCAGTAGATTAATTCACTGCACAATAAACATTGTGCATCTATATATGTGCCCCTATTAAAATGGAATAAACTAATTTACTCCACAGCAGGATAGTACATGTAGATACAAGTACTATCCTGCTGCAGAATTGTTTACTCAGCAGCAATGAACATGTGGATGCTGACATAGCTGCCTGGGGCACAAGGGTCCTGCCAGCTAGCCCCGCACTGAAGCATCCTTGTGCCCCAGCCAGCCCCTCCACAGCACATTAAGCTGGGGGGAACAGCCCCAGGATGGCAGGCTGACCCCTGGGCTCCCTGCCAGCTGGGGCTGCTCCAACCCAGCTCAATGTGCTGCTCTCCTGGGGGTATGTGTAAAAACGGGCCTGGAAGCAATAAAATCCAGTGTGATAAGCACCAGAGTTTATTCAAACGCACTAATATGCACGTGTAGACATACCCAGTAAGGAGGTAACAAGCAACTGAACACACAGTTGGCAATATATAAGCACCTAGAAACTAGATGTTAGGGAATCCAATCTGCCTTGAGCAAATGGCTACCTGGGGATGAAACTGCCTGGGGGAGTAGACAAATTTACAGACACATTCTGGGAAGGGGCGGGGGGCACAGTGGCTTTAATTAGTGCAGCTCCAAGAGCTTTAATTAAAGCACCCAGAGCATCACATGTATCAGCATCTCCATGCTGAAAAATGGGGGGGGGGCTTTCAAGTGCCCCACCCCATTTTTCAGTGCAGGGATGCTGAAACACATGACACAAGTCTGCTGGAGTACTATAATTACCATGCTCCAGCAGACTTGATTAATTGAGTCTGCTTCAACATGCTGTAATTACAGGACATCAGAGCAGCCTCCCTGCCCATGTATAGGAGCCCATTGTATATTCTATGTAGTAACCTGTCCACATAGTAAAGTTAGGCAGAAGGCAGGACAGGGTGCCATTTATGGTGTCTTCCACCTGACTTAAGACTAACTTGGCCAACTAAAGTTGTTCTCTAAATTTTTCAAGCACTAACTTTACCCTGGCTTTGACTTATGTATGTGGGCTGTGCATCATTCATCAGTTCTGCTTTTACTAAATAGTAAAGCCCATTTACTATTTAATAATCATGTCATGCATCTGCCACAGGAACAAGAAGATATTCAATTTGATGGAAAGAGAGCAGATACAAAACTGATCAAAGCACACTTTTTTTTTTTTGCCCACCCACAAACAATTAATTTGTGGACCTTATTGACACAAGACATCATGGAGGCCAGGCACTCAGGAGGCATTGTAACAGACCTGAATGCTTATGTGAATAACAAGAATACCCAGGTTTATAATAATAGAGATTTGAAAAACAATCAATCAAGAGCTTTGGAAGGGATATCAATCCTAATGTGTTGGTGTATTAAGCAACTTAAAAGTTTGGGAATGTAACTTTACCTGGGATGGGTTATCACATAAAAATGTGTCTACAGGGTTTCTCCCTCTGAAGCACCTACTAGGGACAGGATATTGGATTATATAGTTCACTACTTTGATTCATTATATGAATTCTTATGTCCTCCCATTAATTTGCTTTTGAATATAGTTTCCATGTATTGCTTCTCAGAAGTATTTCAATGTGCTAGTAACATTCCTAGCAAGGATGGCTTAGCAGTACACTGAGATGGAGATGAACATTGGTCAAGTCACAGAAATCCCCACCCCTCAGTAATCTGAATGCTGGTACCACACACAGGCTTTACACAAACAGCCCATGCCTTTGAAAGGAAGAACGGGAAAAAGCAAATAAGGCAAATCCTCCAAAAGGTAAGCATACTTTTAAATAAGTGTCAACTACAATATGTGTAGAGGAAGGGAAGGGAAAAACATGCATGACTGAGAAGAAGAGCGATCCCAGACCAAGTGATAATTGCACAATATTTTCTCCAGAGATATGTTAGAACCATCTGGGGGAGGAAAGAGATAAAACCAGACAGAGCTAAGAATATAAAATTATAGCAGCAACCATGACAACTCCAATATTTAACTACATAATCCAGGGTCATTAGCTAGTAATAGCAATATGACAAGAGCTCAAAATAACCAGCCATTCCATTCCTTTCACCCAAACATAGAGATCCAAAAACATCTGTTATGGAAATACATGTACATTTCAGGAACATAAATTAAATTACATTCCTGGGTGCAAATGTGGTGCGTTCTTTCTTCCACACCCCTTTCATTCTTTTCTCTCTCTCCTTCTGTTCCAGGCTGATTCTGATCTCGGATCTGGACACTCAGCTAAATTCTCTGCTGATGTTAATACGAATAAGTCATGTAAAGACCACAGCATCTTGCCCGTTTACACTAGCAAAGAATTTGGCCAATTTCCTTTTAAATTCTCACTATCGATTACAAATTTGACTTCATTCTTTTTCTCTTTTCTTACATTTCTTTCAAGAGCAACATCTTTCATTTCAACACCTCTTTCATGTTTTCTCTTGTGCTCTACCCTTAATCCCCCCATCACTTGCATTCTGTTGTGACACACAAACTGAAGCCAAATTTGGTCAGTAATTTGGGCAGAAAAGTAATGAGAAAAAATGTCAAAGACAATGTTTTGTTTTGACACTATTTTGACATTTTTAAAGTGAGGTATTCTGACTTTCCATTTCAGGATGTTTCATTTTGAAATGTATACAAATGTTTTTTGTGGGGGGGTTTAAAAAAGGATATCGCCCACCCAAAATGGAACAAGAGGCTGTTTTAGATTGAACAAAAAATTGTTTGATCCCCAATTATTATTTTTAAAATACACTATTTTTATTCAGGTTGTTTTTTTTTTGTTTTGCCAAGGGAATAAAAACCAGACATTTTCTTTTTGGATCAATCTGAAATGTTTTTTATATTATTATTATTTTTTAGTTTGGTCAGCAAACTGAAAAAAACAATTATTCACACAGCCCTTGTCTTTGGTTTAGACCAAGCTATCATCTTCAGTATACTGAAAAAGGTTTTCGTACCACTCCCAGTAGTGCTTGTTGCCAAGTGACATTTGACCTTTGAATTCCACAGGTGCGCTAATCTCTGGAGAGGAAGTTAAGAATGCTGGGAGCCATCCAATATGCCATTTGTTAGCTTTTGGTAAAATGTGAGATAAGTGGGAGAATAATGTCGTACAGGCTACTATTTGTTTAAAATATAATGGACACATTCTACATTTTCATCTACTTATGGCACTTATTACTTAAGAAAATAGTTTAGAGTTATGTGGAATATTTAACTATTATGAATCCACATTTCCATAGAGTCAAATTTAAATTGGTGGTAGTTAGGACTTTTGCAATAGCACTCAAATTGTGGATTTCAGAAAGATCAGAAAGAGTCCAGTATTTCAATCTTCTGTCAGTTAAATTATAAATATGTTAAGGTTTAAGACCCCTAGTGCCATCCCTCTTCTTTAAAAAAAAGGCAAAACACTCT
>NW_005841990.1:929881-930786 GCF_000455745.1 Alligator sinensis
TGTTGAGCATTCAATATGCCATTTCATTCCAGCCACTATGATCTACTCTAGTCTACAGAACACGGACACTTACTCACACCTATCTTCCCTAAAAATGTCATACTGTTTCTGTCTAGAAAAGTAAAGTACTACACAAAAAGCAAGAGTCACCTGGATATTCTCTTTTAGATAATGTGAGTTAAGAGCTGGTGAAGGTGCTGAATTGATGTCCTTATTTGTCTGGGCATTTCTAATGCACCCTCTACCCTGAGCACTCAGTATATAATTAGGAGGTATGTAAGAATGGACTACAAGGAAATTACATTTCTTCCTCAATCATAGGAAAGTAGGGCTAGAAGGGACCTCACAGGATCATCTAGACCAGTCCCATGCTCAAGGCAGGACCATCCCTAACTAAACCATCCCAGCCAAGTGCCTGTCCAACCTGTTCCTGAAAACTTCCAATGATAGAAATTCCACAATTTCTCTAGGTAGCCTGTTCCAATGCTTGACTACCCTCATATTCAGAAAGTGCCTCCTAATCTTCAACCTAAATTTCCCATGTTGCAGCTTGAGACCATTGCTCCCAGTCCTGTTCCCTATGGCTATGGAGAAAAACCTGTCTCCATCCTCTCTAATTGCTTTTCAGCTATTTGAAGACTGTTATAAAGCCCTCCTCCAGGCTAAATAACCCTGGGCGTGTGTAGACAAAACAGGTTTACTTTACCCTAAATTGAAGCGGTGGGTTTTTAAAAACACCACTTCAATTTAGGGTGAAGTAAACTCCCGTGTCATGTACACCCCTGTCTTACCTGCCTCTCCGGCGACGGGGAGAGAAGGACAAGTTGCTCGCAGGCAGAGCAGTCCCTGGGCTTCAGCGAGAGGGGGGTGTGCAGGGGCTGGTGCTTCCCTCTGCGGCAGTGGCA
>NW_005841990.1:930918-951037 GCF_000455745.1 Alligator sinensis
TCTCCCAGGCAGCACCCGCCTGCAGGCACCTGGCTCGGGTGGTCCCGGGGGTCACTGCAGCCGCAGAGGGAAGGACCAGGTCCCTGCACAGCTCAGGCAGGCTCCAGAGAAAAAAAAGATCGGGTTGGACCTTTTTTTAAAAAAAATTCGATGGAGCCTGCCTTCCCTGGCTGCTGCCAGGCTGCCTGCATGGGCTGCCTGCACACATAGGCAACTGGTATGGGGTGCATGGGGGTGCACGTGCTCCCCCTGATGGGGCCGGTGCCCCCCCCCGACAGCCAGCACTGATATTGGTAGGGCTGGTGCCCCCCCTGACAGGGCCGCCACCATCAGCAGCTTCTGCGGGTGCCCCTCCAGATTCAGGAGGCACCAGTCGCTCATGCCTGCACAGCCCCTGAGCCGCACGGAGACCAGAGCTTTGCTTCGCGGCTGTAAGGAAGCAAACTAAAACTCCTCAAAGGTGTTTTAGTTTGCTGCACTCCAAAGTCACTTAAGGTGCATTACGCTGTCAAATGTGTTACAGCAGCTGGAATTAATGTTCAATATACCACCAACGCATGCAAACACCAGCACCATTAAAGCGGTGCAAAAGCATTTAACCTGCTTTAAAGTGTTGTGTACACATGCCCCTTGTTTCGTCTACACACGCCCCCTAATTCTTTTAGCCTTTCCTCAGAAGTCTTGTCTCCCAGGCCCTTAATCATTTTTTTTTTATTTTTTTCAAACTGTCCACATCTTTTTTGAAGTATAGGACATAGTATTCCAAGTGAAGCCTCACCAGTGCTGAATAGAGCAGAAGAATCACTTCCCTTGATTTGCAAGTGACACTCTTGTTAATATAACCCAGTATTTTGTTTTCTTTTTTTACAGCAAGAGCACACTTTTGACTCACATTCAGCTTCCGGGTCCTTCTCTGTAGCATTGCAGCTTAGCCACTCATTTCCCAATCTATATTTGGGCACACAGTTATTCTGTCCCAAGTGCACTTGTCCGTGTTGAATCTCATTTGATTAATTGCAGACCATTTCTCCAACCTATCCAAGTCATTCTGGATCCTAGCTCTACCTATGAGGTGACTGCATCTCCAACCAACTTGGTGCCATCTGCAAACTTGCTAAGCATGTACTTGATCCCATCATCCAAATTTTAATTAAGATATTAAGCAATACCAGACCCAGAACAGACCTCTGGGGAACCCCAATCGATACCTCCTCCTAACTAAAAATTGACCCATTGACAACTAGTCACTGGGCGTGTCTACACATGCATTTGCATCTGAGATCAGTTTACTTGCAAGTAAACTACTTGTGAGTAAACACTTCTGGGCAGGCGTCTACACATGCAAGGACTTGGCAGCAGATTTGCTGCTCTTAGCATCAAACTGGTGCCACTTCCTGCAGCCTGCCATAGTCCCCTGCTGCCATTGGGGTGAGCTCCAGGTTCCAACTGCAGCTGCCAGCAGTCAGCAGTCATCTTTAAAAGCTAGTCCCACTCTCTGCTCCCTGGCCAGCCACTTCCCTGGCCGGGAGCAGTGTGCACAATGCAGGGGCAGTGCATGGCAGCTCTCTCCTTGCCCGCTCTGCCTCCCTGCGCCATGGCTGCTCCAGCCCCTGTCCCTGGCTGCAACAACCAGCTCCCTAGACACCTGCTGGCCATCGTCCAGGCCCTGCTGGCCTGCCCGGATCCCCCACATGCAGCAACTGCTTGCCTGGCCACAGCATGCTGTCCCAGGTCTGTGGTGTAGCTGCTGCCCAGACCCCGTCCAGCTGGCTAGACAATAGCAGAGAAACTGACAATATGCTGCTAGACATCACAGCCAGAGTTGCCCTCCCCCTCCAGAGCCTCCAGCCCCACCGTCCCTGGGCTGCCTGGACCAGCCAGGACTGGTGGCTGCACGTTATCCAGCAGATTTGGGATGACAAGCAGTGGCTGGAAGCCTTCAGAATGACCCAGGCAACCTTCTGGAACCTCCTTGAGCAGCTCTGGCCACACCTGGAGTGGCAGGACACAGCCATCCAGCTGTCCCTCCCAGCAGACACCCAGCTGGCCCTCACGCTGCTGAAGCTGGCCACATCCAACAGCCTTTGCTATGTGGGCCATCTCTTTGGGGTGGGCAAAGCCACTGCTGGGGAGGCCATCCTGGAGGTGTGCGGCACCCTCCAGAGTATGCTGGGGCACACAGCGCTCTGCATCCACAACCCCTTGATGGTGGTGGTGGAGTTCTGTGCCCCAAGCTTCCCCCAGTGCATTGGGGTCCTGGCTGGGACCCACATTCCCGTCACCTGCCCACCCCACAGGGACTGTCCCTACTATAGCTGCAGGGGCTTTCACTCTGTGGTGACCACCGCAGCACCTTCAAGCACGTGAGTGCCAGCTGGGCAGGCAGTGCCCAAGATGCCTGTGTATTCTGAAACTCCATCCTGCCAGCCCTAGTGCAGAGCGGCTGCTTTACACTGGGGGTTCCGGACCTGCAACTAGGTGCCATGGTGGTTCTGCCCCTCGTCATCAGGGATCCCATCTACCTGCTCCTGCCCTGGCTCATGTGGCCCTACACTGGCCAGCTGGACCCCCATTTGGCCCAGGCCCACTTTAACTGCTGCCCGTGCCAAACGTGCACTGGTGGAGTGAGCCTTCAGGTACCTGAAGGGACACTGGTGCACCCGCACTGCCCACCTCGAGTTCACCGAGGACAACCTCTACTGGGTCATCATCACAGCCTATGTGATTCATAGCATATGCGAGGCCTGGGGGGACCTTGTCTGTAAGGCCTGGGTGGAGAAGGCATGGTGGGCAGAGGACACCTGGCAGTGGGAGCGCCACCTGTGGTGGCAATGACAGCAGCAGACCCACCTGCTGAGGCCCCAGGTGAACTGCACACCCACCACTGGGGGCCAGGACACCAGGTGTGAGACGTACTGGCCAACCACCACCTCCTGCACTCACTGCTATAGCCAGCCTGGACTACCACCCACAGACCCCCCACCCCCTCCTGCCCATCCATAGCAGCACATTCACTGCAGATAGATCTCACAAAAACAGGTTTTTATTCCCCTCTCATCAAACAGCCCCCCTCCTTCCTTCCTCCCCAACAAACAGAGCCCCTCTACCACCCACCCCACCCATCAACAATAAAACACCCTCTTCACTGTGCAAACTATTTGCAACAATGTGCTTGGTGTGTGCTTCCTGGGGGTCGGGAGCCATGGGGTGAGGGTGCCTATTGGGCAGAGCCTGGGGACAGGCAACCAGCATCCCAGCCTCTGGTTGTTCCCCTGGGCGTGTGTATGCCATGGTGAGCCCGATGGGTAGGGGGCTTACCCAGGGGGGATAGTGGTTGGTGGTCCCCCGGCATGGGTGGCTCCCCCTCTGGCAGCCGGTGTCCAGGGCCAGCAAGGCCAGTGTGCAGTCCCATTGCACGCAGCTCCGGCTTCATGCCTGCATGAAGCCAGGGTGAGTAGCGGCCCTGGGCCCCAGTGAGGGGCTGGGTGGCAGGGAACCTGGGAGAGGGCCAGGCCAGGGGCTTCTGGCTGCTGGAGGTGGCACATGACCTCCTTCTAGACCCATGAAGGGCCTGCTTCTGGGCAGTGGGTGGCTGCCAGAAGGCAGGCAGGGATAGGGCTGGGGGCCAGGTAGTGGGTGGCATGAAGGTGACTGCCACCACCAGAATGGTGTCCAGCACCTGGCGGTCATTGTCCATGGCCTGCAGTACCCAGGACAAGATCATATTCTGCTCCCACAGCTCCTCCACCCGCTCACAATTCAGAGCCAGGAGCTGGGCCCAGAACTCCTGGTCTACCCGGTCCCACACCTCCTTGCACTGGTCCCATGCATCCTCATGGGCAACATCCTCTGTATGCCAGACCCATACATCCTCCAGCTGGTCCTCCAATGCCATCACCAGCCAGTCCTGGAGGATGTTGTGGTCCTGGGTCCATCTCTGGTGGAGCCAGTGCATCTGTAGAGCCCCAGCTGTGGGTGGCAGTGACCTGAGCCCACATCCTAGCTGCCAAGTGTGGCCTCTCCTCCACATGCAGCTGCAGGACCTGCAGAGCCATGAGACAAGCTGGCTGTGAGAGTTGGCAGCATTTCAGAGATAAGATGCTCTGTACCAGAAGCCATGTGCTGCCTGGCCTCAGATCAGGGGTTGGGCGTGCACAGGTACCCAGGGGCCATTGTAATTCAGCCTGGCAGGCCTGGGCTCAGATGTTCCCACTTGCTCACCAGGGGCAGGTAGGCCGCTAGGTGCTGCCTGAAGACAGCTTGCCTCCCCCGCCCTGTTTCCAGGCCAGGACAGACCAGGCTTCTGCCAGCACCTGCTGCCAAGCCTCCAGGTTCTGCTCCCCCACTTTCTCCTACAAGCCAACCACTCTCTGTGCTGCCACCCAGCCCCTGTTGCCTGGGCTCATGAGGTACGGGGCTCCCAGATGTCTGGGACAAGGAGCTGCCTGTGCTCCCACCTCAAGGGGCCTCTCCAGGGAGGTGCCCTGCCAGGCCCCCACCAAACCACTGCTGCGCCCTGAGCATGCCCCTGCTGCATGTGCCCTGGGCAATGCGCAATGAGCTGTATGTGTGGACTGAGGGGTGCCCAATCCACTACACCCTGCTGCTGCTGATCCTCATGGTGCCTTGGGTGCACCTGCACACTTGGCACAGGACTGTGAGCTATGATGGTGTGGGGGTCAAGCTCGGGCTGCCCCACAACCTCTGCCACCTTATACAGACTCTAGCTTCCTGAAGGGTTACCTGTGGCTATGTAACACATCCCTGTCCCCTCCCACAGCCAAGAAGGACATCGCCAAAAGCATCAACAAATTCCTCGGTGTGTGAGAGGCCCATGGCTACCTAGCTGCAGGGGCATGGGCTGCTCAATAAAGTTTTGCACTGTCTCCTGCCTCCTTGCATGCTGTGGAGGGGAAACCCAGGGCTAAGGGAGTGTGGGTGGGCTGGGTGGGGAGCGAGGGCAGGGGCAGGAGTCAAGGCCAGGGTGGGGATTCCCCCCAGTGCAGGACTTACCACATAGCCAGGGCTGACTTGGCCGGCAGCTCTGCTTGGTCCTGCCTGATGATGATGGCATGCAGTTCCGGGCAGTGTCCTCAGACAGCAGGGCACAGTGTGTAGGCACCCAGCTGGGCCACCCCCTGGGGAGAGTGCTCCTGGCACCTGGCAGTGACATGGCTGGGGCTGAGGATGTGGAGCTGTCAGGGCAGGTGCTGGCCCAGGCTCCCCAAGCTGCTGGTGGAGGCTGCAGGCAGGGAGCTCAGCAGGATAGACTGCTGCAAGCTGGAAGGGCCTTCCTCCAGTGATGTGTCACTGTGGGTGCCAGGCCAGGGTGGGGGCTCAGGCAGGCTGCACATGCTGCTGTAGATAGCATGGCTATGGCATGGGTCTCAGGGCACAAAGATGGCTGCCAGTTGCGAGAAATAGGGCATAGACTTGCGGGCACTCCTTGACCAACAATTGTTGTTGGTCATGGTGACCAACTGTGCCTGGAAGGCCTTGACATTCATGTGGCACTGCCACACTGACCACTCATGCCTGCGCTTCCACATCCAGCCTCTGACAGCCCCTCAGAGACAAGGGTGTTGAAGCACGCACCCTGTGTGAACTGGTACTACACCTCTGCCTCACCCCACAGCACCACGAGGTCACCAGTGTCCTTCATGGACAGCTGGATGGCCGAGACAATGCCCCACTGCATGTGCAGGTTCAGGGCAGGCTGCTGAGGGTGGGCTGCAGGCAGCTGGAGCTAGCTCAGGCAGCCAGAAGCTGCCTGCAGCTGGGACTGGGTGCTGGCAAGCCTGGCAACAGCCTGCAGCAGCCTACAACACCCTGCAGGTCTGGATGATGTGAACCTCGCAGCTGCGTGGCACTGCAGTACCAGGCAGTGGCGCCAGGGTGCAAGCAGGCTGGCACAGCTAGGCTGCGGCCTGCCCAGGGGAACACAGGGGCCTGAAGTGGCTTCAGGCTTCCTGCTTGTGTGCCCCAGGGCTCAAAATGCCTGCAGGCTTTTAAAAGGCCTGAGGTAGGGACTGCCATAGAGGCAGCCCAGCCCTGGGGCAGGCCTCCAAGTGGCAGGGCTGACCAAAAGCAGATTCGCTCCTAGTTGGCGTCTACACATGCATTACTCTGCAGTAATTAATTGTGAGCAAATTTACTCGTGATTGGCATCATTTACATGCCGTGCACAGTTATGCTGTGCAGAACTGTGTGTACATGTAGATGTGTGCACTTAATGCTTAGTAAACTATGCTACTGTACACTTAAGTGTCTCGTGTAAACATGTCCACTGAGTATGCTGATCTAACCAGTTACGTATTCATCCCACAGTACTTTCATCTAGTCTGTATTTCTTTAGCTTCTAAATGAGACTGTTATGAGAGCCATTGTCAAAAATCTTGCTAAAGTCAAGGTATATTACATCCACCACTGTCCCCCCATCCACAGATCATGTCACTTTACCACAGAAGGAAATCAGGTTGGTCAGGCAGGCCTTGCTTATGGTGAATCCATGCTGGGTGTTCCTGGGCACCTCTCTCCTAGGTTCTTCACAATGGATTCCTTGAAACCTGCTCCAAGATCTTTCCAGGTATAGAGGCCAGGCTGACTGGGCTGTAGTTCCCTGGATCTTCCTTCTTCCCCTTCTTAAAGACATCTCTATGTTTGTCTTCTTCCAGTTTTGCAGGACCTCCCCTGACCTCCACAAGTTAAAGAGGATGGCCAACAGCTCCAAGGAGTGCATCCCATCTGGACCTGCTGACTTGAAAGCATCTAGCTTCTCTAAGTAGTCCCAAATTTGTTTTGCCATTACTCTCAGTTGTTGTCTCCTTCCCTATCTTTATTGTTGCTTGACTTAATTTTAATATGGATTTTATACCAACACTAGCCTCAAAAGTTCAGCAACAAGCTACCCCTGTTTTATATCTTTACAGTAAGTCAACTCCATTCAATTTTTGTACCAAATTTTCACAACTAGTGGCTGAAGTGATATTCCTAAACTCTTGTTAATATCCACAGGCATCCATTCAAGTATGCTTATCTTTTTTTAATATAAGCATATTTGTGGTTGCACACCGGGGGCAGGATGTGTCTGAGAATCTGCCGGTCACAAGTTTAGGGCCTCAAAACAATCTTTGCATTCTCCAAGAGTTTGGCTAGGTTCAGTGCCTTTGGTCTGCTCTCCTCTACCTTCAGCGTTTGATTCTGTTTCTGTCCTGATGATTATCATATGCTGACCCTCAGAGTTCCAGTCATGACCAGTTCTGATGCTCATCTCCTCCCTGCCTCAACACGTATGCACCAATTTATTTCAAAATAATAAATATATGGAAAAATGATTCATAAAGAACAAATTATGTCCTTCACAATTCCTTAAAGGGCAACATTACTTCCTCCCAGTGTACTTTCAAAGGGACTTAGCTTGTAGCTGCCAGTTAGGGTGAGTTTTTAAACCAAGTAGATTAAACCAGAGTAAGAGGCTTCACACAGTTGCTGTATAGACTAAAAACAGTATAAGCTAGGAAGGACTAAAAACATGTAGATGCTCATTTCAGCTAAACTGCCTCTCTATTGTTAAAGCTGAAATATGAATTTAGAGGGAGAGTGCACCAGTTTAACTAAAGCTTCTGAGTGCATAGCTTTACTCATAGGGCCATAGTGTATCTGACCAGGAAGGACTTGGCTGGATGTTCTTCAGTGAAAAGTTTCACAAGTGAGGGCCCAGGACTGTGAAAGCCCCAACCTCATCCTAGGCTGCCTGGACTGCCTAGGCCAAACCTAGGTAGTGAGGGCTGGATGCTCTGCTTAGTTGTAACTGTCAAGTATGGAAATAAACCAGAAAAGTTCACTGGAGATCTTCTGGCCTAGATTAGAAGAAGCTTTAAAGAGAAAGGCTTGAAACTGTAACTTCCTTTCTTGGATTTTTTTTTCCTATAGTCTCATAATTCAAACAAAAGTGTTTTTAATACCTAGTTTTCACAGCAATGTCCACATTTCTTTTACTAACCTACAGAAACAGTCATCTGAGGGATTTTGCATTAACTTGAAATTGTTTTCTCATGAAAATTACATTTCTTTTCCTTTCAATGCATAACCTGTAAATATTTGGGAAAAGTTACTTACTTCCTTTCTTCTAGCAGTGCAATTTCCTTTTTGACTTCATGGTATTCTTCTGCTATTTTGCAGTGCTGTTTATACACCTGCATAGATTCCTTAGAGTCATGGCAAGGTGGCAGGGGCTTCATAAACAGAAGAAGAAAAAAATAATCAAATGGTTCTGCATGTGAAAGAAATATTACCATTATAATCTTGGCTGTTTAAAAATCATGATGCAATTAGTGGTTTCAATCCTGTTGTCTTTACTTGGGGAAAACGTCTGTTGAATCATAAGAACTGTAGGACCAGACCCATTGTTCTTAATGAAGAATTTTCACACTAAGGAAAGCTTCTCATTTATCAAATGTAGATGCACACCTTTGGGATCTTTTAAGTATTTTCATAATTTCTCTTGCCATCTTTTCAAACTGATAGTGAGATCTGTGTTACACCACAAAAAGGATGGCAATCGCTTGTTCTCCAGATCTTCTGGGGACATGGTAAGAAGAATGGGCTTAAATTGCACCAAGGAAATCTTAGGGTAGATATTAAGAAGACCTTTCTAACTCCAGGTGGTTAAGCACTGAAACAGATTACTGAGCGGCTGTGGAATTTCCATCACCGGAAGCTTTTAAGTGCAGGTTAGACAAACATTCATCTGGGATAGTTTAGAAAGGACTGATCCTTTCTTGAGCTGGAGGTTGGACAAAATGACCTCTTGGGGTCCCTTCCAGCCCCAGTTCTAATGGCTACAGGACTAATGAAACAACATATTTTGATTATTTTTGCCCAGTTTGTTGTGTTTTATATACTTTATATATAACATAGAAAAATGAGTGCACATTCCAATGAGGTTATATTTGTTTTTGCTTTGATCTTAAACTAAATAATATATATCCCGATGCCCCTAGCATATTCGTAAAGCTTATATTTTCTTTTTAACTGGAGATACATGTTTGTTGTGTTTTATGGGATGCTGCACTACATCATCTGCACCCTCCTTTTCAAAATCTTGATTGGCCCATGGAGTCATATAAAGGTTAATTCACTAGCATTTGTAAAATGTTTTTATTTCCTGTGGTGGGATGCCCTGTAGAGCTGTATAAGTAAGAAGACAATTAAAGCACTTTGAGAGTATCCAGATACTGGGAACCTAGTGTTTATTACTGAAGAGAGTGAAAGTTTAGTTGCTGACTTCATTGTGTACAAACCCTAAATGAATATAGCAAGCTGTTTAAACAAATGTAAACTTTGGAAAGCCATAGTAGCCATAGCCATAGCCATAGCCATAGCCATAGCCAAAAATGCTCCATTCTGAGATTCCTCAAATTATTTACATTTAATGTCTTGAGAGCACAGTTGTGTTAGTTGTCTGGGTTTTTTTGTAATTTTTAAAAAAAGAAATAAAAAACTTAATTCAGACCTTACAGCTGAGTAATACTTCCATATGAAATATGAAAGTGCTTTCATACATAACATGTTAAAATTAGTAGTCATGAATCAACTGAGTATAAAGGAACTTTATATAGCATGGCCACCAACAAAAACATCTTCTACTCCCCAGAAAAGAACATCTGATCGCCCCCTGAAATCAAAATCAAGCAATCTTTACCTTGCACAGATCTGTTTTGATTCTTCTGCTTGAACATAATATACTTTCAGTGACTATGACAAGATTGGGACAGAACTAGCACTTGGGACCTTTCCTCCTTCTGGTTGTGCAATCCTTTGCTATGGTCACAAAGTGCAATTTTGTTTAAATCTATTTCTAGAGAGAGGACAAAAGTGATTGTATTTAACAGCTGGTGTCAGTCTCTTTCAGCACAAAAATGCTTCCTGTGCCATGGGCATTCGGAATGCACTGTGTTAGGTAGCCTTTACAGAAATGTCGATGAACATATATCCATTCCCAATATAACGTGGGGTTCTGGGTGATTAAATCAGGATACTTCTCATAATGCTGTGGCCAAGTTGTTTTCAGGACACAGCTTGGAACACAGGAGAGGTCAGGGCCTTGGAGAATGAGCTCCCCATTCCTCAGCAATGATGGTTCCTGGGAAAGGGATCTTAACTGCATTTCAGTGTGGGTGAGCCATAGCACCATCCGTGTCTCCACGCAAATAATCCGCATAAATTTAACAAGTCAAAATATAAACAATGCAGACCTCTATTCCAACAATGTGAGGGAGAGCCAAAGTAGCATCTCTGGCATCCACCAGAATAAGCAGTACACTGTAGACTCCTCAAAGCACTCTTTGAGAAGTGTTCTGTGGGAAAGCCCCTAACCAATGAGCCTGAAAAAGAAGATACTCAGGTGCTTTTCCTTCCAGTTTAGCTTCTTCAAATCTAGCTAGCTGAAACCAGTTTAAGAATTAAAGCAGCACTTTCTCTATCCCAGCTTCCCACGCAAAAGATATATTTGGAGAGCTAAAAATTATCTGGTCATGTTGAGACTTCATATCTATTTCTTGCTTAGAACCAGCTGCTGACTCAACTCCCTCCCCTAATTGTTCCCTGTCCAGAGCATCATTTTTTCCTAAAATGACATTTTAAGTTAACCGTGCAAAATAAATCAACAACAATTTGAAACACCTTGTAAAAGGTCTACTATTCGCAAGCTTCATACACAGGAGATTGTAGAATGAAATGCAATACAAACATAACACTCTTTTGAGTCCTTAGAACCAAGAGGCAACATCCAGATCCTGTCCCTTTGTGCCCATTCCTTCAATTCTAAGGGAGTCTCTTCTGGTGGGTACAAATGTCCAAGGTTTGATGTTTGCAGAAAGTCCCTTATGACATAGGGTCTGCTCTGAGTCTACCGTCTGAGGACTTCTTAGAGAGAAAAAATTGAAACTATTATTAAAGCTGAGGTTCCACAGAAGATAGAGGTGAAGAGTTGTTATCTCATCTACCTTCTCTTCCCCTTCTCCCCCCGACCCCCATTAACAGCTTCTAAAATTTCCATTATTTTTCTCCTGCAAGTTCCTTATGAAATCCTTGCATAAGTATTATTTTATAACAAAACTGTTCTTCCATAGGCACAGGAGAAGCAAAAGGAATAATGTTCCCCACTTCAATACATCTTTCTTGATCCTGAAATGGACATGAATTAAATACAGTATTTCAGATGCCTCCAACAAAGTGTCCCTATCATACCTCAACTCTCCCAGAAAAAAACAGAAAAAAAAGGAATGGGGATGCCTGGGACATGTATTTCTTAGTTTGGAAGTCTATACACTATTATATTTTGTAATGGTTTGTTATTTTTCTGTCGCTACTCATTATCCTCAGTGAACGCCAGTGCCTGCATAAAGTCAGTTTTCAGAATTCAGTTCTATGTTACAAGTCCAACAAGCATACGTCAGTTTATTCTCAATATAGCAACTCTTTATTTCCCCATAACCTCCCTCATCCATTTAAAAGGCAACTTATATTAAAAGTATATCTACACAGGCAAAAAAGCTCCTGCCAAAAGAAAGATATATTTAAAGGCAACAACTGCCAACATTTAATCCTGCTTATTTCAGGGCTCCATATCATCCATCCCCACTTCCCTATGCTGGCAAAATATGTGCTCACAGCCTCTCTGAACAGTTCACAAATCTAGCATTAAAGTCACACCTCAGGTGCTGCTGCTTGTCTGGCCATCTGTACCTAATTTGCTACAAGGTCTAAAGCTTCTCTATACCTCCTTTGGGATTTCACAAACTTTGCATAGAATACAGAAAAAGGCAATTGCACTTCCACATACTAGAACGGATTGTCCCACGACTGAGTGTCCACAGGCACCTCCGTGAGGACATCTATCCTCTTGGTTTAAGTCTGTCTATAGGGAGCTCCTGGGAGAGGACTCCAGAATGAAACTCTGTGGGGTAGGTCCAGAGCATTTGATCATAGTGCCAGGCAGCACTCTACTGAAACATGCCATACCATATCTATGGGTGTGTCCAGATGAGTGCGTATGTGCCTGCTGCTGCATCTCAAAGCAGTTTGAGATGCTACAAGAGGCACACTGGGACCCAAAAAATTGATACTGGGAAATCCTAGCATCAAAAAAAAACCCTGACTGAAAAAAAGCGGCACAAGGCACACTCTTGGAATGTGCTCTGAAGCAACTGGAGGCTGGGTCCTCCAAGGAACCCGGCCAAAGTGTCTCTATGGCTGCCCTCTTCCCTTGCTGCCCCAGCATGCTGCCTCTGTGCTGTGGGGGTGGGGGGTGGGGATTGTGTGTTGGGGGCGCTGGGTGTGGGGGGGGACTGCTCAGGAGGGGTGGACCCTCCCCCTCCCCGGCGCCAGCAGCAGCACCAGTGGCCGTCGGGCGGTCATGGCCTGCTGCTGGCAGAGCCCCCCTGCGGTGTGGCATGTCCCTGGCTGCCTGTTGCTGCTTGACCCGTGGTCTGTACATGCCGAATGGACCTGGAATGGCCCGGCCTCTCCTGCTAGCGCACCTTTGCCCAAGACCAGGATGGCTCCTGCCACCACCTGCAGCTCCTGTCCAAAGACATGCTAGCAGGAGGCCAGGCTGGGTTTGGGCCAGGTCCATTTGGCGTGGTACAGACTGCAGGTCAGGCAGCGCTGCACCACCGTGGGACTGCGCCTGCAGCAGGCCATGACTACCCTGATGGCCCAGCTGGCTGCTGCTGCCCTGGCCAGTGGCTGTGCCCTGCAGGGGGAGATAGGGGGCAGGCATGTGGTGACTTCCATTCAAACTCCCCCAACAAACCCCACACCCACAGCCCCCATCCCCTCACATCCCCCCCACACACTCCACACCCTCACCCCCCTGCCAGAAACCATGCAGTCCCCCCACCCCAATATCCCTGCTTGCCTGGGTCTGGGTCACACTGCAGATTTGGCCCGCTCCTATTTCCTCTGCATGCTGGAGCAACAGGGACACCACAGAGATGCTCTGGCTGGATGCCAGAGTATCTCTCTTGAGGACTCAGCCTCCAGTTGCCCCAGTACCACTTTTTCACTCAGCCTCCAGCACACCCTGCACCACTTTTTTCCACGTGGGGTTTTTTTTAATACCAGGATTTCCCCATATCGAATTTAGAGCCCTCGCTGTGGCACACTTTTTCATTCTTAGTGTGCCTCTTGCGGCATCTCAAACTGCTTTCACAACAGGCATATGCGCACTTGTCTGGATGCACCCTATGAGTGCTCTCTCCTGAGCTGGAAGTAGTGTAGCTGCCTTAGTGCAGCACTGTGGAAATGTGCAGCAATAAGCTCTGTCAAGCATGTCCAGTGCTGCAACATGCCCAGAAACTTTCATTTAAAACCTCTAGAAAGCTAAGATTCTCATATCCAGATCATTCTAAGAGCTGGGGCTTAAAAAATAACACCAAATCATGGGAGACATACATGGGAGTTGGCAACAGTGATTTAGGGCACAGCTATTGGATCCAACATAGCAGTGGATACACTGGTTTGCTAAGAATAATTACAGCTATGAAGAGCTCATACACAAATGATGAATTAGAAGGATCCACAGTTCTCCACTCCTGAAAAGCCCAGAGGTACTTAGAAACACTTGGAATATGCAACTTGCCTGGCCAATCTGTGTATTCATCTATAAACCATCACCATGCAACTGTCGCTCTTCTTCAATGTATCCCTCTTCTTCAATGTGGAGCCATGGAACAAGTGAACAGGTTCCAGCTACTTCCTAAATAGTTTTGGATGTCGTATATTGACATTTTGGTAGTGTTAGAGTGATGTTGTAGGCATGATGGTTCAGGAATTATGCAAGAAGAAAAGATTTTGGGAAGTGGTATCTTTTATTGGACCAACTGTAGAACTGGGATAAAATTAGACAAGCTTTCAAATGCAAAGAAGTCCTGAAAAAGAATGCTTCGCATTTGGGAGTTTGTCTAACTTGATCCCAGGTATACAGTTGGTCCAGTAAAAGGTAGCACCTAAAAAAATCCCTGTCTTGCTGATATCTTGGGCATTTCAAATAATGGTCACCTTTAGCCTTGTACCGTACCTCTCTAATAACAGTGACTGCCACCATAGCTCACATAGTTAACTTCTACTGTGCAACTAGAACTCTTCAATGAATCTACTTCTATAACAATAGGTTGGATAACTCCCAAACTCTGAATCATCCTAAGAAAGATAATCTAAGGCAGCTGGAAGGAAATAATAGACTCAATTTCATCTCCCCTTCTGAGTTCCATTTTTCTAGTTCTGGAATAATTCCTTGTTATTGTGTATCTGGACTTTCTACACATTCTAACCACGGCATAACAAGTATCATTATGCTATTACTGTGGGTACAAACTGACCAGTTTGGGGATTATCCAGTCAAAATTGTTATTTCAAGGTATTTTGATTACATATTTTAAATGACAATATACTTTTTAAAGCTTTTTTCAAATCTTTCTGTGCCTCCATCAAGGGTCCTAATGGACAGAAAAAGTCTAAGTGCCATTATTAAAGGTTAAAGCAGCTAAATTTGCCTGTTGCATTATAAACATTAACATAAATAGTTCTTTTCAGAACATAAACTGTTTTATAGATATTTATATATATTTATTTATACATATTTTCCACTAAAGCATAACTTTTAACTTTATAAATTAGTCTTGTAAGTTGTTTCACCCTCCTCTCAATTACATCAATGTTATGTTCACTGAACAGAAATCATTCACCAGAGTTATACCAAATAAAACATGCCTCAGAGTCAAGTCTATGACTTCATTTAAGGCCATGGAACAGAGCTGTCTGACTACTTGTATGACTTTCCATGACTACTATGCTTTCCTCTTCAGGAAAAAAACCGAAACACCCAATAGGAATCGAAAGTATAGGAGAGGGGAGGGATATAGACCGAGAATAAACACAGGTGGAGTAGGGGCAGAGGAGACATAGTATAGGCACAAGAGCCACAGCTACCTAAAATTTGACACCTTTGTATGTATTCAGTGACCTAAATAATCAGACACTAGGTTCTGACATAGGTATCTGAATATAATATGTAGATGTTCGGCACATAAGTTTGAAAATTGGGACCAGCGTCAGAGAATCTAATCAAAGAAACCCAGCCCCATTTAGAGAAGCTGGAGACTGCTTCTCCCCCTCTTACCTTCACAACAAACTCCCATATGTAGAAAATATATATTTTCCCTTACAGACTATACGAGTGTCAGGAAGGAAAACAAAGGACTGCAATCCACTTAAGAACACATTGTTAATCCTTATTCAGCAAAGCAACTGACTTGTGGAACTTAAAAGCGTATATGCTTAAGTCCTCTGCTGAATTGGGGCCCAAGATAGCAAACTACAGAAAGTGGAAGATAGGGAGCTTTGTCTGCATAAAGTTAATTTTGTCTGAGAAGCTCAGGACTAAATTCTGTCTGTGGATTTTTTAAAATTAATTTGTCACCTTGCAAAATGATCTTAAAGAGGTCAGCCTGTTGCAGTGTCATGCGTAATGAACTTTCTGAGGCTTGTCTCTCAAAAGGTCTTATATCAGGTTTCCTTAAAAAACCCTTCAGAATTATGTAGTAGACATTCTTTTCTTACAAATCCATTAATAGTCCTTGGAATTTTCCCCATCTCACAGAATTGGAAAGTGTAACTTTCAAAAATGTGTTTTGATAACGTAATGTCCCTGCTCTGAATCCACCAATTACATCTGAATACCAGACTGAGGATTTTCACTCTTCAGAAAAAGCACCTAACTTTCAGCTGTCAAGAATGCTCCATTATAAGTGTGGCTATATAGCACGAAGTAATTGCAATCAGTCTTCCAGAAATATTTATGCTGGAGCCAATCCTATCCTCACCCTGGAGAAGCCTGGCCTGAAGTGGACTGGAACGGTGTCACTGCTCAAGGAGTGAGGAGGATTCCCAGTGATTGCACTGAAGGTGAATCAGCTTGGTCTTGCAGGGTTCCAACCTTACCACTGCATGCCAGTGTGAATGGAGGGAGGGAGCTAATGGCATCCCAACAGTGAGAATGATGATGGAGCTGACTGATCCAAGTCAGCGCTACCAGTATCTCATTAGGGACTCTGACATCTAGAGAGAAGGGTCTGTGTCCCAGCCTCCAGTATAGCATACTCTTTGGGATGTGAGCTATGGACTGCTGCCCAGAAGATGGCCTATAAACACAAAGCTATATTCAGTATCACTAACTCGGTATATATAATTCAGCATCCAAAACTGTATAGCTATTTACCTTGCATCTATAGATATACTTTGTTTTTCTTTGGTATAAAATACTAATGTTTCTTCCTATGAACCTGACCAGTGCCATAGTGGTGTGGGGAGGGGACTGCCCCTCCGCCCCCTGCGGAAGTGTAGAGGCACCAATATCTCAGCCCAGGTAGGGCACGTAACGGAGCTGCAAGCAGCTCGTTTCAGGGAGTGCAGGCATTGGGGGAAGACAGCTCCCACCGCTGCGTGCACTGTTGGGCAAGCATGGGGGTAGGGGGCCTGTGCCCCCTGGATCTGTGTGTGGGGCAAGGGTGGGCTGCCACTGTGGGCTTTGCTCTGGGGGCCAAACTTCCTTGCCACGACACTGAACCTGGCACTGTGATAAAAGCCTTGTAGCAGTTCATAGGTATACTGCAAACACACACACAAGTATACTTGAAGGTCCAAAGATCCCAAAGGGTTGTGTTCCAGTTAACAATAGGCATATGTACACGGCCATCCAAAGGTAGGATTGCAACTCAGAGAGATACCTGAAATACATGAAGCACTGATAGCAGCATAGTGATGGAGGCAGAAACTTCAGCCTCCAAAGACATACCCAGGGCCCTAGCTGGGTGTGGACACGCTGCCAGGTTTACACTGCAACTGGTACTACAGCTAGCTCAGGTATGTCCACCTTAGCTGCAGTCACACGTTTGGATTGAAGAGTAGACCTACCCTGAGCCTCTTGTATTCAGTGGAATCAAAATTAAGTTATCCAACTAGTAGTGAAAATAATTGTTTAGGATATAAAATATAAAAGTTATTTCTATTGGATTACTGCTGTGATGTGACCATCTAATTGACAATAGCAGGGAACTCAGAGGTGAGCTGCAGGGACTGCTGAAGCTAAACACACTGTCACAATGAACTAGCAGACTTGTGGTCATGTCCATTTTGGTCATTTAACAGATATGTAGATTTAAGTAGGTAGGTAAATGCCTGCAAGCCCACAGTCTAAGGAAGGATCATTGTGGCAGAGCACAGGGTGTGTCTGCCACTTTAAGGGCTTGGAGCTGGCAGCCTCCAGGTGCCTGATTAGGGCAGCCATTTTGGAGACAGCGGCTGCCTATTTAAACAAGGCAGTTTGGCTGTAGGAGGTCAGACAGCAACATTGTCTGGCTGGAGGGCTGCTGAGAACAACCTGGAGGTAAGGGGGAGCTGCAAGGGGTTGGTAAGGAGGCTCCTGGTCATGACCTAAAACTGCACCCTGCCAGGAGTGGGTGGCCTGGTGGGGCTCTTAGTGGTGTGGGAGCCTCTGGGAAATGCCAGGCCTGTTATCACCCTGGTGAAAGGGGGGTTGGGGTGCCTTAACCCCTAGCTCCCACCACCACTGGGTGGGTTACCCTTGTGTTTGTTGGGGGGCCCAGAGAGGGTGGACCCCAAGAGTGTGACTGAGTACAGGGTGTGGTGCTGCAGTTGCTGCTAGGAGAAAGGGAGTAGTGGCATGGTGAGGCCTGAGGATGGGAGTGAGGGGTGAGTGAGTACCTTTGACTGGCCCAAGCTGGGGCCAGGACTAGGAGAGTCAAAAGGCCTGGGGGCCCACCATGAGGGATGCCCAAGAGCTGGGGGCCTGGCGTCCCAACTGGCCTGGAGGTGGGCCAGGGCAAGAGGCTGAAGGTTCCAGGGAACCACACCTGAGGGGAAACTGGCTTTGGGGGGGCAAGGTAGCCCAGATGAAGGCGGAGAGGTTGCCTGAGTGGAGAGGATCATAGAGAGGGGTCCTGTATGGATGATTCTGGGGCCCAGTGTGGGGCTGGTGATTATGGGAACATCAAGATGCCATCTATGAGGCTTGGGCTGCAGGATTAGGGGAGGTTGGAGCTGCAGAGTGCCCCCTGGCATTGGGGCATTACAATGGGTAGCCTCCCACTTAATTGACATCTTAATGAATCAATTATCATCAAAGGTGTGGTGGGTGAGATAAGCGGGTGGTTGCCCAGAGACAGGCAGGCGGGCCATGAAGAGTTCGGCCCTGAGTAGGCGCCCTGTCACAGTGACAGGCGGGCGGGCCACGGAGCTTGGCCCCAGGAGGCCCCCTGTCACAATCATCAACATTAATTTGGGGTTTTCTACCTGCTAAGTCAGCCAGTCCCCTCACCAGACTCATCTAATCCAGGAATTTCCTCTCTCTCTCTTTTAAATCTGAGGAGCAATCTTTCCTGCTTAATTCTGACACAGCCCCACAAGCCTTCTATTCCCCCTTCTCTACCTGCCACTCTGGAGCCAACCTGCCTCATCCCATGCACAGCTCTACAACCTACCTCCCTCACAGTCATCTTGCAAGCCATGGTGCAGAGATACCCAAGCTAACTCTGCATGTGCTAATTCCAGAACAGAAACAGCCTAGCTACTTTTTGTACCTTTCCTTGTGGTGTGGCACCAACATTAATTAGCTCTGAAGGGCAGAGCTAATCGGCTTACCCTCAGTGCCACACTAGTAGGCTAGCTTAATATTAAAGAAAACTGTTTTGAAAAGATTACAAAAAAAGATGATCTGATCCAATGCCTTTGGTTTCTCTAGATTTGTTCTGCCACTAGATCTGGAGGGACAAGGAAGGACTTAAGCAGTTCTTTAAAGATGTTATATACTTAATGGACCACAAGACTTCCTGGTGGGACTGCTTGAGTGTGCATTTAAAATGGTTTTTATTAAAGGGCTATTATTTATCCAACAGACTTGAATGCTTCCAGGGGAACAGTTTCAGTCTATTTCAAAAGTACACATTTAGAGAGTGTAATATATGCTAAATGTGGATTGTAAAAGTTTTAATAAAAACGGCAACTTTGCCTGTAAAGTTGCTACATTTAACATCCGCAGTTTTGTTCTTAAATTATACCAAACCCACAAATGATAGTCATACTTAGCTCTTTTATAGCACTTCCTCATCTGCAGGCCTCCATGCATTTTCTTAAACAATATAAATTAAAATATCCCCATTTGCAGCTGCACTAAGAGGTGAAATGACTTGCCCAGAGTCACAGAGCAAGTCACTAGCAAGGATTCCCCACCCTTGTCCTATTAGCCCTGTGAGTCTGCCCCTATTCTCAGAATCCTGAGCCTCTGTTCCTTCCTCAGTCATTTTTTTTTTTTTTTTACTGAGCATGGCAGGAGAGAAAATACTGTGTCTTCAGACCAGCAGTCCCCTGGCATCATCTCCATGACTGATGGAGGACAGCAAGGGAAACATCACTGAATCATGCAGTCCCTGTGACAACCTTTCCCAGTTTAAAGCCAGGAAACACCTGTCTTTTTATTGAAATGTCAGGGATACCTGCTGCCATTCCCATAAGCCTAACTCTTCTTGCAAAAAAGATGGCCTGAAGTGAACATCAAAGGCCTAAGCTGCTATCATCCCACAGCAGTCACAGAGGGGAAGTAACCCTCCAACCTTGGAGTTTCAATGCAGTGATAGAAAAGGAAAGTTGGATTCTCTAGTTTGTGAGAACTGTTTTGTGCCCCAGTTGCCTCACAAAGCAGCCCAAAAGCCATCTGAGCTGGCTACAGGAGAACTGTCCCCTTGTTATAGCAGCTCCTAACCTAGAAAGTGTGACTGAGCTTTTCATGTCCTAGAAATTCACCCCTGCTGTTATGGTCTCTGAGGCTGCTGGCCAAACAGCGTAAATTAGAGTAAACCTCAAGATGCTCTAACTTATGGTAGAGACTGGTCAGGAGCCAGGATTGCCCAAATTAGGGATGAGGGTGTAGTACAAGACCTATTTTTGTACTCTCAAATAATGCATCCTGCCTCTAGCTGTAAATCTGCCTTGGGGTCTATCTTGTGATAGATATAGGCGTTAGCCTATATTACAGTCTGGG
>NW_005841990.1:951047-966411 GCF_000455745.1 Alligator sinensis
GGCAAAGAAACTCCTTTACTTCAGTAGCACCAGGATGATTTTGTACCCTGCTAAAATTTATACAAAAATCATTGGTAAATTTAAAAGAAAAAGCTGAGGCTGTTAAAATGACAACATTGCCTGGTACTTGGGTGAGAAATGACAAATCAATTTTCTTGCTGATATTATAGGGACATTACAATTTTATAGTTTGGATCTGTGCCCAGCCACTCAACTCTCACTGTAGCAATGTACTATTTTTAGTTATAAATCAATCCAGGCCAGCTGGTAAAAAATCAAAGTTTAAAATAAAAATCACATTTACCTGAAGCTGCTGATCTAGGTCAGGAAATGCCAATGGAAAGGTGCTTTCAGGGGGAGCATCATCTAAAATGCAATGAATTGAAAGAAAATAAAATAACAATGTTTACTATAAGGCATTTTATGTGATCTACTGACCATGTAGAGTGGTATCTAAGTTCATGCTCCTACCCTGATCCCACAAGCGCCTACATACATGTGAGTAGTCTTATGGAGCTCAGGGGAAATAAACACGAGTGTAAAGTTAAGCATGCATACATGTAGGCTGGGTATGTGCCTGACCTCTTACTACAATAATTAAAACTTGTTCATACTAGGAGAATATATTATAATGTGTTAAAAAGATAATGGACATAGTTTCTGTCTCCTATTCCTCAAGTACAGTCCAAAGAATTAGGTTTTCAGCAATGATACTTCACTGAATCTGAGGTTTTTTTTTGAAAATGGAGGGCATTAACAAGTTCCAGTGAGAAGTCAACATACCCCACAGCTGAATCTAATTGTAAATGTAACTTCCAAATAGATGTAAGAGAGATTTTTCTGCTAGGGTATGCCACAGCCATACCAGAAACACTTCTTTCTTTACACTGAATTATCCCCATGGAATATATCTGACTGACAGCCTTGGATGGCAACGGTCTCTGCTTAGGTCCAGAGAAATAAAATGGGAGAGAGAAAGTTCATTTACCTATTATGCTATACAGAATCATAGTGTTTTAACACCACGGGCTACCTGCAAGGTGTGATGGTGAGTGCTAATTACATCAGTTTTCTGATGTGGACACCTGCCCACCAGGACCTGGGCTGAGTACAGGAATGTGAATCATACCCATGTGGCATCATTATTAGACAGTGCAATATTTATTACTCGGTTTCTTTCATACCATCCATTATACATTAGATTGTGATGCCTGTCTATGGATTTTACTGCAGATTGCAGAAGATTACTAGATCTTCTTCACTCTCAGCTAGTCTTCAGACTCTGTCATATATAATACATCACCATATTATCAACTGGGGTGATTTTCACATAGGAAAACTGCAAACTTAAGCCAGCTACTGCAACCTGCTCTTCAGTGCAGACTCCTGCACTTGTTGATGGAAACACAGAAATCTTTCATTTATCAGTATTAGTATCGTATTTCCTTGCCAGGTATTTTACTGTCCGTGTGCTACTGTTGGTGGTCGTATAGCATTGTGGCAGTGGTAGTTGAGTTAGGTAAAGTAAGACATCTTGTTCCATGAAGCATGTGCATATTGACCAACATCTAGTAAGAGGCTCGTTTTAACTAATACCATTGGCTGTCAGCTGCTAAGGAATTATGCTGCCTTTATTATGACTTATATTGTGCTTGCTGTTGTGAATGATGATGCAAAGAAGACAAGTGAAGATTGCCCCAAGGAAAAATGTAGTAGAAAAGAGGACAACATCAACAGTAATGCAAACCATCATCTCAATGAACTTGTGTAAGTAACAACTGAGATAGTGGTTCCCTCCCCCAGGGAGATTCTGGGATAGTAGTTCGCAACCAGAATGCCGGAGCCCCGGGAGTATCATGAGATCCTTCTAAAAGATGTCTGTGATTGCCACACAATATTAGGGGTGCAAACACCTGCACATGACTCGCAAGATAAACCAAGAGATTTCAAATAGGAATCCACAGTGACAAAAATATTTTGATTTGTTGTAGTCTCTGTGTTCTTTTCAATAGAAGAATTGCCCTATTATTTTCCCAGAGACAAAAAATAAATAAATAAACTGGGTGAAAATGAAGAGCTGGCATCTTCTGAGGGGTGCCCTAGGTCTAACAAGGAGTGTCTTGAGTCTAAAAAGGTTTGAGAACCACTGTTCTAGGAGCTCAGTTTCCAGTAGCATTTACAAAAGCCCTTTTCCCCCTGCGCAGTATTTCCCTTGCAAGGTATTTAAGCTGTTTAACTGCATAAAATTGATTCACATCTATATGCAAGTGTTTACCTTTAAGTAGTTGTTGCTTTCTTGTACGGATGTTAAAAATAGGCAAATGCTCTAAAAGAAGAAAGATGAATCATACTATGTGGCCAAAAGGAAAGAAGGAATATGACTCAGTCAGACCAGTGGTACAGCTGCTCTACAAACATTTGGCCGAACACTTGTAAAACATTCTGACAGGGATATTGGATCAGAGTCATGGACAGAAGTAAAGTTGATATTTGTTTTGACAATGCCAGCAGTACAACATACAGTACAGTAGCCCAAAGGAAGACCCCCTCAGGTTTTTTGCTAGTTAAAAAGCCTGAGACCATGTATGCTGTGGAAGAAACAACTGCTGTTGTTTTATTTTATTACATTGGATTTTAATTTTTTTTAAATCTTACTGAACTTTTACAAGTCAGCTTCAAAATGCCAGAAAAGAAGTGTTGATATTGTTGTCTGTGGGGCAGTTACTAGAACTAGCAAAGAAAAAAATTCCTATATAATTGCAAAAGGATATAATATTAAAAAAGAAAACTAATGGCAGAGAAACCCCTTTTAATAAGCAAATGCTCACTGCTCATTTTCTGAACACAAAGCAATGGAGTCAATGGTACTAAAAATAGAACGTATTGGTATCCTAACCATTATGGCATACCATAGTACATTTTATAATGGGCCTGCTCTAACATCTATTGAACAGCTGCAAGGTTTTTTTTAGTTACAGTCACATAAGACTCCTTTAAAATCATCTTCTAGGTCATGTTCTATAAAGCAGATAAACTTGGCACTTCTGTCATGGGAATTATCCTAGGTACCTAATTCCCTTAGGCTCCTTTGAAAATACCAAATTTGCTTTCCAGTCTAGTTCCCAAAGTTGCTGGCAGTCTTATCCATTGACTCTTGAGTTTCATCAAGTACTAACTGAAAAAGTGACAAACTTTTCTTTTTTTCTTCTGAGCTTCAAGTGGAATGAATTACTATAGCAGGTCACTTCTTAGAATTAGCCACCACGTTTCACAACTTGACAAAATTAAAACTTAAACCTGTATTTATATTTTAAAAGAAAAACCAAAGCAAAACAGGAGGTGAGAGGGATGACAGTGATACAGCTATTTAATCATACTGTAAAATTTCAGAAAGTGGGAAAGATTTTTCTAAACTCTTGCATATATGTCCAAAAGATCAGCTACAGTTCAACCTGCAGTGATGGGTTTAATGCAGACATTATTAAATGATATTCTATGGCATGTGTTATGCAGGAAATCAAATCAAAGGATCATAAGCATTCCTCCTGGCCTCAAAATCTATGGCCCACATAGTGGAAGGCAATGAAGATGACTGGCATGGAGATAAATTATCAAGTTGCTACTATTCCTTTGCTACTTCCCATTTTCCTGACTGTACTGTGTTAGGCAATTCAGGCATTTTTTTTTATTTACCAGCTATTAATTTGTAACCAGTACTTTTTAAGTGACTGGCCTGAACCCTAAGCAACATTGATTAAAGCATCTAAAAGAGTCAGCAGCATTCCTTCATCCTCAAAACTAAAAATAACCAACCTAAAATTAAATCAAGCAAAATTACACCTCAAACCAAACTGTGTCTTACCTCAACAGCCCTAATTATGCTCCTTCCACAAATCCAAATAGGTAGAGACATAGGACTTATAAGAGATGGTTGGGAATTTTCTGACAAAACAAGTTGTTGCCAGAAATGACAAATTGTTCAAGCTGAAACTTGACCAAGTTCCCAGGCAACACAAAACTGGTAAGGATTACAAACATGATGGAGGACAGGGCACAATTCAGAAGCACCTTGACAGATTGGAAAGCTGGGCTGAAGGTAACAGGGTGAAGTTCAATCCTGAGAAATGCAAGGTGCTACAACTCAGGAAGAATAATCAAAATACATATGCAAAATGGGTGACACCTGGCTGGATAGCAGCACTACAGAGAAGGATCTGGGGGTCTTGGTAGATCACAGACTCAATATGAGTCTGCTGTGTGATGCAGCTGCTCAAAAGGCAAATGTGATTATGGGATACGTCAGTAGAAGTATTAGGTGCAATGCATGGGAGGTGCCTCTCTACTCAGCACTGGTTGGGCCTCATCTAGAGCATTATATGTAGTTTTGGGCTCCGCGCTTTAAAAAGGATACGGAGAAGTTAGACCTGGTCCAGAGACAGGCAACAAAGATGATAGAGGGTTTGGAAGGCAAGTCATACAAGGAGGACATCTATACCCATGCTCTAGGGTGGAAGGAGGTACTTTAATTAGAGTAGCTCTGCGAGTGCCACTCTAATTAAAGTGCCCACAATGTCATGTGTATTCAGTGTCCCACACTTCAAAATGGCAGAGGGGATGCTTTAACTAAAGCTCATTCTTCAAGCTTTAGTTAAAGCACCCCCACTGCCATTTTGAAGCGTGCCGATGCTGAATAGACATGACACAAAGGTTGCTGGAGTACACTAATTAGCATGTTCCAGCACACTCAATTAATTGAGTCTGCTCCAACATGTGCTAATTAGCATGCAATGGAGCAGACATCTGGCACATGTAGAGGTGCCTGGAGAGGTTGAAGAAGCTAGGCATGTTCAGCTTGCAGAAAAGGTGCTTAAAAAGGCACATGATAGCAGTTTTCCAATACTTGAAGGGCTGCCATAAAGAAGAGGGAGCACAACTTTTCTTTCTTGCTGCAGAGAGTTGGACACAAGCCAATAGCTTGAAGTTGCAGCAAAGGCTGGGGACTTTGACTGGGGTGTGCCAGGGCTCTTGGTGGGACTTAAACCCAAAGATTCCAGCCTAGAAGGTCTTACCCCTTCATGCAGGGTCAGATCAATTGCCATATTTGGGGTCAGAAAGGAATTTTACCCCATAGTCATATCTGTATGGACTGCTGGGGTTTTTGCTTTCTTCTGTATCGGGGGGCATGGCCCCCTCCCTGAGATCTCTCAAGCATACTTTAACAATTCTTGCAAAAGCAGGACATTGGCTACCATGGTCCCCCTGCTTTACTCTTGGCAGACTAGGGTGTTATGTCTTGTGTTGTGTCAGGGTTGACTGTAATTTTGCTAAGAGGTTAGACTATGGATCTGTATAGGATGGTTTGCATAGAGATGATCCTGCCTCAGGAGTGGGATTGGATTATATGCTTTGGAGCCCTACTTCTCTATGACTCTAAAATCAGAGAGAGAGAGAACACCTCATGCACTCTAAAATAGCCACTGTCCAGGGATGTGGGAGACCTGGTTTCAAGTCCTTGCTCAGTCTTCTCAGGAAAAAAAAGACTTCAGCATTAGTCTTCCATGTCAAATAAATGAGTTCTTTTGTAATTGTATCGACAATCTGTCAAATGCATATATATTCTAACAATTTCAGCAACAAGGATGATGTTTCTCTGGTTTCCTGTGGATCCCAGGATACCGATAAGTTCCTAACTTTAATTTTGGACCCTTTTCTTTAAATTTGGAATCTTTTTAATTAAAGATCTACCACATGACACTGATGTGAACCCCCCATGCAGCTGGTGTGTGATTAATACTTTACCAAAGGGACAGTTGCCATTTTATGCTTCCTTCAAAGTCCCATTCCTCAGATCACCTATAATTGTTGCACAAAGATCATAATTATAACCTTGTTCATTTGATATATGATCTTCAGGCAAATGATTCCCTTCTTCCACCTCCCAGCTAGAATGTCTCTGTACATCAAAGCTTACTGCTTACTCCTGTGTCAAGGCCAGTAGTATAAGAGCAGGATAAGCTTTCCATCTAACATGCCACATCACTGACACAGGATGAGGGGCAATTTCCTCTTGTGGTAGCAAAGGCAGGTCAGTCTTCATGGCACATGTAATTGTCATTTTTCTCCTGAATCTGCATAGCATAGTTATGACTGAGTTGCAGAGTGGTAGCAAAGACCAACCCAGCTCATTTTTAAGGGGAACAATGAAAACAGCTAAACTAGATGAAAGCTGATTCCCTACAGATGAAGGCTCTGTACTTCATTAACAATGTTTTGAGGCATATAGTCCTCCAATATGTGCCAAAGTTATGCCTTCAAAAATGAAAACTGGGTCTGGCATGAAGTTTTTGATATGCACTCTCTACAACCCACTACCCCAGCCTGTACTGCCTTTACAGAAAAGTTCCAGTTAATCAAAATACAAACAATAAAACCATAATGCAATAACAAAATCAACACAAAAGCTAAATTTACTTGCTATAAAAACAATTTTAACAGTTGCAGGTATTCTGAAGTTTTCATATTAACTTAGGAACCAGTTGCCTAGTTATGCATATACATTTAATATACACATTTAAATACGTTAAAATAACATAAAGATTGCAATATCAAACACTCCAATTTAGAAAATGCCAACTTAATTCTGCTTCCTTGTGCATTTGTTTTATGATCCAGTCTTTAATGATATAATTACATACTATTTCCCCACTTCAATATAGGCAGTAGTAGACAGATCCCTTCCACTAACATTAAAGAGTCAACAGGCTGTTATCCTGTATGTGGATTAACCCTTAGTGAGGATCACTACTCACACTTTGCCTGTGTAACACAGCTATTTGTGAGACAATACTGGAATGTGTGTATCAGGGTGCTTCAGTTTTATTCCTGGCTTTGGGAGGTCTAGCATCTAGAGCAGTGGGTACAGGCAGACAAGTACAGGCTTGTCATATTCATCCTGAAAGGCTTTCTGGCTAAGTGGATGAGATTTGGTTTTGTTATATGAGAGTCCTGAGGTCTATTCACAGCTCTGCCTGAAGTGACCTTATGCCACCTCTCAGTTACCTTATTTGCAAAATAGTGGGGGAATGATAATTGTCTGCCTGTAGAAGAGGCACATGAGGGGTTGTTCCTTAATAAACGTCATCACAAAGGCAATAACAATCCTTAGTGGAAGAAGAGGAAATCAGAGGCCAGCCCCTGGACAGACAGATGATAGAATGACTACTCCTAATAATGAGTATTGTCTCTTCATTTATTTATGCTACCCTCATCAATTTGTTGTAGCAGACTGTTGTCTTAGGGTAGGTACAGACATTCAGAGAGGTTAGGTGGAGGTTAGATCAAGTTAAAAATGGCCATCAGACCCAAGGTAAATTGGGATGGGGGGAACTAGTGGGGGGCTTGGGGAATTGGGGGGAGAAAGCAGGCTCAGGGGGTAGATCCAGGGGCAAGCAGGGTCCACAAGGGGGCTAGCGCAGTTCACTGGGGGGGAGATTAGCAGGGTCTGAGGGGGGTGCTTGTGGAGATGGAGGGGCTCTTCCTCCCCACCCAACCTGGGGCTATTTTTAGCTCCCTCAATGCTCCCACCCCAAGGTGAACAACCCCACCTCCCAATGAACCAACCTTCCCATCCTGCCCACCCTGATTTACTTCCTCAGCTGCTGGCACTGGGGAATGCCAGTAAAACCAGCACCAGAAGCAGCTTGCGGAATGGGGTGTTTGGCAGGTTCAGGTGGGCTGGCTGGTCTGCAGGGGGGAGGAGGGGAGGTTGTTCATCTGGAACAGGGGCAATGAGCTGGGGGCTAAAAATAGCCTGGTGCCAGGGGGTTGCATAGGAAAAGCACAGCTCCACCCAGGGCTGGGACCAGCAGCTGGGCTTTTGCAGCCCCAGGGCTGCGCTGGGAACTGTACAGATGTTCAGTTAGTTCAGTCTTGCTAGACCTGATCTAAGTTAGACTACCTCGGAGTTCCAGTTAACTTAGCTTGGGTCAGCCACTTTTGACCAATCTAACTGTTCTGGATTTCTGTACCATTCACATTTAGATCCACCTAACTAGGGACCTAAGTGTAAGGACCGCACTTGGATGAACTAAGTTAGATCGGGTGGCCATTTTTAACGTGATCTAACCTCCTGCTAATCTTCTGAAACATCTGTATGTAACCTTAGTCTCCATAAGTGCCTCAGTACAAAAACTCGCTTTAATTCTCTGCTTGTACAGCACTTTATATGAAGGGGCCATAGTTCATAACTAAGGCTGCTAAGTGCTATAGAACAATAACTAACAGACAGTAATAATATTATTAATAATAAATTTGTTGGGGTTTTTTTTTGTTTATTAATTATCCAAAAATACTTTGAGATGTGCTGATGAAAGTTTTTGGCATGGAAACTATGGTTTTGCATAGTTAAGCTAGCTGTTTCCACAATTTGATAGTTTCAAATGATGTAAAAATACAGGCCAAAATTTTTAAAACTGGGTGCTTCTGATTAGCCTCCTAGATCCATAATCATAAGCTTCATGATACAATGCCCTGATTTTTTTCACAGTGATAAGCACAGAAGTCATCATTTAAGTCTGTAGGAACAAAGGGTATCAATCATCTCTGACATATGAGGACAGCTCTGGAAAGTCTGGGGGCCTATTACACCTTATGCTGTGAGCCGCACAAATGTTGATCTGTGCTGGTTTTAGTTTGGGACATTCACAGCCTCAGTCTAGAAACCTTCTCTGACTGTCCCCCACCTGCACAGCTATGACTTGCTACTAGAGGCATGGTGAGCAGGGACAGAACTTGAAGCTCTAGATGTAAGTTGCCACTAACAGTCTTCTATCCCTGCTCCACACATGGGAGCATGAGAGATCCCGGGCTACTGGAGGACTTCAACTTGGGTGGCATATCTGTGGGGAGTGGCCACACCTTAATGGAACAGGAACTAGGTAGTGCAGATCAAAGATAATCCTGTCCTGGTATCATTTTGAGCTGCATGATGAGTGCTTAAAACCACTTTAAGGTGTTAATATGTGGACAATCCAGGGTTTAAGAGCTCCAGGAGCTGCCTCCAGGTGAAGATTTAGGAGCCTGATTTTGGGCATCTAGGTTTGTAAATCCTGGCCGTGTATTATATAAATCAGCAATCCCCTCTTCTCTATCATTTTTTATTTGGCAATGAACTATTGCCATTAGAGAAGACAGGTAACTGGAAGAAGGATTTGAAAGAGCAACTGAAGAAACACCTAGGCTAGGGACAGACATTCAAAAAGCCTGAGCCTGAATTGATTCAACCTTTGAAGGTTAGTTTAACCTGACTAGGCTCAACTGGTTGGAAACTGGACAGACATTCTCTCTGGACTGAGGAAATTGAGGCACATGCCTGCAGTGGCTCAGGCTAGAAGCTAGGGGTGCTAGAGCAGCCCTCCCTTCCCTTGCACAGAGTTGAGCTGAGGGGAGCATGACCAGGCCCCAGCAGGACCCTCTCATTAGGGAGGTCTGCCTGCACCATCCCAGGCTTTTCCCCCTGGCTGCTCAAGGGGTGGGAAAGTTGTCAGCCCCAGACCCTTGCTAGCACTCTGAGGCAAGGGGGGAGGAGGGGGGTGCAGTGCATGCATCTGTTGATGATACGGAGCTTTTCAATCTCCCTCCCTGCTTGTCAGACTGTTTGTAGTAAACTGACAGGTGAGCAAGGTAGCCCAGAGCTGAATAAGAGTCTTTATCACCCAATTAGCAAACCAATAGCCTCTCTCCCATTACTTAAACTTTTCTTAAAACAGCTTACCAGGGTGACCTGTTGGTTAGCACCAGAAGCCCTGTTCTGTCTGTCTTCCTGTTCCAATTATATTGGACACACACACACACACACACACACACACACACACACACACACACACACACACACACACACACACACAGAGACACCTCTCTGCATTAGCTAGCACACCACATGCCTAGGGTCCATGGGAATGGGGTCTGTGCTGTGGGAGATGGGATGGAGGGAGGGGGGATTGCTCCTTGAGCAGCGAGGGGGGGGTAGGACAGGGGAAAGCCAGAAGATCCTGCTGTGTCTGCAGTCTGCCAGAGCTTTACACAGCACTAGCTAGCACACCACATGCTGGCTATGGTCTGTGCTGTGGGAAGAGGGGAGGAAGGGATCCCTGCTTAAGCAGCAAGTGGTAAGGGAGGGGGAGAGAAGCATGGGGAAGCCAGCAGACCATGCTGTGTCTGCAAGTCTGTGCCAGAGGAGCTGTGCCCAAGGAGCAGAAGGGAGGGGCCAGCCCTGCTGTGGAGCAGAGAGCCCCACCCAGCCCGGAGAGCATGCTGGGGGTGTCTGGTTTATCTTAAATCAGCAAGGGGTCTGGAACAGGCATTGCATAAACTGGTTTGAGCCCAATCAGTTAAGTCTGATACTACATTCAACAAGGTTTATCTCAAACCGGTTTCAGCCATTTTCAAACTAGTTTATGTGCACTGAACATCTGTTCTGTTACAGGTTTAAACCAGTTTCTGATCACTTAAACTGGTTTATGTGTAATGTCTGTCCCTAGCCCTACTGTAAAGCATAAACTTGCTGACTTAAGTAGCTAAATGTAACCAAAAGACTGGGTTCCTCATGATCACATTAAGATCATTAGATAAAATGATCACAAAGCTGAAGAGAGGAGTCAAGAGAAGATTTGTGTTGTTCTGCTTCCAGCCAATTGCATTTAAAAAAGAATGACGTAGTGTTAGATTGAAGTCAGTCAGAAGGCAGGGTAGATATGCACCTTTATAGTCTAGCTAAATAAGATACATGGTATACATAGAGTACAAGCTTTTATGAACCCAAGTTCACTTCATCAGATGCTGTGAAAGGAAACTGTTGTTTTTCTTGGTAAGTTTTCTGGGAAAGGAGTTATGATTAGTCAATTGACATCAAGAAAAAGAAATGGTCAATTTTAAGCACTAATTCAATAGCTAGGTAATACCTAATAGTACCATCAGCATTTTATAACTGGATTCAAGCTTACCTTCCAGAGAGGAACATGCAAGCATGCATTTTCCCCCCACAACTTGCCAAGGAGTTGTTTTATGAAGCCATGAAACACAGCCAGCTGGCATTTCCACAGGCTGTAGACAAGCTCAAAATATCCAATCAGAATGAAGCTGCTATTTCTAACTAACTACACCTATAGTTAATAGGATCTAACTATGATATCTGGTACATACAAATCTGCATTGGTTTAATTCAATTGGCACAGATAAACTGATGTAAACCCCTGTGTAGGTGCTCTTACAGCTTACTTTAGAGAGGGGAGATTAAAACTGTTCCTAAATGACTTAAAATAGACTGAAATGAGCTTGCCCATATAGCCTTAGTTAGGTGCTGGCTTAACTATCTCTATTTTAAATCATACCTTAAGTTAAACTGGTGCAGCTTGGTGTGCAGAGCAGCTCTGAGAGAAACTATGATTGATGCCAGCTTAGTGAACTTGAGTAAAAGAGCCAAACATAGATATCTATATATCTATATATCTATCTATCTATCTATCTATCTATATATATATATATAACATTAAAAGATACATAATAAAATTGTATTTTTATATAGCAGTGCTGTGAGCAGCTGCTCAGACTGTCCTTGAGCCTTTTAAGGAACTAGGCAGCCCACATTCACAATAGAAATACTCCACTAGGCTGGCCAGGATTTTAATCATCTTTGTGATCACTGTCATCCAACAATATTAGAACACAATAACATTACTGTTTTATAGATAACATAAGCCAGCTCTCTTCTTGTAGGTCAATAATACAAAATAAACCCCTTTTCATGAGTTGACAACCATTTTTGCCATCAGCACATCTCCTACGCAATACTTGGTTACAATCCTAATCACTGAGATAATCCCCGTCAGAAGAAATATTCTTTTCTCTCCTTTTATAGATGGTTATGTTTTAAATTAATCCCAGGAAGTTGTGGTGCTGCCCTAGTGGAATAACTCAGCCTGACTTGGTAGGACTTGCCACCTTGAGAAAAATGGAACAAAAATGAAGAAAAAAATTAAATGAGTTTAATTCCCTTCCTTTTGGTTATTTTTTTCATCCCCTGGGACAGCGTGATATATCACAAAATGCTTTATAGTTAGAACTAAAAAAGAAAACTTTTTGGAATTGAGAGCAGTAATTCTCTTCAAAGCAGAAAATAAATATTTAAAGAAATATTTAGAAGAGGAAGAGATTTTAAATTTTAAACAGATAAAGGAGACAGTGGGTGCCTTTATTGCAGAGCTGACAAATTAGGTGCACAGTAAAGCATCACCATCTACATGTGCACCCATATTAGGGTGCAGTAAATTAATTAACTCCGCCATAGGACAGTACTGTCCGAGACAAGTACTATCCTATGGTGGAGTAATTTATGCCAACTCAATGCATGTGTAGACAGTGACAGGGATTGGCTGGGGTATGAGGGTGCTACATTGTGGGGGCTGCCTGCTGGCTAGTCCCACACTGTAGCACCCTTGTGCTCCAACCAGCCCCTCCGCTGCCACCACCTGGGATCAGAAGCTGACCCCCCGAGCCTGCTGCCAGACCAGGACTGCTCCACCCCAGCTCAAACTGCTGTGGTCCCAGGTGTACATGTATATGCTGTGCCTGGGAGCTGCTGACAGAGTTTATTCCTCCATGCTAATTGCACATGTAGATGCATCCAGTGAGATGGTGAATCAGTGGATTATTTCATTTAAAGTTTATCTTTAAAATTGAAGATATTTTAGATACTTGTTTTGCACTCTGATGATTTGAATATTACTTTCTATAAAACATCAGTCTTGTTATGATTCTTGTCTTTGCCTTCTCTGAATAGATTTCATATTAATATCTAGGTTTGGGCTTTCCACTAATAGCAGGTGCTGAATTCTCCTGACATGATCAAACACTACACTGATTTATATTTCAGTCAGGTCCCAAGGGGTTGCAATTCAATGTGAAATATAGCTTATATTCTACTGACTGCTACACTCTCTCTAGTCCTCTAACGGACCCTGGGTCATGTGTCACCCCCTTCCCCGACAGGGCCATCCCCACTGCTGAAACTGGTGGTGGTTTAAGCGGGAGCTCACCAGCTCCTCCCCTGCCACCAACGCCACTAGCAGCATCTGCAGGAGCTTGCCAGCTCCGCCCCCATCACTGACAGTGTCTGAGGATGCTCGCCAGCTCCATCCCTGCCACCGATGCTGCCGGCATCTTCTGTGGGTGCCCCACAAGACTCAGGAGGCACCAGTCGCCCATGCCCTGGATTGCAACAGTAATGCATATAGTCATGCTGAGACCCAGATAATACAGGCCCTGGGTCTCTTACACTTATGTCAAGTCATACAGAACTCAACAGGAAATGATCACTTTTCTGTAGTTTTGAACTTTCCTATAAATGTTAACAGACAGGCTGGTATTATTAGCAAAGCTGAGGAAGCACTGTGAAAAGGGAAGAGAAATTAATAGAAGGGGACATCAGTACTGAACATTACTGAAAAGTTTAAACTTCTTGTCTTCATCTTCCAAACACTTCATAACCTTGCTGCTGCCTAAAGCCCTCTTGTCTCTGACAGCATAACTTTCTACCTTCCCAAGATCTGCCCGTTGCATCTGGTGTTAAGCTTCTCACAGAAACATCTATTTCTTCTTCTTTCTCTTCACTACCTATCTCTCTTGTGATGCCTAAATGAAACCATCCAGTTAAAGATCGCACAGGTAGGTGGGTATACTAGGTGCTTAAATTACAAATTGAATAAATTCTTTGTATTATAATTTATATGATATAATGGGCTATCCATACTCACACATATTGATGTGGGTCCCTCCCTCCCTAATATTTGTCTTCTGTTAACTGCAAGTTCTTTACAGGAGACTTCATACATGTACATTATCATATGGGTTTGTACATCTACCTGCAAGTGGCTATAATATTGACTGGGGTTTTTAGGTTCTAGCATAATTTTTAGTAGTTATAAATTTAGGAAGATAGACTGTTTAAAAATATTAATGTTTTAAAAGAAATATGACAAAAATTATGTTAACATAACACCAAAGCTTAGATTGTATGCCTATAAAATACAGGAAACTGAGTACTGTTATTCCTAAAATAGCCTTTGTCTGGTCCCATGACTCATATTTCCATAATAATATGATTTATTATACGAGTAACCATACATAGAATAACATACATTTATAAGATTTTGTGTGTGCATATGTGCAAGAATTATCTCTCTCTGCCACTGTTTTGCATTGGAGTGTATTATTTGCCAAATACCATGTGCTATTACACAGAGTGACATAATGGGTCAAATTAAAATAGGTTGCAATTCTGTTGAAGTCCCTGGACTTGTTCCTGATTATACCATGTCTGAATATGTTGTGAGATGTCAGTCAATATTGAAAAGAATGGAGGCGAAATGAAGATATAAGGAAAGAAAAGAAAGTAAACAACTACTGTTGAGATTAGTTAGGAGCTCATGAGGATTGGTGAAGCCAGGAGGAAGAGATGGCATGAAAAAACACAAAACAAATCTAGGTCAAGTGATTCTCACTAGACAGATCCCACCTCCTTCTCTGCTTCACAAATACTAAAATAAAAGGGATCTGTGCAATTCTACTGTGGGAAGACAAGCAGGATCTCAGGACCCTTGAGGTCTATAACTCTTGAAAGCAGCAGAACACAGCTCTCTGAAGACACAGAGGGTGTTTCTACATTTGACACTACTGCCTTTATTTAGTACTGTATTATCAAGTACTAAATAAATGCACAGTAACCAGAGTTACTGCACAGTAGTGCCAGAGAATGTCTTTTAGGTGATGCTACTGCACAGCAGCCTAATAATACTGTGCAGTAGCGTATTAGCACTGTCCGTGCTGTGATGCACTACTGTGCAGTATTTTTTGGCGACTGCAGAGTCAGCATCTTGTGTAGGTGCACCCAGAGAGTCCTGCAAGAGCTCTATGAAGCCTCATAGAGCCCAGAGAGGTCAGGAGTTCACAGAGAGATCCATAGGTAACTAACTCATACCCTTGGTTTTCAGGCTGCCCTGCCTCATGGCTCTCCCTTGCCAGCACAAATACTTCCCAGCTATTGGATTACAATTATTTCATTCTCGCTTTTACAATATGCCCATCAGTACTTCTCTGGCATCTGGAAAAAATTAGGTACAGCTAATAATGTGAATGTAATCCCAAGGGTCACATGTGCACAGGCAATGTAGGGGAAGTTAAAGCTCAGTCAGCATTAGCTGACAGGACAAATGTCAATGGAATTTCTGCAGCTTTGTCAGGGAACTTGCCACGTAGCGTGTCTGTTCCCTGAATCATTCCCCAAAGCTGGGCACAGGTGGCATTTCCTGCT
>NW_005841990.1:966442-983971 GCF_000455745.1 Alligator sinensis
AGAGTCTGTTCTAGTTCTGACTTTCCCTTGGATACTAGCTGTCCTTTCCTTGTGAAAGAAGAGTTGCCTGGATAGTTGGTAAATCTTTTAAATTCATATATAAATATATCTGGTAATTCAATTATAGTTTTATGTATATTCCACAACATGCTGCCATACATATTATTTTGATTGTATATAAGCTATTTAGCAAACAATTTTAATGTAACAAGTTCACTCACAACGTTATAGTTACCACACAGGAAGACTGATCACACTCACTCTAATGAAAATGCTCAGCCATGCCCCTGGACTTCATTTGATAGTTCACAAGAACATGTAAAAATCTATAAACTTTTCACTTTGATTCATTCTGTAAAAATGAACTTTACCTGGGGAGTCATTTAGACTGAAGGCGATGCGGACTGGCTTATCAGCAGGTACCCTTGCTGTGGTGATCATGTGGGCACTTGAGCCTAAGTTTTTACCTGTGTGTTCCAGCTGCAATAATAGAAATGACAGTCATTACAAGTCACATGAATCCATTACACCTTTTACTGAATGATTACCATGCATTTATAGCAGTATTTTTTTAAATTCTAACCCAGCACATTTAAGATAAATGGGTAGAGCTACACTGGATTTCCCCTCCCCCCTCTTTAAAATAGTTAAACGTAAAATTTAGAACCTCAGCTCTCTGATTTATCAATAGATCAGGTTCAGTCATTTCTGTACAACTCCCTTCAACCCTCCCAGCCAAATGTCCTTTTGGCATGTCTCTGCCTTGGCCTGGAGGGCCACATCCACAAAGGTCAGAAGGCAGTTTTATTCTCCAAACCTTGGTGGCGATTGGTCAGTGGGACTCCGTGCGAATGGAAGAGTCTGCCCACATGGGTTTGATTGCAGGATCGGGGCTTTACTCTGTCCTTGGCTTTTCTTCTGAGACTGCCAACTCCAAATGGTGGTTTTAATGAGGTAGATCCCTGTCCATTAAGAAATGGATCAAAACCACCAATTCATTTCACATCAGGCACCAAATAGCCAACAAATATTTATAACTTTCAGTCAGTACCAACCCAGACTGGATCAGCTTAAATTGCTTCCACATGTCCAGGCTAACTTTTACTTATTGCTTTACTATGAATAGCTTGACTTTCAGATGTTTGGGGCAAAAATCTGTGAAAGATCTGAAGTCTACTGTTCGCTACTGATCTAAACTATGGTTTTACTTACAGAAAACGGCATAACTTAGATTGATTCTGCCTCAGGCTTTTTGAATGTCTGTACCTAGCCTAAGGGCCTAGATGTATGACACCTTTCCACTAGTATAATCTTCCCTCACCTCTGCATAGATAAGGAATATATTCATTGATGTAACCTCCTAGAAACTGGTGTGGAGTCACCTTGGGGAAAATGCAAGGATAGCTTTACACAGGTGTAAGTTATCTCAGTGTAATTGTCATGTATCTGCTTCCATGATAGGCATTTACTTAATAAAAGCAGGTTAAAACCTCTACCACATTGTAAGGCACTGAAATGGTGCCTACTACAGCCAGCCACCTTGAGCGAGCTGCTTGTTTGTTCACTCTGTACACCAGTAAAACTTATACAGGTGAACCAAACCAATGTAAGTTATGTTGGTGGTAAGCTTTCAGGTGTCCAGGCCCTATGAGTGCTAAGAAAACTTCAGATATTATCCAGCAGTGAATAGTATTTATTTCACCTTAGTGGATACTATGTTACTGACATTAAATATATAATATATCATTGTAAAACCTCATAAGTCAATTAGAAATCAAATTATTCTGGAAAGTATGGTACATTTACTAAACTATATACTATATATCTATTGACAGTGTGTCATAATTGGTGGCGAGGGAAAAACCAATTCTCTAAGCCAACCAGCTTTCAGTTTTTCAGTAACATTTTAGAAAGAAATATTTATTCTATTATATTAAAATCCCAACTCTCCATTTGATGTCAAGTTTAATTATTGAGCATCTCATAAAATCAGTAGAACAGAACATCATTGTGTGCCAAATTCTTCCCTAGCATGATACCTTTGCAATAAGATTTGCTTTGTCTAGTTCAAATTTAGTTAGCAGAGCAATTCAGTTACCCTGTGGCAACACTACACAGTAATGCACTGATCAAATAATACATATTTTACAGTGCTTAGATTTTCTTTAAAATAAAAAAATCTAAAAACTTTACTTTGAATAAATATTATTTGCAGCTGGGAGCCACTTTTCCTCCTGATGCCCAAGGGAGTCTCATGCATCCCCCCACTGCCTGCTTTTATTCCTGATGATCAGGTCCGTACACAAAAGTTCAACCAGTACTGGATTGAGAAGACAAACCAAAACTGTTCACTAGATTAACACAAAATGTATGTTGGGCTTGATCCAAAGACCACTTAAGTCACAAGAATATTTTAGTTTAAAGTCCATTGCTACATACTGAAGAACATTTTATTTTTAAACTGCCAGGAGGTTGTTACGTTGGAGTAAGATCTGTTTCTCTCGGTCTCTTTTTGTGAAAAGTGTTTGAGACCTTGCATGTTTTGTTTTGCTTTTTTGCTGAAATAAAACCAAAAATTGCAAAGGCAGAATTATTTCTCATAACACGCTCCTGTGAAACTAACCTCAAGCAAAAGAGAGAGATTTTACACACTAAGCACAAAGCTGTTCATCACTGTATTTTGTTAGACACGCTGCGCATCTGTTTACAATCATTAAAAAGGTCTTCACGTGCTAAGATGCTTTATGCTTAATACCACAGAGCAGCAACAAAAACATTCATAGAAGTTAATATCATTAACAACAAATACTTTAGGTGCACTTTGGTGGAAGTCTTGAGTTTGCCAGACTAGTATGTGTGTAGCAAACTTGTGGTTTTATCTCACTCGCACGCTGTGGTCGACATTGTTTTCTGATTACCATTATTTTAGCCACCCGCTATCAGAGGACAAAAATAAGAACTTCCTCCAGTAATGAATGGTGATTTTTTAACATCACACAAAGGAGTAGAGGGTTTTTTTCCCCAGTTTATTCTAAATTAATCCCCTGCCTACATACACACTGTACTAACCAGTGATCTCACGTCCTAATGTATGCAGTAAAGCTATTGTCAGTTTTATCCAAAATCCCGAAAGCTGTTCATCATCAAAAGACAGATAAACGAAGAAACCAAGAAGGAATGGGAATCGTCCTTCCCATGCTCTGTGTGCAAAGAGAATGATGTATGCCCCATCAGCTGAGGAAAATGCAACAGACAGACTGCCCACAAAATTCCCGCTAGGTTTCCCAATACAAAAAACTTAATATCTCTGCAGATAGAGAAGTATGTGTGTGAGCAACATTTGGCTTAATGAGGTGTCTAAAAGAATCCCAGCACGCTGTCCCATATTCATGACAACTGCCTGTGGAACTGGCTGTTGTTTCTTCATAAAAAATCTGTAGCCCAGCTCAGATTATGTGCTGCCACAGCTCTATCAATTTAGTTCAGTTTTCACACCTGTTGCCTTACCTCACTTAGTGGAGTGTCTGCACTTGTATAATCCAGGGCCAGCCACTGCCTTGGCTTGTCGTTGCCTTTATGGAGTAAAGATTCAATAAAAGAAAAGGCTGCACCTGCTGCATAGCAACAAACTGACAAGGTCTGAGAAGCTGAGACAGCTGTTAGGGCAACATGCTGCTACCTGCACTTCCCATAGGCTTTGCTGCCCCAAAAGACCACCCTTTTCCGCTTGTCTTCACAATTCCACTCTCCCTTCCTTTCCTTTCCAACAATGGGGGATTATGATGTTGTCATGCTTCAGGAAAGAAAAAAATCCTTCTGTCAGAGACATTATTAAGCAGCAAACTGTGGAGAGTCCAAGATTTTTAATTCATTAGTCCTGGCAAACTTAAAATACAAACAGACTTGCTTCATAGGACAGGAATGTTTTCAGCATGACCCAATCAGTGTCTGTGTCTATTCCAGCAAACTGGCAAAGACAGCATGACTCCAGTCAGCAAAAATGTCTGTGGCTCCAATCAGCTTGGGGTGACATTGCCAACTTGGACTAGCTACAAGCAAACTATCAAATGATAGCAGCAACTATCAAAGCTAACAACAAGGATGAGGTTGGTGTTTTAGGTTAGGATTGTAAAAGCTCTGGGAACGAGCGCCTGTCTAACATGATAGGTCTATGATACTAAAGAGACAATGGACTAACTTTAGTAGCGTGTATGAAGCTTTTGTCGCTGCCTGTTCACATAAATGCATTCTGAAGGCAGATGCATTTACATGTCTTTTGGGACAGGAACAGACACTGTAATTCACTGAAAACAAACAGCTTGTAGATTCTGCTGAATTCAAAGAAGTTAGCAGTGAGATTTCCCACTGTGCTAGTCAGTTTTCAAAGTACAAGTAAGGTTATGAATAACTGATTCTGAAAATGCTGGGGGGAAGGGAGGACAGGGGAAAAAATGTTGTCTAGACTGAAACAGTTACTGCAAGGAAAGGTTAAACACCCAACTGGCTGCATATCTTCCCCTGGACAACTGAGACTGTTGGACAGTGCAGTGGATAATATAAGATGCTTGGTAGACAGACAATATAGGTTCTGCCAGTGTTGTTATATTGGCTTGAAAAAATAAATAGTTAACTGTCCTGTTTCCAATATATATTTTAAAAATAATAAACTGAATTAAACAGATTATCTGTCCCCAAATCCCATGTTCTGGAATGTCTCCACAGATGCACATGCAGGCAGACATCCTGTGGTTCATTTAAGGTGCACTTGGTGCAAAACAAGGGGCTTTAAGTCAAGTTTATTTCTCCCCCATGTGTGTATTGGCCAAAGGAATGACCCCACCCAAGTATATATCAGACAACCAAGTAGCTGCTCTAATGTATACCCAGATACCTGTGGCCCTGAGAGGCCATTCCATACTTAGGGGTAGGCGGAGCACAAGGACACACTGCTTACTCCTTTTTTCCTCAAGGAATGGCTTTATGCTGAGGAGTAGGAGGGACTAGGGCAGAGCTATTATAGCAGGGTTAGGCATAATGTAGCAGAGTTGAGTAAGCCTATTTTCTAACTCTGTTAAACAGTCAGAACAGAAACCATGAACTGATCCCAGAAAAAGAGAAAACTGGAAAAATGTGCCCTGGGTAATTACAAGGCTTTATGCTTGTCCACAGTATTATAAAAAGTATGAAACACGTATTGGGGAAGCATAATCAAGGATAAGGAGCTAAACAGAAGTGGAACAAGATGCAATATGTTTTTTTCCAAGGAAAAACCATATCAGACCAGTGTTGTATCCTTTCATAGCAGACTAATGGACTGCATAGGCACAAAGCTATGCAGTGGGCCCAATCAATGTAGATTTAGGTAAAGCAGGGCTGTCAAACTCACTTTGGGTTCCAGACCTGATCTGAACTGTGGGGACTCCTCGCAAGCTGAATCGGGCCCATGGCTTGAAGCTGCAGCAGCTACAGCAATTTGAGACAGCAGCAATGGTGGCACTAGTGGCTATGGCTGGCATCACGGCTACCATGGTGGCTACAGCAGTGGTAGCCCCCACAACAGTGGCTACCAGGGTAGGGGTGACATCCTAGCAGCAATACAGCCAGGAAGCCACTTGCTGTGGTTGGGGCATGCAAGCAGCTGTGGGCCAGATGGCAGCAGGATGACTGAGGGCTGTCACATAGCTTTCTCTCACCCTCTAGGGCTCCAGTGACATCCCCTGGAGCCCTAGGGCCTCCAAATTCTACCATAGCCCCTGCCCATGTCCACAAACTCCAAGCCTCCCCCAGTAATCGCCTGGGATGGATAGAGCAGATCCACAGGCTAGATCTGGCCCCTGGGCCATACATTTGGCACCCTTCAAAAAAAGCATTTGATACAGTGCTTCGTGGAAAATTGTTTTACACTTGTGCTGTAAGATGGGAACTCATCTGAAGGCATTAGAGGAGTAGGAGGAACCTGGGAATACTAATCAATCACAGGATTTCTGTGAGCCAGTGTCACACAGCTGCAAAAAGAATAATACAATTCAAAAGTGTATTTGGTGTGGTATTTTCATAGAGACACAAAAATCTTAGTACAATATACAAGGCCTTCATTTGGAATATGGTGTGCAAAGCTCCATTTGGAATATGGTGTGCAGTTCCGGTCACTCAGGTTAAAAAAAAAATAATTCAAATAGACAAAGGTTTACTGGGATTGTTAGGGTAATGGAGAATCTGTCTTATGAAAGGAGATTAAAAGAACTTGGCTTGTTTAGATCAGGGGATCTGATTATAAATACACTCATTATTCATCCCAGAATGAATATCAGGGAAGGAGAAGAGCTATTAAAGTTGAAGGACAATACTGGCACGAGATCAAATGTATACAAACAAATTAAGACTGGAAATTTGAAGATGATTTCTAACAATCAAACGAGTGAAGTTCTGAAATGGTTATCAAACAAAGCAGAGTGGGCAAGGAATCTGATAAGCTTATGGAAAGGATAGTATGATAGGAAAGGTGTTCTTGGAACAATTAATTAGTACATATGATATGTGAATTCAAGTACTGGGAATCTCTAAAAAGGGCGGGGGGTGTTAAAAGGAAACTCAGTCTCTCTGTTGAAAGTACTGGGTAGTCTTATACTTCATGACTTTTGCTAGTTGCCTGTAAGGGACCAGAAAGAATCTTGCCTCCTACATATGAATACAGTATTTAGCTTCTGGGGTTTTTTCACCTTTCTCTGAAGCACTGAATACTGGCCACATCTAGAGATGGGAGTTTGACTGGTGTCTGCTAGAGTTCCTACCATTACTGAGAAATCTCCTAAGTGCTTGACTCAGGATCAAATTGATTACCAGATTTGGGTTTAGGAAAGAATTTTTGTATCAGGTGAGACTGACAAAGACAGCATGCTTTCTTTGTAAAATAAGGTGTTGTCTTCCTCCTAGAATCCTTGAGCATATATTAACCTAACTAATCCCCTGCTACCTGAGTGACAAGGCATGGGCATTGGCCATATCTCCCATTTGGCATGAAAGTGTCCCCCACCCCCAGAGTGCTCTAGGGGTGTGCTGTGTGAGAGACACAGGAATAGACAAACTTGTGGTCCCTCTGCTGCAGATGTAGGGGACTAGTCTTGATGGCCCAGAAGGCTGCTTCCAGACTAGTGTATTCCTGATAGGTTCATAGATGTAGGGTCAAAAGGGACCTGAGCAGATCATTAAGTCCGACCCTCTGCCCTGGGCAGGAATGAATACTGGGCTCATATGACCCCTGGTAAGCTTAAGCTCATATGACCCCAGCTATGTAATCATCAAGCCTCCTTTTAAAGACTCCTAAGGTAAGAGCCAGCATCACTTCCCTTGGAAGTTGGTTCCAGATCCTGGCTGCCCTGACTGTGAAGTAGTGCCTCCTGATGTCTAGCCTGAACCTACTCTCAAATCAACTTGTGGCCATTATTCCTTTTTATTCCAGGAGGTGCTCGGGGGAACAGGGTCTCACCCATTCCCCTCTGGTCCCCCCTGGTAAGTTTATAGATGGCTACTAGGTCCACTCTCAGCCTTCTCTTGTGAAGGCTGAACAGGTTCAGGTCCCGTAGCCTCTCTTCGTAGGGTCTGCCCTGCTGCCTTCTGATCATGCGAGTGGCCTTCCTCTGGACCCTCTCACTGCTGGCCACATCCCTCCTGAAGTGCGGCGCCCAGAACTGGATGCAGTACTCCAACTGTGGCCTGACCAGTGTCGCAAAGAGGGGGAGAATCACCTCCTTGGACCTGCTCATGATGCGTCTGTGGATACATGACAAGGTGCAGTTAGCCTTACTGACCGCATCCTAACACTGGCAGCCCATGTTCATTTTAGAATCGATAATGACTCCAAGATCTCTTTCAGCCACTGTGTTTTCAAGAAGGGAGTTCCCCAGCCTATAGGTATGCTTCTGGTTCTTTCTGACCAAGTGCAGTACCCTGCACTTGTCAGTATTGAATCCCATCCTATTCACATTCGCCCAACCCTGTAACCTGTTCAGGTCCAGTTGCATCCTGTCCCTCCCTTCTAGTGTGCCCACCTCGCCCCAAATCTTGGTGTCGTCAGTGAATCTGAACAGGGTGCTAGTCACCCCCTCGTCCTAGTCGCTAATAAAGAAATTGAACAGTACGGGCCTAAGGACACACGTGCTTGCATGAAGCTTTTAAACCCACTTCAATAATAGCTAAGACTTTATTCTGGAGTACTTGTGCTGCCCTCAGTTTGCATAATATTGCTCACAAAGGCCCCAAGCTTGTGCTGAAATCTGCCCAAGCAGACCCCTGCACACCTGTGGGGACCCCTGGCTCAGCTTAGCCTTGTGTTGCATCTTCCCTGTTATTAACCCAGTTGATTGATGAGCCTGGTGACTTGCTCAGAGCCTGAGGACTGGGCTCCTCAATTTCTTCTTTTATTCCCCTGTAGTAATTACACTTCTGAAAAGATACTTGGAACAAGCCTTATTTATTTCATTTAGGGGAAGATTTGGCTTTGCTCACAACCATAAATTGCTACTGAGATTTCAAAATAAGACCACAGCAGCAGCTATTGATTTAAATGGAGGAGACTCTCTCCAAGTATTATTTGTAACAGGGTTATTTGGTTTGGTTGAAGAGAATTATTTTTTAAGTATTTTTTTTAGGTTTGCAGAGATAAGGTGAAATCTTGGCTCCAATGACATCCATGGCAAAACTCCCAATGATTTCAACAAGACCAGGATTTCACTTACAGGATTCGAGTCCCCTCTGCCTTGCATTTTTTGTAGTTTGCTACATCTATACAAAGTGGCTGTAAAATAAAGCAGATAGGTCTCATTTACACTGGTTTGAGTGACCTCATGGGTTCAATGCAGTAGAGGAGAGGCTTTCAGAAGTGTAATTTTCCAAGATGGTGACTGAGCAGCAACAAGATTTACCTTTAAGTAGCTATGACCACAAAATTCCTAATCAATCCCGAACACAAGTTATACATATGCAATTGCTCTAATGTGCCGTCACATGTATCAAGCCCCTGAGCTTTTAAATTAGCTGGGGGGGGGGGGGCACTTTATGTAAAGCTTGTTGAATGAGGTTTAGATAAAGCATCCTGCAACCATTTTTAAATGCACAAGGACTTAATACACTTGACAGTGAGCAGTTTTAATGAGAACGGTTGTCCAGGAACTACTGTAATTAAAATGCTCCTTCCACCCCTGAGCATGTGTATAGGCAGCCTGGATAGCTACCAGGTCACAGTGTAAATAGCACATATATTTGCAAATTGAAAACATAATGGTTTGTGTTCCCTAATTATACAGATAAGCCCCATTTACTCTATGTCAGTACTTCAGGAAAATGCCTAAATTACTCTTCAGTAATTCCAAAAGAAGACAGTCTAAAATAATGCTTAACTTCACAAATGCAAAACAATTCCTTCTCATCTTGTTAAGTCAGTCGGGTGCTGGGCAGGGCTGCAAGTCATCTGTTAGGTGAGACACCACACAAATCAAAAAGCCTTAAATACTACATAATGTTTAAATTTAAATTCCAGTGATCTGCACAGTGATCAGTCTTCTGGAACTACGGCTGTTTGTACTACATAGATAGTATAGTCAGACAAATTCAGTACAGGGCTAGGCTTCAAGAAACTAGAGCTTTATCTTGTTACACCCTAGGAAATTATGCAATTATGTGCCTATGCAATTTTGCACATAAAAGGCATGACCGTGCATAATTGCATAGTTTTGCATAATTTAACCACAGCAGTCTTTATGCCTCTGTCTCCATGATGTGGAAGCACAGAGCCATGTGACTGGACAGATGGGTAAGTGGGAAGGAGTGTTCCTGCCTGCAGGTGAGGGTTGTGGGCATGGGGTTTGTAGGTGGACATAGAAGTGTGTGTGGGTGGGTATGGGCCATGCACCATCGGGCTGGGCGAGTCACCTCCATGTGGGGCTTCCAGCACTCCAACGGGAAGCTGCATATGGAGGCACGGAGCCCTGCTGGCCAGATGGAGTGCTGGAAGCCCCATATGGAGGGCCAGCCTGGCCTGAAGGCACATGGACTGGGATCCACCCACCATCAGGCTGGGCAGGAAGCTGCACACGGAGCCACAGGGTTACGTGCCATTGGGCTGGGTGGGCTCCTGCTTGCCTCCACATGCGGCTTTCTGCTGGAGTGCTGGAAACCCCACCTGAAAGCACAGAGCCCATCTGGCCTGATGGCACGCAGTTCCTGGTCCACCCACCATTGGGCTGGGCCGGCCAGCTCCATGCCTTCACATAGGGTTTCCAGCACTCCAGCAGGAAGCTGCACATGAAGGCACAGAGCCCACCCAGCCTAATGGTGCATGACTCATGGCTGCAGTGCTGCAAGCCCTGTGTGCTGGCATGGAGTTAGCCTGGTTCAGTTTGAAGGCATGCCAGTGGACCAGGTTGACTCTGTGCCAGCATGTGTGGGCCCTGGGACTTAGCAAGAGGCACACACCACTGGAGGCTCTGCTGCCTGCTGCTGCTGCTGAGCCAGCAGTGGCAGAGGCTGTATACCATAGGGGGGTGAATGTGTGACAGGGAGGTCCATACCCACCTACAACCCCCCCACACCACTTCACAACCCCCCCAAACCTCACAGCCCCCCCACACACAGCCACACCCCTTCACAACTCCTGCACAACCGCCCACAAACCCCACATGCTCCCAAAGCCACACCCCACATGCTTGTCCACAAACCCTACACCCCCCACACCTTCATAAACCACCCCCCATAAACCCCACATCCCCCACACCTCCCCACTCCTTCACAGATCCCCCCACACACCCCACCCCCAACCATACAAAGTACCTGTATATATTTCTAAAGAATGTTCAAATAGTGTTATACTTAGTTTAATTTGTAAAAAAAAAAAAAAAAGTAATTAATTTAGCATAATTTTAAATGTTTCTGCACATAATTCCCTGGGGTGTATCTTGTAGCCCTTGTTCATGTGAGTAGTCCCACAAAAAACAAGCTGACAGTGGTATACATGAACTTCTGCAAAAGTGGTGCTCCTTATTTGGTTAAGTAATGTAACCATTAGAAACAAACTAGATAATCAGACACATAGTCCAGTGTTTGACTTCACATTTTAATGGGGAGTTTTTGCCGTTTTCCCAGCCTTATTAAAATCTTAACAGAATGGCATTTAAAATACCTAGCACTGCACTTGAAATATTAACTGGGATAATTGCAATCATTTCATAATTATTTTTATAAACTGCTTTCATTGTATGTATATGATTACAAAGTATTACATTAAGCTGGAAAAATGATAGCATGCATTTGTGTAACATATTTCACTGGAAGTTTTCAAAAGTCATTTTTAAAGGTAGGCAAGGTATATTAGCTACATTTAACAAAAAACAGAAGCTGAAGCATTCTGAACTTTGGTGCCACAATCTAATTATTATTACAAGGCACTGGAAGACTTGGAAATAGACTCTGGTGGCTCAATCATACATTTCTTATTCACATGAACTGAAATCATTGCATCTAAGACACTTACTCTACCATTTGGGAAAGCACAGTAATACTTGTTCATAACAAGCTGAATATATATGTTACAGTAATCTCTATGAAAAGCACAGAATGCTGATAATCCCTCTGCTTTTTCCTGTAGGACCACAGCAGTGATACACCCTGTTTTCCTGCCAACATACTCTTAGTCATCAGATGTTTGGTACTCAAGCAAAACTCTTTCAATCCTGTATCACATTCTGAAACCTGAGATCATCTAGATGAGTGGCACACAGGATATCATGTTTTATTCATCAAAAAGGATGTTAAAGTCATCATACCTTAAATTAGAAACAGTGCAGCTTATTGATACCAAAAACATGCAAATATGCAATAATTTTAGCATGAAGTATAAATTATTTTACAGATGTAAAATAGACTGGTATCTGCTATCTAATAAAACACCTGTTGTGTTCCCTTTTTTTAGCTCTGCTACTTTCAATTCATTTGAGTTTCCTAGTATGAATAGTATTTTGGGTAGCATATGACCTCATTCAAACTGAAATGGTGTTTCAAAGATTGTCAGTCACTGTTTAAAAATATACTTAAAAATATTCTAACACATGGATGATATTCCAACAAGATATGGGAACACATCCTGCTTTCCCAACAGATGAAGGGCATCTATAACCTCACTGCTTCATCTGAACAGAAATATAGAATAAAGCACTGAAAGGGGCATCAGGAGGTCATTTAGTTCAACTTCTCCCAAGGGCAAGGCAGTGTGCGGGCCAGGAGCGACCCGAGCCCTTTTCCGCGCTGCATGCGGGCTGTGGCCAGCAGCCCGGGCACGCCGGGGCGGAGAGGGAAGGCCTTCGAGCTGGAATTAGGCACAGACGCGTAGCGGTAGTTTAAAAGATTGTTTACTTACACCGAGATGGCAGTGGTGTAGGCTGGAAAACTTGCTTAAGTTGCGGTTACAGAGAGAAAAGAAAACAAAACTCAAACCTGCAGGGCACGAGGGTACGTCGCATAGGGTTCCGGCGACGGGAAGATGAAAATACGAGGGTACATCGCAAAGGGTTTCGGCGACGGGAAAGTAAACCTGCAGGACTTGAACCTGGGTAGAAGAGCTCTGGAGTCATCCGGCAAGGACTCGCACGAAGTTTGCTAGGCTCCGTGGGTCCGGTTTGTTGCGCGCGGGAGGGGATACGTCTAGGAATCTATCGGCGACGGGGAGAGGCTAGAGGTTGATCAGACCTCTGTTGCCTGCTTGAAATGCGCTGGGTCTGTAAGGATCTGCAGCGCTTAGAGATCTTCACACAGCGTGAAGTCTCCTCCTCCCTTGTTCGTGGAGTCCTCCAACTTGGGCGGAAACCACTCAAGCCTCTTATACGGCTAACAAGACAATCGCTAAAATTCTCCCTTGCACCGGGGTTCTCTTTTGCAGCAGAAAACTCCACCGTGCAAGGAAGCTGCAATTTAGCGGGGACAATTTAGCAGTGCCAAAGCACACAAAAACAAAAATCACACCCTTTGGGTTGTGACAGGCAGGATCATCCCTGTCTGAACAGTGCATCTCATTCAAGTGTTTGTCTAACCTTGCCCTTAAAAATGTCCAGGAACAGAGATTCCAAAACCTCTCAAGGTATCTGTCCCAGTGCTTAACCACACTCAAAGTTAACAAATTCTTCTTAACGTCAAACCTAAATTTTCCTTGTTGTCATATAAGGAATGCATATTGGCCTGTTCTCTGCAGCCACAAAGAACAGTCTATAACAGTGGTCACCAACCGATAGATCCCAATCCACCAGTAGATCTCAGAGCCTCTTGGAGTCAATCTGGGGCTGGGGTGGGAGGCTGAGTGCCTGCGTGCATGCACATGCACACCCCAGTCCAGCAGTTCAGTCCATGGGGGAGGGAGGGGTGGGGGCTAGGTCGAGGCTCCCACGGTGAAGGACAGTGCTGCAGAGACAGAAGCAGGGGTAAGTTGAGTAGAGTCCTGCCTGGGTGGGGCTTACCTGCTGGGGAGGCATGCCCCCCACCCAATTTTTTCTCGATCTGCCCCCGCCCCCCTTCCCTCCCCACAGACTTACCTGCTGGGCAATGTAGGGGGGGAGGGGTGGTGGTGGCACACAGTAGATCTTGAGTTGCTTTTAGATGCCAAAGGTGAACTCGTACTTAAAAAGGTTGCAGACCACTGGCCTATAACTATGCTCTTTATAACCCTTCTAAGGGTATTAGAAGACTTATCAAATCTTGCTTCAGTCTGCTCTTCTGCAGAGTTCTCTCAGTTCATCCAACCCTCTCTCATAATAAATCATGGTTTCTAGACCTCTAACCCTTTTTTGTTGCTCTCCACTGAATGCTTTTCTATTTGTTTATGTCTTTCTTGAAGTGCAGTGATCAAAACTGGTCATAATACTCTCAGTGAGGTCTCACCAGTGTTGAATAGAGTGGAATAATCACTTTCTTTGACTTGCAAGAGACATTCCTGTTAATACAATCCAGTCTACTATTGCAGAACAAGCCAGTAAGAGAACACTGTTGACTTTCTTTCAGCTTGTGGCCCACTATAACCCCAGGTCCTCTTCTGCAATACTGCAACCAAGCTAGTCATTCCCCAGTTTGTACTTGTGCATTTGATTGTTCCATAAACAAACATAGTCCTAAGTGTGGGACTTTGTACTGGTCCTTACTGGTTTTCAGCCAACTAATTTCAGACCATCTTCCAGTTTATCAAAGTAATTCTGAATCCTAATCCTAACCCCCAAAGTTTCTGCAACTCTGCCCAGCTTGTCATCATCCTTGACTTTACTAAATGTGCACTCACTCATCCTCCAAATCAGGGCTGTCTAACTGGTCCCAGGTTGCATCTGACCTGCAAGAGGTTAATATGCAGCCCTAGGTTTCTGCCCAACTGGAGCTCCATCAATCACTCCTGATGCTGCAGTGAATGTGGGCTCCAGTCTCCTCGTCCCATCTCCAGCTTTTTCTTCCTGCTGTTGCCCCCAGGGATGACTGTGTGCAACAGTGGGAGACCCAGACTGCCCACAAATAAGGAAGGGACCAGGTTGTCTGTGTTGCTTCAATAGCCAGGAGGGAGGCTGTGCTGCCCACGCAGCAGGGGGCAGGGTGAGAAGGCATATGTGCCAGGGGTCTGTGGCCCACATGGCATAGGGCCCCCCTACCATCTAGAAGTTAGATGGTAGTAAATCAGTTTGTCCTGATTTACAACTTGGCCAAATTTGGACAGCTTTTCATGGGAATGGAAAAAGCATATTACAGACATAAGGCTACACATTTATCTAATTGAAAGTCCTATCTCCAGAGGATGGGGGACTAGAGCTGTTAAAAAAAAAGTCACCTGCATTTTTTAACATGGGCAAAGCAACCTTGTCCCCATTGAATGATTTTTGGCTGAAATTTTTAAAAAATCAGCCTGATTTTAGACCATCCAACATGGAAAATTTCACCCCAAATGTGTGAGGAATATTGACTATCACTGACTGTGGCAAAAGCAAAAGACATTCACGTTGACTTGATTCACAGAAATAGCATGCAAGCAAACATCATGATTAAGTCAAACTGTAGAAGGAGTAGCTGAATTCAATTATATGCGATCATACATACCTAACCAAGGAGATTGTTCCACAGCAACCGAAGGATTATTAGGTAGGGATCATTTAACTATTGGAAGAAAATTAAAGCTTTTGAAATTTGATGCTGATGAGGACTCTTCTTTATGTCCTGCATGGAAAGAGATGAATGCTTAGGTTAGCAATATTGGAGAAAAGCAGATCCCACTGCCAGAAATCTACTGGCACAAACTTATGTGACTTAGATCACATCAGGTATAAAGAGGAAAATAACCTTGACAAAATAATTATGGAACTAACAGTGGCAAGTCATTGATGTAGGGTATGACATATGGTAAGGTGGATAGATGGTATAGTAGATCACTGAAAGGTCAGTCACTGAATGCTTAGAGCTAGCAAAGGATTGAGAACACTTCTGAAAATTTTGCTGTGGTTTCATTAACATTCATAGATTTCATAGATTTCATAGACATTTGGGCTGGAAGGAACCCCAGAGGATCACTGAGTCCAGCTCCCTGCCCCAGGGGCAGGAAGTCAGCAGGGATCATATGATCCCAGCAAGATAAGCATCCAAATGTGTCTTGAGATAAGTGTAAGTATATTTACCAACTTGCTCTCTTACTGATATTCAACTAAATAAACCTAGGGAAATAATTTCTGATTACAGGTCACCTCCATGTATAACTGAGGCAGCTTCACTGATTTGATTGGACTTACTCCACAAGAGGCATTACGAGCTATTACAGATTCAAGTTACAACAAAATTTCAATGATAACCTGAAGTAATGTACATCCATAAACACATAATATATTTAAAAGAAAATGTTTTAAAGCTTCCTTGTTGTCAGGAATAAACAAACCCATAATGTTGAAAGCCCCAATAAAAGCTGGTTCCCTGCCTACTATAGAAATCTCATTTCTGTTACCACTCATGGAGCTGCCTGTGTTGTTGCTTAAGCAGGAAGTGTAGTGGTAAAATGTCTAGTTTAGAAAAGAGTAAGACATCTATTTGCAATAAATGTAGCTGAGGCCAACTCCCCCTTTATACATACGTGCATACGCACACACATAACAAGAAGGGGACTATTAACTCACCAGAAGCAGAACAAGGATTTTAGTTTAACAGTGCAACATTAACCTACCTTCTACCAGTCTAACAGTGCATCAGATTAGAGACTCTGACACCTGGATATCATTATAAGACTGCTGTTTTACAGATATGCAGATATTCATCCTATTTAAAAAATATATTAAGAAATAGAAAAAAAGAACATAATTAAGGTTATGAAGACACATACTTAAAAGTTGTAACTACTACAACTTAGGGTTGCTTGTGCATCCTTGACTGTGCCTCCTTGTGAATGCACATGTGGGACACGATCTTCTGTTTCTAGCTCACACACTTTATACTTCAGAAATCCTAACTCAATCAATGTACAACATGGACTGTGCTCTTGGAATGAATCAAGGCTGTGCTGTGAAATAATCTGTTCAATTTATAAAGAAGAACAGATCAATCTTAGTCTAAAGAAGCAATATCTTTAAACAGACACATTAGAACAAATGAGTTTCCACTTTAAATTGAGCCCTATCAGGTTAAATACACAGAGACACAATTAGGGTGAGGACAAGGACAAGATGTAGTCTGTAGATAATGACATGGGGACCCTGTGCCAACTACTCTGTGCTAGCAATTGTAGATGAGGTAGCACATTAGCACATGCGAATACTATCAACCTCTCTATGTTTGGAGTAACTGATGAAGACATCCAAGTTACTGATGTCTTCATCAGTGACTTGGACGAGGGAGTGAAATGTACTCTGTCCAAGTTTGCAGATGACACAAAGCTATGGGGAGAAGTGGACACGCCGGAGGGCAGGGAACAGCTGCAAGCAGACCTCGACAGGTTGGACAAGTGGGCAGAAAACAACAGAATGCAATTCAACAAGGAGAAATGCAAAGTGCTGCACCGAGGGAGGAAAAATGTCCAGCACACCTACAGCCTAGGGAATGACCTGCTGGGTGGCACGGAAGTGGAAAGGGATCTTGGAGTCCTAGTGGACTCCAAGATGAACATGAGTCGGCAGTGTGACGAAGCCATCAAAAAAGCCAATGGCACTTTATTGTGCATCAGCAGATGCATGACGAATAGGTCCAAGGAGGTGATACTTCCCCTCTATCGGGCACTGGTCAGACCGCAGTTGGACTATTGCGTGCAATTCTGGGCGCCACACTTCAAGAGGGATGCGGATAACCTGGAGAGGGTCCAGAGAAGGGGACCCTTCAGACCAAGCCCTACGAGGAGAGACTAGGGAAACTGGATCTATTCAGCCTCCGCAAGAGAAGGTTGAGAGGCGACCTTGTGGCTGCCTATAAGTTCATCACGGGGGCACAGAAGGGAACTGGTGAGTATTTATTCACCAAGGCGCCCCCGGGGGTTACAAGAAATAGTGG
>NW_005841990.1:984322-992390 GCF_000455745.1 Alligator sinensis
TTTCTTTAAATTATTCACACGTGGCGGCTAGTGATTGGCTTGCTAGCCGTATAAAAGGCTTGGGTGGTTTCCGCCCAAGTTGGAGACTTGAGTGGTTTCCGCCCAAGTTGGAGGGCTCCACGAACACCAGGAGGAGGAGACTTCACGCTGTGTGAAGATCTCTAAGCGCTGCGGAGCCTATCGGACCCAGTGCATTTCAAGCAGGCAACAGAGGTCTGATCAGCCTCTAGCCTCTCCCCGTCACCGAGCTCAATCCTCGACGTATCCCTCTCCCTGTGCGCAAAAGGATCCACGGAGCCTCGACAACTCCGTGGGAGTGATCCGAATATTGTCTGAGTCCTCAAACGAGGATTTAAGCGGAGCTGTGCCTGGGAAACTGTCCAGCCTACACCGCGACCATCTTCGGTGTAAGTACACAATCTTGAATCAACCATTAAGCGTCCGTGACTAATTCTAGCATGTCGCCTGTTCTCTCTGACCCAGCGTGCCCGGGCTGCTGGCCACAGCCCGCGCGGCGCGAAAAAGGGCCCGGATCGCTCCCAGCCTGCACATGTATCTCCATCAAGGCTTAATAGAAGGACATCAGGGGAAACCAGCAACCAAGACTGACTTGGGGTAGGCAGATTCCAGTGTGTTTTATAACTACCACTGTATTGTTTTTAAATAGTAATACCCATCTATTACTCAAAAATGTGATGTTTTTCCTAGAAACAAATTATTTTAATGATTCTTAGAGTAAAGTAATGCAAAAGGCCAGTTTAACCAGTTTCCCAATCAGCTTAGTTCAGAGGTGTCAAACTTGTCTGGTTCTGTGGGCTGGATAAGTGGTGCAGACCAGTCTCTGGGCCTGATGAATAGTGCAGGGTAATCTCCATGGGCCAGACTGGGCCCATGGCCTCCCCACCCCTTGCTGGATCAAGTGCATGTTGCACCTATTCCAACTGGTCCAGAAACTGGGGGAAAGAGATCTACTGGGCTTCTTGCTACAGTGTGGCTGGGGCTCCAATGCTGCTGCTCTCACCTGGGTGCTTCAGAGCCAAGGCAGCAAAAACCGTGGTGCTGGAGCCCCAACAGCATTGCAGCTGCTTCCCATGGCAACAGCCAAACATCTGCGTGAGAACTACAGTGCTGGAGCTCCAGTCGCACTGCAGGAAGAAGCTTGACACACTTAGCCGTTTCTGTGAACAAGTTGCAATACTAGGCTTTATCTTGCAGTGCTGCTGGGGCCCCAGTACTACAGCTCTCATCCAGTGGGCTCTTGGCTGCTGCTGCAGCAACAAGCGGTGGTGCTCCTCAGGCTCCAGTGCCTCAGGTCTTGCCTAGGTACTTGCTGCCACGGGCAGGTCCTCTGTCACCAGCCACAATTGGGGCAAGAGTCTGCCGGCTGGATGACCCAGCTCTGCAGGCTGCATCTGGCCGTGGGCCATACATTTGACACCTGTGGCTTAGGTTTATCAAAAGACAGTTTTCCTGTGTGCCAGGCTACCGTTGCAAAATGTCAGTGGTTTTAGTTTTAGCTGAACACTTCTAATACAAGAAATGACAAGTCAGCAATTATGATCCTCAAATATATATATTTAGAAACCCCATGATTCAGCACAACAAAATATGCTTCTTCCAACTATTCATGTATTATTCAATTACTTACAATAAGTTCTTTAAGCAGACCACACATAGACCCTGTACCATTGTGCATATCTCCTATCAAAATAATATTTATCCAATATCCATACATATCTGCTTTCCAATGCTGCCCCTTAGAGGACACATTTAAGAAGTTTATTATATCAAAGATGCAAACTAGGGTATTCACTGAAGACAACAGAAAATGAGACAGGTCAAGACTAAGTACATTTGGGCATCTACAAGTCCGCGGTGTGTTTTGGAAGTAATTGGGCACATCTACATGAGATATTAACTGCACGGTAATCTGCGTAGTAGCGTAGTCACAGCAAAAACGGTGCTAATATGCTGCTGTACTGCTGCAGCATCATGAGCTCTGAGTTGAACATATGTAACAGTATTTTCTTCAAGGCTGGCACCTTTTTCAAAATGAAAGTTCACTGATTTTTAACATGCTAGGGTTGTGCCCTGTTACACGTATGCTCCCCAAAAACTGCCTCTTGTTTGTGCAGGAGAAACAATTAAAACCACAGCAGAGCTACTGCAATGGAGATCTTCTGTGTGAGTCAGCATAGTATTGGAAAAAAAGATTTGCCTCTAAGCATCTGAAATAGGTTTCTAATAATTACCTGCAAAGGAGAAATTAATTGAAGGTGAATTTCCATGCCTTGGCAGAGCCTCAGTGAACTCATTTGAGGAGTATGGAGGTGGGCTGCTGTTTTGGATTCGATCAGATGGTCTGTATGCTGTCCATTTCAGAAGAAAAATCTTACAATAAGGCTTAAGTCTGCATTGCAAAGAGACCTATGACTGCATTAAAAAGGGTGTTATATCGGGTGTCAGTGATGAGGTTTGCTAGCAAATCTGTCAGAAAAGGAGGGAAACTATTCATACTGTGTCCAATTGTAGTTTACATTAGTAAGCCCTTTTTTATGATGTCACTAAAATTTTCAACTAAGCCCCAAATTGCAAAATAACTTCTATAAAACATGCTGGAGTTGATGCCTCTTTGCATAAATCTGTTTTTTTCCAGTTTTACATCAATCAATAAAGTAACACTTGTGTAAAAATGGACAAAAGTAGCACTAACCTATAATTCCTGAAACTTTAAATCCCATAATGAAGTGCTGTCTATTATAGCATAGCTGGGTGTTCATTGGCATTTCAATTATAAATCATTATTACTAGGGCTAAGTACAGACCGTCAAAAATCCTGAGGCTCTATCAAGTCAAAGTAGGCAGCTTTCTCTAACCTGCATAGGTTGAACAAATAAGCACCTGAACTGACATTCAGTTTTCAATTGGGAAAGGCCAGGCGAGGCCTGCACTGACCCACACCAGTAGGCAGGGGTGCTAAAGCACATCTCCCAGTCTGCTGGCCATTGCCAGCCTAGCCAAGTGTCCCCAGCTCCCTGCTGTTGCCCCACAGGGAGCTGAGGACCCCCCTTGTCCGGGTGCTGGCCCACCTTGGGGGAGCCTCTCCCCCCGGAGGTCCCCCCAGCCTGGGTCCAGACTTTGTTGCATCAGCACAGAACCTTCAGTGTTACAGACTGATGATGTAGTTGTTGTGATGGTCAAGGAAATATATAAGATGCAAAGATTTTCTGGGGATATCTTTTATTAGACCAACAAAATACTTGCGAGAAATGTTAGAAAAGTGTTCAGGCACATAGTGTCCTTCCTCAGGTCACTTTGTGTCCCAAATCTTGGCTAACATGTTTTTCAACTGCACACAGTCAAAAAATCCTTGTTCAAACAAGTTGTCATCAGGCAAAAAAAATATTTTTTTTTAAAAGGGGAAGATTGAAGCCATGAGGCAGTGAAGTTGACTTAATGACTGAAAGCATTTCTTACTCATACTTTATGCAAATATGACACATTTTGAAATAACCAAATGTCAGAATTTCTGAAAAAGAACAATTAGGAATTTTAGCCGGGGCTCCACGCCCATAGACTTCATAGACATTAGGGCTGGAAGAGACCTGGTAAGATCATCGAGTCCAGCCCTCCTGCCATAGGCAAGAAGTGTGCTGGGATCAAATGATCCCAGCAATATATGCATCCATACACCTTTTGAATGAATTCAGCGTAGGTGCTTGCACCATCTCTGTGGGGAGCCTATTCCAGACCCTGGGCACTCAGACTGTAAAGAAGTTTTTCCTTATGTCCAGTCTAAACTGCCCTCCTCCCTCATGTAATACTTCATCATTCCCTCTCAGATTATCAGATTTATACTGCCCACAGGACCTTAAAATTGCCTCCTAAACTTTTCAGAAGTATATACAAAGGTTACAATAAGTTTTTTGGAGACTATACAATTTGTATCTTCTATTTAAGGATCTATTTCATTTTGCATATGGAGTGCCATTAAAATTAAATTGAAATTTTCTTAAAATTTAAGCCTTAAAAATTAGGCATGGAGTACAAGTGTCCTGTTTCTTAGGGGCCCTCAACAGCTAACAGAGCTGTAGGTGTTGGAAACTCAAAAAAAAAATTGAACCACTTAAGTAGAATGTGCCAAATAGGGATCTAAAAGTTTGAGTTTTGGTCTTCTAAGAATGTTCTGCTTTTCAGTCTGATGATGACTTGGGTATTGTCCTCCTCCTAACTGGGATTGTGATAAGTGCCTAGGAGACAGTAAGAAGTAACTGGGTTACACCTATAAGTGGATCAAGGATTTTGAAAAGAGGGGTGCAAATGGTGTGGTACATCATCACATATAACCCAATGCACATTTTACTCCAGTTAAAAAGAAACTAGAAATTTCACTAATAAGTAGGGGCTTAGGGCTACAGTATTCAATTTAAGATTAAAACAACCCCCCCCCCAACCTTTATTGGACTGTGAATTAACTTGCTAAATCACATATTATATATAAAAACAGCAAACTAGGCAAAAATAATCCAAAGATTAATAATGACTCTAGGACTAATGAAACAACTTTCATTAGTCCTAGAGTCATTACAGTCAAATGCACATCTCTCTTTTGGATTCATAAAATAAAATCAAGCCCTCTTGAGCATCTAGATGCTTCATTGGAAGTGATTTCCACACATGAGCTAAAGTTCACCTGAGTTAATATTTCCACACCTGACTGAGTTCATGTTTTTAGCTAGAGTTAAAAAGCAGTCTGCAGGGCTGTGAAATGGAGCTACATTACTAGGAACAGCTAACAGACAGCAGTATTGCAGAAGTAAGGATAGCTGGAGTGGAACCTTTAAAGACCATTGAAAAGGAAAGAGGTCATTAACACTTGTGGAATGAAGAGTTTAGAAGGAATCAAGCAAATTCACATGAGCCATTCAATCAACTGACTCCCTTACTGCTGCCTGAATAGGAGTGCTGCTGTCAGTGCCAGGCAGTTGGCTTTACACTTTGGATGGACCAGGAATCAAAGTGGGGTGCAAGTGCACAAGAGCACCACGGCTTAGATCTGCCCTTGGTTACATCCAACAGGAAACTCTGCCTCTACATCAGTGAAGGCCAAGCTTTTTGGTAGGCATGCCACAAATCAGCCGCTCTCCCTCCCTGGGTGCCACCTGATACCCTCCCCCTGCCTAATCTATGCTTTGATTTCTGCTTCCTGTCCTGTGTGTCCTGCCCAGTCTGCTGCTTTGCTTTCTGCTCCCTCCCCGATCTGCCATGTGCCACACACAAAGGCTGCTTGTGCCATTTGTGGCATGCACTGCATGTTGGCTACTCCTGGCTTAGGATATCTCATCTTGTTTATATTCTAATGCTCTTTTAAGTTGTTTTATTCTCTTGTCAATCTCCCATTTTAAACCTTATTCTGTTCTCTTACTATAAGCAACCCTGAGCCTTTGTTGGGAAGGGTGGCATATAAATCAAATAAATAGCATTTCTCTTTTAGTGACATGATTCATTCCAGAAGCTGTTCCTCCCCACCTATAGGTGTAAGAAACCTCCAAGTCTTCATTTGCAAGGCTTGTTCTTCATCCTTTTGTCATCTGGAGTCTTGGCTTTAAGAGTTTACAGAATCAGATGGTAATACCAAGGCCTTCTATTTTAAATATTTACTGTCTTCAAAACAGGTTTGGGGTCTTAAAATATACACAATGCAAGGATTTTCTGTACTTTCCTGCTCGCTAGATGCGTCTACATGAGACATTTACTGTGGAGTAGACTGACTAGCTCTGCAGTAACATCTCGTATCTACATGTACGCCTCTTAGGTTGCAGGAAACTAACTAACTAACTCCGCAGCAGAGTACTACTTGTAAATACAAGTACTACCTTGCTGCAGTTTTTTACTCCACAGCAGTGCACGTATAGATGCTGACACAGCTGGCTGGGGTATGACGGTGCTTCAGTGCAGGTGCAGCCTGCTGGCTAGCCCTGCACTGGAGCACCCTTGTGCCTCAGCCAGCTCCTCTGCAGCATGTTGAGCCGGGTTGGAGCAGCCCCAGGCTGGCAGGCTGACCCCCTGGTGCGTCTGCCACAATATGGGCTAAAGTTTAATGCTGTGTACTAATAGCATGTGTTGACGCACCCACTGTTAACAGAACTCTCCAAAGCACAACCAGGGCCTCCCCAACCCTAGCCTGAATCAGGGAGAATTTCCTGTTGATGAGACAGCATGCGAATCTGGAAGAAATAATGACGTTTCAATGACCATTAACATGTACCAAGGTTGCCTTGGAGCTGACAAAGAGAACTTTCCCCCATCTTTTCCTCAAAAGCTAAAGAGGTTAACCTTTACAGTGCCCTTGTCAAGCAGCTTTCAAAGTAAGGAAGCAAACTGCAGTGCCTTCATTCTCCCTGAGGATTTGTCTGATTCACCAAGTTCTGAAATTCTCATCGAACACAAGAGAAGAGTCATTGGATCATGTGTGTCAAGCTGTGTTGTGCCACTGATATAAAGGATCAACTGTCTGAATGCCAGATGCATGCATCTCTTAATACAGCGGGGACCAACCTGTTTTGGCAGGCATGTCATGTATTATCTCCCACCCTCCCCAAGTGCCATGCCAATCCCCTCCCCTAACCAATCTGCTGCTTTGCTTTCTGCTCCCTGCTCTATCTGCCACTGTGCCACCTGTCCCCTCCCCACTCTGCCACATGCCATACACAGAGGCTGTCTGTGCCATTCATGCTGCCCTGCTCTGTATGACTACATTTGTTCCTCAAGAGAAGGGGCGGGCAATAATTTCGGGCAGAGGGCCACTCACTAACTTTTGACAAGCCATTGAAAGCCACATGACAGGCAGCGAGGGGCAGATAAATATTAATTTTCTAATTTTTTAGGGGCCCTGCGGGCCAGATAGAATGGCCTGGCAGTCCACATCTGGCCCACGGACCACATTTTGCCCAACCCTGCTCAAGAATCAGCCATCAGAGCCGTGGATAGACTGGTGCCGAGGATCTGCTTAATGAGTCTCCTGTAGACTCTGAGCAGCTTACTAAAGCCAAGACTGAACCTTATCTCCTAATACCTGCCTTGAGTTCAGCTTCATCTATTTATGGTCCTGGTTCTTGCTTACCTAAAATCCTGCTCCAACTGCAGCTCTGAACTGTCAACTTCATTGTCTTTGGCACATGGCTATAGTAGCAGAATTAAACAGAAATAATTTGGTATAATCTCTCAACTTCTTATTTTGGCGCAAAAAAATTAAATCATGTGCTCTACATTTCATTGTTTCAGAGTGGGTAGTGAATCCCATTATGTATCATCATCACCTGGCCAGATGCCCTCCACCCAAGAGTGTTGAGGGAGCTGGCAGGGGTCATCGCGGAGCCCCTGGCCCGGCTGTATGAGCACTCGTGGTCATCTGGCCAGGTGCCGGGGGATTGGAAACTAGCTAATGTGGTCCCCATTTATAAGAAAGGGAGGAAGGAGGACCCAAGTAACTATAGGCCTGTAAGCCTCACCTTGGTCCTCGGGAAGATCTTGGAGAAAATCAAGAAGCACATCTGTGGGAAGCCAACAGGGGAGATCATGCTCAGGAGCAACCAGCATGGGTTCATCAAAGGCAGGTCCTGCCTGACCAACCTGATTGCCTTTTATGACCTGGTAACTAAATCCTTGGATGATGGTGTTGCCATGGATGTAGTCTTCCTAGACTTTAAGAAGGCCTTTGACACTGTCTCACCCCATTCTTATCAATAAATTAAGCGACTGTGACATTGATGCCTACACAGTTGGATGAGTAAAAAACTGGCTGATGGGGCGTGCCCAGAGAGTAGTGGTGGATGAGTCGTACTCAACCTGGCGAGAAGTGAGCGCTGGGGTCTCCCAGGGCTCAGTCCTTGGGCCCGCACTATTTAACATCTTCATCAGCGACTTGGACAAGGGGGTTGAAAGCACATTGTCCAAGTTTGCTGATGACACTAAGATGTGGGGCGAGGTAGAAAGGGATCTTGGAGTCATTATCGACTCCAAGATGAACAAGAGCCGCCAATGCCCGACCGCAGCCAGCAAGGCCAGC
>NW_005841990.1:992820-1015431 GCF_000455745.1 Alligator sinensis
TGGCAGGGGGGCAGGCTAGATGATCTGTTCAGGTCCCTCCTGACCCTAGCTACTATGAAACTATCTTCATCCTGCCTCATTATAGAACATTATAGTGAGTGCCATCAAAATGGAAAAATCACTTAGTTCCTCTAAGCCAGGGGTGCTCAACCACTAGCCCACAGGCCAAATGCAACCCACAGAGCCATTGCATGTGGCCTGCGGGTCTCCTCACAGGTCAGGACATTTGGTGTGGGGGAGGTGGTCATAAATATGCCATGCTCCCACACTGCCAATTTCCCAAATTGTGTTGCCTTTACCCAAGGGATGGTGTTGGGTCTAGACCATGCCTCCTTCCCCCCCACCAGGCTGGCTACAAATCAGGGCATGCTCCCTCCTTCTGAGGGGCTGTCTTGGAGCAGGGCCACGCCCCCTTCTGTCCACAGGGCTGCCTCCCACTTGCCTCTGCACAGCCAGATGATGCCTGCAGTACCCAGCCCTGTTCCCTGATTGGGACTACTGGCCTGATTTGGCCAGCAAATGGACTGGGCACTGCCCATCCGGCCTGCTGGGAAAAAAGTTTGAGCACCACTGGTCTACACAGAAAATATGGGAAAATGCAGGACGAAAGGAAGCCAGAGAGCTTACCCCAGATAATGATTTTGCTTGCAATCAAGTGCTTCTTATAAATGAAACAAACCGTGCACAAACAATAACATTTTTAAACCATTTATTCTCAGCTGCTACTCTCTGCAGCAAGAAATCCCACCACAATCTCATGTGCACAGGACTTCACCAGTGTGTAGGTATGCCTTAATTGCTTGTATGGCATGATAGCCTAAATTAAGCAGCCCTCTAGCATTCGTTTTGACTTCTAAATTACTTTCAGTGTAACACTTTCATTTATGTATCTCAGCATGAGTTTTTGGTCTTAGAACTGCTAAGAGGTATGGTATTTGATGGTATTTTCCACTATCAATATTCACTGTCTTTTCACCTTAGTTATCCATCTTATTCTGAAACGTATTGCTTTCTTTAAAAAAAATTTAATCTCTTGTATCATAAAGTACATGAATAATTGCTTTTCTTTCTTGAAATCATTGATAACTAAGGATAGCCTGGCCAAACTCCAGCTCAGTACTTAGAGCCTGCCTTCAAAAATGTCTCCTGTATTTCAAGTGAATAAGAGGCTATTTGCCTCCTGGACTAAACTGTTGTACATAATTGTACTGCACACTAATAAGAAAAAATGGTAGAGAACTATTAATCTCAGAGGTAAGATTAATGATGGGTGAAATAACTAATAACTGTGGCATAATGTAATTAGTGCAAGCAGACTGCTAGAACACTTTATGCCACATATGCCTATTTCTGATGCAAAGTCATTATATTTATTTTTAAGCAATAAATACACCATTTTCCCAAGTGGTCCCCTCAAAAAATTCTTTTTATTGAGGTATTTGAACAGAGTTAAAATCTGGATGTCTGCTTTTTCTCCCTAAATGCAGGATTTTGAAACTGACTGGAATACTTTGGGAATAGTTCATGAAAGCTGGTAGAGCTTTCAATCTTTATTTAATATTTTCAAATATTATGTCATGTTTTGCATAAGTCTCTATGTTAAAATTAATGTATAAATATACTTTCTGGTTCTCTATTATGTTTGTCATACTTTTGCAAATGGTACAAGCTCCCAAAGTAGCAATAATTTCTACAATTTTTAGTCCATTTGGCTTTCTTTTCCCCCTTAATATTTTATGTTAAATTAATCCCAGATAAGGAAATTATACCATGAATGAAATTTAACCCATTTTAAAATTGTTCAGAGTCTATTTACTTCTTTCAAACTAGTGATGCTGCACAGGCCAGGTTAGCCTCTTCCTGAGTGACTCTTCTTGGTGTACCGTCCGCTGTGCTTCTCTGTCCCAAACCTCAGTAGGCTGGAACAATTTAATGTACATGGAAGCATACAGGGTGGATAAAAATTAATTATTTAAAAAAAAAATTGTAATCAGATTTCTTTTATTTAATCGTATTTTTTTTGTTAAGATGCTTTAAAAAACCCGCACATAAAAAGTTTTAATTTAAGATGTGCTAAAAATCAAAGATGAAGTAGGGATTATAACTTCTAATTATACACTATTTGACACCATATATTCATGTAACCTTTTTAGAAAAGTTTTATTAATAGGTCACAACAGGCTATGGACTATATTAGGGGTCCAATTTTATGGGGTTCCCAGAGGTTGCTCTATAGATTAGTAAAGATTAAGAAAACCACTCTACCCAATGGGACCCAGTGCTCAGTCTAGAACAGGGGCAGGCAATTATTTTGAGTGGAAGGCCACTTACCGAGTTTTGGCAAGCTGTCTAGGGCTGCACTGGTAGCCCCACCCCTTGACAGGTGCCCCACCCCCTGGTTGGCATCTTGGAACCGGAAGTCCTGCCCTCAAAACCCTGACCTTTGCCACCAGATGTACCTCCCCTTGCCCCCAGAAATATTCCTTTCAGCAAGGGGTTTTGCCATCTCAGAACCAGAAAAATACCAAATTATATTATAAAAATTGAACATTTACAACATTCATTAATTTGATTTCAAAAAATATTTTTTGTCCTGATGTACATGCGTTTGTGTAGTGCACATATAGGGAATTGCACAATAGCTTAAATGAAGTCTTACTCTTGTATACTGTAGAGTGGTGGGGGTGTTGGGGGGTGGGTATAGGTTTGTGGGGGACTGTTCATGTGTGGGTATGTGGGGTGTGAGAGAGGGTGTGGGCAAGGGAGCATGTAGGGTGTGGGTGGGTATGGTGTTTGTGGGGGTCTGTGTGTGGGGGAAGGGTGGCTGGGGTGTATGAGGGGATGTGGGTATGGGGATCTGCACATATGGCAGTGGGAGGGGGGTGTGCGTGCATGTGTATGGTGGGGTCTGTGTTTGGGACTCGCCCTATGAACACACACAAACACACTCATACTCTCTCTCCCTCCCTCATTGTACACACACACATACACTCTCTCTCTCTCCTTCCCTCATTATTCTCTCTGTTTCTCTCTCCCCGTCACTGCACGGACACACAAGTGTGCACACACACGCACACACACACACCCTCCTGGTCCTGGGGTACCTGTGCAGTACCCATGCTCCCGCGGTCCAGTGATGCAGCCGGAGGCCATGTGGTGCTGAAACAGCTGGCTGGCATGCAGGGAAGCAGTGAAAGCTGCAGCAGGCACAGACTTCCAGTTGGGGGGTGGGGGTAGGGGTGGGAGGGTGTTGGGAGTGGCAGGGCTGGGCTGGCCTTGCTGGTGAGTCTTGATGGCTTCCCCTGGGTCCTGTTGCCCATGGCTCCTTACATCTTTGATAGACAGCCAGGAGCAGATAAATTTATATATTCTAAATTTTTCAAGGGCCCCACAGGCTGAATAGAATGGCCTGGTGGGCCAGATCTGGCCTGCGGGCCGTATTTTGCCCACCCCTGGTTTAGAAGATCCCATGAAGCATCTCTGTGATGCTTAGTTTTAGTTCTCAAACTGTGGATTTGTGTCTCCAGAGATAACATCCTTGTTAACAGCAGTATATGGAGATGAGAAATAATAGATCTGATTACTCACCCATCAGCCCTCCTGTCTCTGCAAGTTTCTGTACACGGAGTCAAGCCCTTACCTTTCTCTAAAAGTGCAAAGTTTCAAGAAGTTAAATGAATAAAGTATATCAAATAAAAAGAATGCACTTTTTGTAGAAAACAATGATTAAATAAAGACTTCCTAACCAATGATTTTAAATCATGATTTAAATCACGATTTTATTCAATTTGATTTAAATCAAAACCACCCTCGAAGCATATCATGATGGTCCTGTCTGATGTTGGACCATCAGGAGTGGGACAGGCTCAGGTGATCCAGCTGGCACCTGACACATCCTAGTCATCAGAACTGCCTGCCCACGCACCCTGGCTTCCCTTTGCCTCCTATCTCTCACTTGCCACCACTTGATTTTTGGGTATCTTAACTGGGGAGGCTGCCTTAAGAGGCCAGGTTAGCCCCTTCCTGAGTGCCTCTTTTTGGTGTACCGTCCTCCGTGCTTCTCTGCCCCAAGCCTCAGGACTCTGCCCCAAATTCTACAGGGTGGGTTCTCCCTTTAAGACAACCTCAGTTGTGCCTTAGGGGCAGTAATCATGATATCCAACTACCCCCATAGTTACACCTATGCCTCACAGTTGTTAGTATTTAGAGGGAGAGCCTTTTCCCTGACTCCATACCCAGCCCCTCATGCCTCAAACCTTTATTGGGGCTTCCGCCTCCCTGGCTTCAGCCCCTTTTCTTTAGCTGGGCCCCTAGGTCTCTGGCTGGGCCCCTAGGTCCCTAGCCTCCGTCTTCTGCTCTGAGCCTCTGGCCCCTATTCCTGACCCTCTACGGGGGACTCTCTATTGTGTGTCTCTCGAGGACACCTGTGGCCTCCAGACAACCCCCTCTTAGCCACAATCTGGTCCTCTGGTGCTAAACATAAACACCAGTATAATAGAAATATAAGCAAACTGCTTCCACAAAGTACTCCCTGCTCTGGGCCATTTTTTTGGTTTTTATCTTGTTCAAGGCCGCGTAAGTTCCCAGTTTAGTTGGGCAAAGCCCAATAGCCAAGTTCCAAAATTCAACTAATCAGAGCTTGATTGTCAAATCTGTATGACTCTACCACTGGGCAAGTATCCCCCCTCCCAGGGCTGGAGCTTCAGATACTCATCAAATCTAGGCAGGCATCCTATGTGCAAGCCCCAGACCTAGAGGCCTTGGGGTTCAGATGCCCTGAGTCTTGCTTGATCTTAGCCAAAAGGCCAAGAGTACAAACTATGCATGGTATTAGTTCAAAGCCAAAGGGTCTGGAATACAACTCAATACTCTACAACAGTGCTTCTCAAACTATCTGATGTGGTGGACCGGCAATTTTTTTTCCAGTGGGCCAGGGACTGGTGCCTGGTTCAGCTGATGGCAGCAAGTGCATGTAACAGCACTACACAAATACGCGACCAGCTGTTTCTTTCTTTCCTCACCTCGCACGACGTGACGTCACCTGGAGTGTTGGAACATACAAACTGTGGCGCTATGACATATCAATGTTATGCTTCTGAAAATATATTTCTTTCCTGGCAACTCGCTGCAGACTGGCGACTGGTGGCTCGCGGACTGGCACCAGTCCACGGACCACCACTTTGAGAAGCACTGCTCTACAACAAGTTTTACTTCTCAGTGACAGGTTCACTTTCACTCTTGAGGGTCTGTGGGCCTAGTTCCTGTGGTCAGCTTCCCTGGGGAGCTCCTCTCCTTGCAGCTTGCAGGGTCTGACTGCTTGTTCTGGCTCAGGCCCTGGGCTTATATGTCTCAGTGCTCTGCATCCTTCCTGTCATGTGACTTCCCAACCACACACGGCGGGGGTTCCTTTTAACTAAGGGCCAGTTTGTGCTCCTGCTGCTGCAGCCCCATACACTTAGCTTTGCCTGCTGCATTCTTTTACAGTGGCAGGAACCCCTTGGTTCCCTGTTACAAGGGGTTTCAAACATATAGCCGGTGGGTGGAATCCAACCCATGGAGCTACTCCAGCTGGCCTGCCAGGCTATCAATAAGCCATGGAGTTTGGGAGCATGGTCAGTAATGGGCGGGGCTTGCCATAGCATCTAGGGCCCTGGGACCCCAGTGGACATGGCCATCAGTGGTAGGGAGGTGAGTAAGGGCTACATCATACAGTCCTCGGTTACCTTGTGGCTGTCTGGCCCGCTGATACTTGTGCATCCTCTGCCACAGCAAGCAGCCATAACCATTGCAGTAACTACTGCTTCCCAGGCCAAAACCAGCCTGGAAGGACCCTCTGTGGTCTGAATCCAGTTCAGGGCCCAAGTCGAGTTTGCTGGTGTAAAATATTCCGTTACACTGCACCATGCAATCAGCACATATTGTATTTTGTGCTACTTAGGTGTCTTCTTATAAAGCTTTTGAGTACAGAGCCTATGTTACCTCTTTGTTCGATACAGCACCATATGTAAACAATACTTAGAATCTAAGAACACAAAGATGAAAATAATCAGAATACCTTGCTTTTCAAAATCTCCCCCTCCTCTCAGATTTCCCTGGCTTTTCATCTACTCCCAGAAAATACTATTTTCCTTTCCAGTACTATGCTCAGTCACTGGCAGAACTTTACATCCAGACTCTTTCAGTGGACCTTGAAAGTTTCTTTCAAGGTCCACTATCTGAAGCCAGGAGACACACAGGCTGGGAAATTGAAGACATGTACTACACTGTTTTATAACATGAACACTGTACCCAAACAGAGATAAGGACTCTGCAGCAGTGGCACCAGGTCACAGTGCCCAACTGCAGAGGCCTGAGGATTTCTGGTTTTGGTGAACAGACCAAATTAGGAGACCAGAAAATAACCTAATTAAGATGTATGTGTGTGATGGGTTTCTTGGAACAAATGAATATGGTTTCCCTGTGATCGTCATACTGTCCATGTTCTATTCTGTCAGCAATCAACAATGCCCAGAGATGAAGAGTCATCAGAGGGGACAAAGGATATAAAAGGAGGGATTTCAGAGCAGCAAAGGGTCCATGAGAGGGGAATCCAAGGCCACTATGGACAGAGGGCACACCACCAATCTATCTCATCTATCTCACTGGGGTGGGGCCAGCGGGCCTTGGCCTTTAACTTCCGACTGCTGGCATCTGACATTCAACAAAGAACCACAGAGTGAAGCTCATGTACTAGCCAGACATACCTTCTCTCTGAAACAGCCCTAGGCCTGGTAGATATAAAACAGGGGAGGTTATTTTGTTTGCCTTGCTTGTGTTATTTTTACCTGCTATCATTGTGTATCAATACATTTGCATATTACTAAATGGAGAGGTCATGGTTGGTCTTAGGGTTTGGGTCTGCCTGGAACAAGGTATCTGGGTCATAAATATACTGCCAACAAGCTAAGCTCTACCTCTCTCATATGTAAGCCTTGAAATACCCTGAATCTAAAATGTAAATATAAGCAGATTATTAGAATTGAGGCTGAAAAGCCATCCCTAACTCCTTTGCACAGTACTGTATTATTAATGTATATGGAAAAATGTAAAATCCCCTGCCCACCCACCCTGCTAACAATAAAGCGCAAAGTAGAATAATCACTGAAAAATTTCATTTTTAAAGTATTAGGCCAAATTCAGAGGTAATATATAAAGTAAGGTATATGTTGTTGTAAGTGGAATAAAATAATTCAATTCAAAATTTATAATCTGAAGCAGGGAAAATGTCACTTCATGTTTTACAGTACAACTTCCTATCAGATTGTCTTCCTTCTACAACCTCTGTACAAGGCCCCAAACCTGTAAATACCTCATCTAGGCAGGCACAGTTGTCTGGTGAGCCCTGCTTTTCCCCCCAAGAGCTCTAGACTAGATATAGATGTTACACTTAATACACATTAAGCACACAGAAAGTACTTTAAAGTTGTAATAGAACAGCAATTCACAGCACTTACAGTGCTTTAACAATGGTGGATCCTGCTCTAAGTTAACCCTCAGTGGATGTAGTATTAAACAGAGCCTGACGAAGGGACTTTGATCCTGAAAGCTTGCAGAAAAGGACAATTTTCTTGCCATTTTCCACTTGGTTTAATAAAAGGTATCATTTTGGAACCAAAAGTTCTAGTTTTTTGTATGTATTAAACTAAAGCACTTTAGGTTAGAGTACTTTTTTTGAAGATCTAAACCACATCCATCACACTTCAATGTAGCTGCATTCTGCTGCCTACCTAGGGGCTTCTTGCTGTGTGGCTTGTTAGCCTCAGCCAGTGCTTGTCTGCTGTGTGTGAGCACGGGTCCATTCCCACCCCCACTGAGAGGAGGCAGAAAAGGGTCTGTCTCCTCCCTGCACAGCTGGGTGGGAGGATAGGGAAAGAGAACCTCTCTGATGCATGGATTCCCTTTCCCCACAAGCTTACAGGCTTGCGTCTTGGTGTGGGCCAGGCTGGAACCACATGATAGAGAGGCCCCATTCCCACCCTGGCCCCAGTTCCTGGTATGGCAAAAAGCTGGGCTGGGCAGCTCTGTGCTGCAGCTTCTGGCTGTAGCTGTCAAGAGGCTTGGGTAGAGGGAAATCCTTCCCCCCCAGATTGCTGGCTGGAGTCCTAGTGGGGGACAGGCCAGGTCCACATAGTGAGGGGACTGCTTTCCCCCACCCCACCACCCAAGCCTCCTGAAAATGAAAGCCAGAAGCTGCAGTGCCGGGTTGCTCAGGTGGCTTTCTGCCATGCTGGAAACTGGGGCTATTGGGGAGGCCTCCCTTCAGCAGGGGGCTTCCCTTCAGCTTGGTAAATGGGATCTTGAGAGGGGCTGGGCCAGGTCCATGTGGCAGGGGGGGTTCTCTTCCCCCCGCCCCAGTTTCCAGCATGGCAAAAAGCTAGCTGGACAGAGCCATGATGCAGTTCCTGGCTGCAATGGTCAAGAAGCTGGGGCAGGAGGAAGAAAGCCCCCCTGCCATGTGAACTCATCCTGGCCCCCTGCCAAAATCCCATCCAGAAAACTGTAGGCAGGGCGCTCTGTTACCCCGTCTCCCCAGCCGCTGCTGACAGTCACCAGCTGCCAAGCAGGTGGGGCGCCTTCTGGCAGCCTACTGAGAGGTGTGCAGGAGTGCTCCCCAACCTGCTGGCCTTAGTCAGGTCAGGCAAACACTGGGCCCCCGCCACTGAATAGCAAATGTCTATTCGGTTCATTCCCATTCTAACTTATAGCACATTAAGTAAAGTGAGATAGAGCACTTCCACTAGGGCCTTTTTGAACATCTGTACTTAGCCCTAGTCATTGCCACTGAATACGTTTACAATTAGCTCTTTGCTGCCATCACCTCCTTTGTCATCATCCTGGAACCATACCTGAAAAATTCAGCTCATTTAAATTTTTTTGAGAGATTATATAAACTTTTTTGGCAAAAAAATATTGGTTATTTGAAATTTCCTATTTTTCAATTAAAAACTGAAGTTTGGAGTTGTATCCAAGCTGAAATGAGAACTCTGGGGCATCCCCCAACCCTACCAGTTTCCCATTTCCTCCAGCTCCACTGCATAAATTAAGTGAATTGGTATTAAGAAGAAAAAAAAAATCAGAACATTTCAGGAAAACTGTCTTTCACTTTTGGACCATTCATACCTGTAGATAAGAGTAAAATTCAGCATAAGAGAATATAATTTATACTTCGTAACTGGTGTCAGTTTAGGATCTGCTAAAATGACATAAATAGTAAATGGTATTAGAAAGTAGAGAGCACAAAATGGTGATATTGGTTAAGAATGCTTGAAAGCAAAATGGTATAAAACATAGGCTCCTTCTTTTTATTAATTTTATGTAACTGAAAAACTGCTCTTCCAATTTTATTTTCTTGTGGATTAAAAAAATGTTACTTTTAATTCTCCATGACTTGGACATACTTTTCTGCCAAGATAGAAATTACATTACTATTACGATTACATTATTAAAGAAATTACATTGCTAAAAATACTGTACCATCAAAATACAACAGGTGCTTAAGAACAGTCCAAGGATACAGGTTGTAGCTGTGTTGGTCTACAGGCAAAAGCAATAAGAACTCTTAGTAAAGGTGATATCTTTTATTAGACCAACTAGATCATTGCAAAAAAAAATTTTTATTTGCAAGCTTTCAGGCACACACGCCCTTCCTCAGGCATAGAAGAGTGCAAAGATTGTAAAATTTCTCCCAGGTGGAAATAAAAATTCATATTTACAGGACAGCTAAAAGGTGGTGTAAGATCTCCTGGTTGGAAAAGTTAATTTTGGCTCAGATAGAAGTTGGAGCAGTCTATTTACCTCAAAGTTGTCTGAGGGCAAGCAGGATGCTAAATTATGCTTCTTTCTTGTTATGATACAAAAGCAATCAGAACTCTTGGTAGAGGTGATATCCCTGAGCCATGGAAGATATCGCTGAAAACTTCATAATTTTACAAGAAGGAAGCAAAAATCAACACCTTGAAACCTGAAAGCTGACACCTCTGCTCCAGCCTTTTGTTTCAAGCCAAATTTGCATGCTCACAGAGTAGCTTCAACACAAGAGAAATTGCTTGCCCAGGAGAATCTTCCATCACTAAGCTTCCTGTGAAATATGAAACCCCATAACAAGAAGCAGAATTCAATGTCCTGTTTGCCATCAGACAACTTCGAGGTAATTAGATTGCTCCAACTTTTATCTTAGCCTAATTTGCATAAAATGAACTTTTCTAACCAGAACCAGGAGATCTTACACCACCTTTCAGCTCTCCTGTGAAATATGAACTTTAATTTCTACCTGAGAGAAATTTTACAATCGTTGCACTCTCCTATGCCTGAGGAAGTGCGTGTGTACCTAAAAGCTTGCAAATAAAGAATTTTTTTTGCAACTATCTAGTTGGTCTAATAAAATATATCACCTCTACCAAGAGTGCTGATTGCTAAAAACAGTCCAGGGTATTCAGGGAAGGCATTTAATTTATAGATTTGCTCTATACCCATACCAAGACCCACCTGTAAATGGATACTTGGTTATCTGGGCTGGGGAGTAAAAAGTGGTGAATCATTCCTGTGTATGTCATTGACTACAAAACTTACACACCAGTTTAACTGCCCAGTGGGCAGTTACTCAGGAAGACTTTTGATTAAAAAGCAGTTATTTTCTTGTGCAGAGTTATCTAGATCTGTTTACCTGATGCTATTCTATTTAGTAGAGCGGATTTGAAGTTTCTGACATGAAGGACGGACAGTTCTCACACTAAAAGCTGATTACCTGAAAAGATGTTGTGAATACCTTCCAGGGCCTTCTTTTCCAACTTCAGTCAATAGTGGTACACAGGAGCTAGACCATCAAGTGCACAATCAGCATTCAAACATTTATTGTTCCTTTACTGAAATTAAAAAAAAGGGGAAAAGGAATCTCAGTGAGGCCATATATGAAATTTATTTTTCAGTACAAGATGAGAAGCAGGTGATTCTCAGAGTTGATAAAAATGAACAATATTAATGATAAAGAGCAGTTATGTCTGGAATCCCTTCATAAGCAAAAAAAAGAAGTGAGACTTTCATTGGTTGGGTGTTCTTTCAGGTTCCCTAATGTTTATATACAGGGCCCAAAATTAAATCTGGCTGATACCCAACAAGGAGAATTGCTGACACTGCTGAGTCAGTGCTGACTGCTTTTCTTCTGAAACAAGGCTGTCATCTTCAGTTCCTGTCTATTGCCAAGTTAGCAGGACTATAGAACTTCTAACTGCAGTAACATATTCACACAGTAGATTTTTCTTTACTAAGCCTTTCAAGCTTCATTTAACCCCTTCACTGTAATAAATATAAACATTTTACAGAGCAAATTATCTGAATATAATAGTATTAATGTAATGTAGCATAGTTCTTTGTAATATCACACCACTGTCTCAGTATACTCATTAAGTAAACCTGTCAGTATAGATCAGTAACCTCCTAATTTTTCACTGTCTTATTGGCTGTGCAGTGATGTAACAGGTGCTGTTTTAAAATAGATTACCATATATGAGGTATCCAGGTTGTAGTTGTATTGGTCTAGAGGAAAAAGCAATCAGGGCTCATAGTAGAGATGATATCTTTTATTAGACCAACAAGATTGTTGCAAAAATTATTTTGAATTGCTAGCTTTTGGGCACAAACACCCTTCATCAGGCATTGGAGAAAAGATTGTAAAAGTTCTCCTGGGTAGAAATGAAAGTTCATATTTCATAGGATTTCACAGAGAGTCAATAGATGGAAAAGTCCTCTGGGCAGGCAGTTCTTAGCTGGTAAGGAGTCTCTCAGCTCTCCTGTGAGGCTCTGTGATGACTCAAATTACCTTAAACAAAGGCAGGAGCAGTATCTCAGGTTTCAGATGGTCACAGTTGCTTCCTGCTTGGGAAATTATGAAGATTTCATTAAAAAAAAATCGGCTAAAATTTGATAGAGACTCCTTACCAGCCTTTATATTCCTCTGATCCAAGCCAACCTTGGGTCAGGCCAGGCTCCTCACTGCTGGTAGCCCTAAGAGACTGATAAGCCAGACAGGGATCAATGTGATACATAGGTGATCCCCTGGAAACACTGATGCTCTTCAGACTCACATTCTATGCTAGTGGTTATCCACCAGGGTGCTATAGCACCCTAGGATGCCTTGAGATCCTTTGATGGGTGTCTGTGAAGTGCCATGCAATGTTAGCACTGTTAGGTAGGCAAACATGATTACCAGAATAAGATATATCTATTGGTATATTTATTTTGTGAGTCTATGAAGGCCTCTGAGTCTATCTACCCTGCCTTCTGACCAACTTCGGAGTACCATGGCTAGCTGCCTCTCACAAGATAAACCGAGATACTTCAAATAGGAATCCACAGTGTTAAAAACACTGTGACCTGCTGTGTTCTTTCTGAATTTTTTCCAAAGAAAAAACCTGCTTAATTAAAAAAACGAGTGAAAACTACGAGCTGGCATTTTCTGAGGGGTGCCTTAGGTCTAATGAAGGACACCTGACATCTAAAAAGGTTGAGAACAAATCACTGTTCTATGCTTACAGCAGGCAGATGAACGTTTCACAAGCCTTGAGCTTCATTCAAATACCATTTAAATCAGCAGAATCTCAGAGGGCTCTGGGTCTTCTGTGGGTTTCTTCTAATATAGCTTTGGATCATACATTGTGAAGCACTCCAAAGTCAACTCCACCTACTGGCCCCAAATAAGAAAGAGGACAATACAACTAGCCATATTTGGAGCTCCTTGGCCAAAGTCTTTCAGGTTATGGGGTGGCAAATATATATAAATCTAGGAAACTATTGCATCTTACCCTGAAGTGGTAAGATTCTTACTTCATCCTTAGAGGTGCCTGTACACACCACAGGGTTTATCCTAATTAAATTAAATATGTTTATAAAATTTAAACTTGTTTATTTTGGGGCATCACATCAGTGACACACGCACTTGGTTTTTGAACGAATTACGCCCAGGTCCCAGCCAGTGCCATAGGAGAGCAGGATGGTCCAGTGTTGTCCCCTCAGCCTGGGGCCCCCCACCCCATGCTCTGCCACACAACTGTGGGAGCATGGAGCTGGCGCACGCCACAAGAAAAAAAAAGCGGAAGCAATTTGAAAGCAGAAGCAATTCAAAGGGGTGAACTACAAAGAAGTCGCAGAGCCATCTAGTAGACAAAGAGGCTCATTACAGGTCTTTGAGTGCCTTTGTGTTTGCACGCGATGAATCTATGGACACGATGCTTTAATTTGCGATGAGCCAAACTAAACTGTCCGAGGACAGTTTTACTTTAATGCACCAGAAAGACTTTTAAAGCATCTGGAAAACCTGCTTGTGCAAACAGTCATGCTGTTGCAGCGCAAGAAAAGGCAAAAACTGTGGCATGTACAAAGGCCCTATGTAGTTTCAGATTGAGTCAGAGTGCTCAGGCATGCTCATAAGCATTTTGGGGAGCTAACTAGATTTACAAGATTACTTTCCTATATATCCCAGGTGCCCACCACCAGGAGCTGTTGTCTTGTCTCTGAGCCCTATACCTCTACTCCAGTTCTGCTCTTCAGCAGCATCAGCATCAAAAACAATTCATTCAGGAGTAGCAGATTGTCTTCAGAAGCACAGGGATTGCAATGATTTTTATTTCAGACTTCTTGAGTATAGTAGAAGGCAACTCCCTGAAAGAGCCCTTGTCATTTGTTCCCAGTGTGTGGTCCTGTTTCAGCTCTTTCGTTCTAAAGCTCACTAAAATATTTTTACAGTTTTGACCCTATCATTGTACACATCCCACCAAAACTTTCCTGTCTTCAGAGAGTTAAAACAGCAGTCTGGAATATTCAGCTTCTACATTAATTTTTCCTCCACCAGTAAACACACCTGTTGTGACTGTTCTCTGGCTATTTTCTGGGCTCATCCGATTCTCGATTCTGGAACATTTTCTCCTTGAAAGACCTGGAAAAATTGTCATTTCCTTCCTGTCAAGCTTTCTGTCTTCTAATGCCAGAAAATTGGAAAAAAATCATTAAAGATTTTGTTTTCTGTGGAGAAACTATGTTGAGAATTGCAGAATTAAACCATGGCTTATAGTCATCATGATCTGTAATATAAAAATGAAACATACAGAGCTGTTTTCTTTCAGTGCACCTGTTTTCCATTCTATCTTTTGTTTCTTTTGTCTATTTAGCATAGCCTCTTTCAGACCAGGACTGTCTCATACTGTATGCATAAAAAGACTCTAGCATAATAGGTCCTGAACTTGGTTGAGGGTTCTAGGAACCGCTTTAGTGTGAATATTACTACTACTAGAGATTATAGTTTTCACTTCATACTCAGCCTGGTTGTTACATCTCTGTTTTAGGTAAGGCAACTACATTTTGCAAACTTGGGATTGCCCTCAGGCTCCTGGTAAGTTGCCACTGAAAGCTTTCATTGTTAAACTGGATGTCTCTTAGCTAAATTTTGTATTTGGCATTTTAAAGACTTAAAAAAAATCTTTTTTCCAAGTGCAGAGAGTCCCAATATGTACCAGCAACTGGAAATTCAGCTACTATTTAACATACTATCTTTTCTGTGTGATTTGCAAGCTTTTGTTAAAATTGTACCATCGTAGAATATGATAAAACATGTGTCTACAGATGAACTGGGGATTTCCACTGGCACAGTAATAGATTTTGGCCAGCAAAAGGGCAGCCAACTGCCAACAGCCAACTCTCTGACCTTTGGCTGGTCCTCTAGTACAGCCAATGCCCCTGCAGCATATAAAATGAGTAGCTGAGCAGCTAAATAAAGATCAAGGCCAATTCAAAGTCATGATTACACATCCATCCCCAGACAAGTTTGTAATGTCTATTTTTGATTATATATGAACAGAGGCTTTTTATTAATATTTTATATGATTTTCATAACAGTGTTCAAGCTTTTTAAAGTCTTTGGGTTTTTTTTTTTAATTTGTAGTTTGCACAAACTTCATTGGAAGTACCTGACTAATATTCTAAAAGACCGCCTATCTTATTTATTGCAGTATTGTAAATGGAAACAAACATTTGGTAATTGTACCTCTCCAAATAAAGCCAGCAGTTAGTAAGACATCTACATTGGGATGAATCGGACAGTTCAAAGTGTTATGGGGAGATACAAGGCTTTTCGCCCCTAAAACGCTGATTCAAATGTTATTCGCGTCAGCATTGACCTAAAGTTGCTACCATCTGATGAGTACCGGTGGCTTATGTGATTTGACTTCCACGCTCAGTCAAATTCCAGAACTCCACAAATTACACATAGTACGCATAATCATTTGAGAGACTCATTAAATAATGGCATTTTAATTACTGAAGATTTAATAAGGGAATGTCACCTTGTGAACAGGGCTCGTGATTATAAGGTCAATGCTCCCCTACTACCACGCAAAAATCCTTGGTTTAATTCCCCACGTAAGAGTTTTTCTTACAACTTGCCCTGGAAGTGATTTTGACACGTCAGCGGGATTTTTTGATGCTTTCATCTAATAGCTGATAAAAAGCCCTGCTGAAGCCCCAATCTATACAGACACTGGATAGCCAGGTCAAAGAGTCAAACTAACATGCTTCCTCTTCCAGTAAAGCACTGTTTTTGTTTTGTTTGTTTGTCTGTTGTTTGTCAGCGCTCTTTGGCCCCTGGAAATGCTATCTAAAACATTCAACAGCAGCCGCTGGAAACGAGGCTACAACCCAGACCTTATATTCACCAGCAACTGCGTAAAGTAATAAAATAGTATTAAATGTTATCCCACAGTCCCAACATCAACCAATCGGCATTCAGATCAAAGCTGTAGTAACACCTATAACAGTGCCATTTTGCCGACATTTAAACCTTAAAAAGGCAAACTGGAAAGGCTTTTCAGAATACCTCAATGCCACAGTCAAAGCCATCAAAGTGTTGTCTGAGAACTATGACCAATTCACAAAAGCTGTAAAGAAATCTGCAAGGAAGAACATCCCACAGGCTGCCGCTTGAATTACATCCCATGACTCACTGCAAACCACTGGCCTATACAAAGAGTACATGCGACAGTATGAACTAAACCCTTTTTCGACAAACATCGTCCCTACAGGCAAAGAGCTCATGTTAGCCATCACAGAAGAATGCAGGAAATCCTCGCAGACCCTGATTGAGTCAAGTGATATAACGCATAACAGTAAAAAAGCATGAGCAACAATACATAAACTAAGTGGCAGCCCACAAAAGGTAGATCAATATCATAATGCCACCACTAACCAAATTGCTCACCAGTTGCTTCTCAATGGAAAAACCCCAAAAACCCAAAACAAAGAAAATAAATTCAGACTAGAAAGGTATAAGTACACCAAAGACCTGGGTTTTACAAGGTCCGTCTTAATGATGGAACTGAATGCTGGTATCAAGGTAATGAAGACTGGAAAAGCAGCTAACCTTGATGACATACTTACTGAACAAATCAAGCAATTTGGACCCCAAACTCAAGAATGGCTCCTGTGTCTACACAACTCATGCACATCCGGTCAAAAAATTCCAAAGATAGGTCACATGCTCAGGTAGCGGCATTTCTAAAGCCACGGAAAGATCCATCCTACCCAAAGAACTTCAGACCTATCTCTCTGCTATGCCACACATACAAATTGTATGAATGACCGATACTGAACCAGCTTGCCCCATACATGGTTAAACACCTAATCCCTGAACAGGGTGTCTTTTGCCCTGGAAAATCGACAGTGAGCCAGCTGCTCAATCTAATTCAACATATTGAGGTTGGTTTTGAAAGAAGCCAAATCACTGGAACTGTGTTCATTGACCTAACAGCCACCTATGATACAGTTAACCACTGATGACTTCTCCACAAGACCCTGGAAATGACAAAAGATCTATCCCTTACAGACCTGATATAAACCATTCTCAAAACCAGAATTTTTTTTGTCAAACTGGATGGGAAGTGAAGCAGACAGAGGTGACAGATTAATAGCCACCCCCAAGGAAGTCTGCTTGCACTGCTGTTATATAACATCTATATGAATGACCAAACAATCGAGTTGAAAGCAAAACATTCCATCTATGCAAGCAACCTGTGCCTAGCAGCCCAAAACACTGGCTTTGACCATATTTAAAAATCCCTAAGTGAGGCACTAATTGGCTTAACCTCATACTACACTAAAAACCAATTACGAGTCAACCCAGCGAAAAGACAAGTATCTGAAACACCTTGAGGCCACCCATCAGCTCAACATTGCATGGTTCAGCACCCCACTATTCCACTGTCCAAATTCAGTTTACCTTGGAGCCACCCTCAATTGAACCCTCTCATACAAAGAACACATTTTGAAGACAAAAGCAAAGGTGATCCCTTGTAACATTTTATATAAGCTCACTAACTCAAAATGGGGAGGTAGCCCCACACCCATCTGAACCACTGCTCTGGCTCTCAGCTTCTTCTCTGCCAACTATGCATATTCTATATGGCAGAGATCCATACACGCTAAGTGCCTTGACCCCATTCTAACCAATAGCTGCCAATGCATCACAGCAGAGCCAACCCTAGGGGTGTACGGGGCCAAGGGCATATCAGCCTGTTCGGAGCTTGTGCGGTGGGGGGGTGGCAAGTGGCTGGAGCACAAAGCAGGGGGAGGGAGGGCCTGTATGGCACTGTCCGCGGGGCCCCCCAAAGCATGGGGCCCGGGGTGGTTGCCCCAATTTGCACCCCCCAAGGGACAGCTCTGCATCACAGGATGTCTGAAGCCTACCAGCTTATAAACTGCGTACTTGCTGGCTAGCATTGATCCGCCTGATATTAGAAAAGCAGTGGGCAGCAGGATGGAATGACCAAGGCAAACTGAAGATGTGAGATACCTGCTGTACAACCATCCTGCAGCACACAAACATCTGAAGTCATGCAGGAGCTTCCCCACCAGCACCCAACCTCTTGCTGCCACACCCAAGGAGACATGTCTACAGATGTGGAATAAAAGGCTGAAGAAAATACCTGACAGCAGAAAAATGGACATTCCAGTAGCCAAGTCCTTACCACCAGGGGCTGATGAACTATGGCAAAGGTGGTGATGTCTTAACCACCTACGTACCTGAGTCAGACGCTCCAAGGAACTAATGAAGTAGGGCTATACCATTGGTTCAACCACCTGTGACAGAGGCACAGAGCCTCACACTATGCAACACCTGCTGCAATGCCTGCTGCTTGAAGGCACATGTACAATGAAAGGCCTCGCAAAGTACAATAAATATGCACAAGCATGTGTAGCAAAATGGTCAAATGTGGTGTAGAGACATGAGAAGAAGAACAGTGCTACAGATGTGGATGTAGCTTTATATTCCAGAGCCAAAAGATACATAAGAATGTACACAGGGGTAAGCATAGTAGTCCCTTCGCATTGAATAGATAAGCATGGATTCCTTCCTGTTTCATCTTAAGAAATGTCTGAGTCCCTGGCTATAAAATAGAACAGATAACTTACAGTGGGCTAATTTCCCTATCTGATTTCTATACTTGTAGAAACAGTAGTCTACATATATTTTTTTTTAATATTAATTAAAAGGGTGCTTGGTTGACAGTTTAGTTTTGTACTCTATTCTTACCGTGTTAATAGTATTGCAAAAATATATGTTAAATTGTGAAAGGCATAAAATTAAGCTAAGTGCACCCTCTTGAGGTTGCTCATGTGAAAATGCATATTAAAAGAAAAACATTATTTACCTGTTTTAAACAGGACTTCTTTTATGCCTATTGAATAAAAGAGGTATGTAGCATTGCAGGCAGACTGAAGGGAGACTGGTCCCTTCAAAATGTTCCTTAGTAATTTGAATGCCAATCAATCAATCAAAAATGAATTAGAAACAGGACTAGAACTTAACTTTCACAATTTTAGGTGCTAACTACAGCACCAAAACACCTAAGTATTACTGGAGTTAATCCATGTGCATTTAATAAAAGGAAATGGAAGTGCATTGCAAATGCCAACATACTTATATAGGGGAATTAGGAATTACTCTTAAAAGAAACTGGGAAACAGAAGAAAGTGGTACAATTTAGGGGAAGTTAACTGTAAGACTCTAAATTAGTCCCTTCCGCTAACAGAAGACTAGATTGTACAATATGTATTGTGGCCTTATGCACAGGGACCTACCTAAATCATGGTTTTGTGGATTTTGCAGAGACTGCAAAATCTGGGGGTGCCTATGAAATCCATGAAAAAAAGATCCTAATTAAAATAAGTTTTTATTCAGTTTTTCCCTCCCAGATGGGCCTGCCCGGGACGGGAAGGCACTGGCTGGCATGGCAGAGCAAAGGGAACAGCAGACAAGATGGCAGCTGTCCCAACTCCCCCCCATGCCCTCTGGGCCTCTCTGCCAGTCAGCACTGAGGGATAGGACCTCTCCCGCAATTGGATCCAAGGGGTGGGGCCACCACAAAATGCCTGCAAAATGGGCTCTTCATTCTGTGATTAAGCCATAAAAAGGGGCTTTGTCTTGCTGCAAGTAGGTCCCTGTGTATGCATGTTAAGGAACTTTGAGACCTAATTGGTTTAGCTTATAAAACATTAATTATATTTCTTTCATGCAATGCATGCTGAGTTTGGCCATAGAATTAAACTAAACTGGCTCGTGTCTTGTTTTGCATTAGTCCAGTGCTTGTTAGCGGTCTGTTAACACTACTGAACTCATTTAGCTATACTGTATTGATGCAAATTTTCTTGACGTAAAACCAGTATTTGTAATTACATTGAAGTCACTAAAATTACTCACGTATGTTACTGCCAGTAATTTAGCATGAGCCAGCATAAGTGAGCAGAGGGCTATCGAGTTGGGGTTAAAATCAGTAGCAGCCTCCTAAATCCACCATAGACAGTTCTGGACTAACAAATCCTCTCTGTGCGCAACTTTTTTGAAACATGATCATTTTAAATGTTTGTATTTTGCTTGAAACAGATAATTTTTAAATATAAAATGTGCCTTCCCGCCCTCTCTACTGCTGAATGATAAAATAGACAAACGATAAAATAAAACTCTTGGGAGAACTGAAAATGGAATTTACTTATATACCATGGTAATGGTGCATAGAACCTTACTGAAGCCTCAGTAGCTATTTTGGTGCCCTGTGCAAAGATGCTGTGGAGCCTGGGGGGGGTGGGATGGGATCTGTGCAGTGGTGGATCTGGGGTTGGGGAGTGCTGGTGCACTTCTGTACCACCCTTTGATTCCTACTCCAACCAAAGTTTCAAACCAACCACCTGGCAGTGGCAGCAGCATTTCTTATCAGGCAGTGCTGAGGGAGTCCATTGACCTCATGGTTCATTGTAATCTACCTGACCCCTTCTGCACTCTTCATTTCACAGGTGTTAGCGACCCTCTATTCTTTTTAATGGTCTTGATGTTCCACCAATTAAGCTACCCTTTGTTCTGCAATTCTGCTGTCTGTTAGCTGCTCCTGGTGATACAGCTCCTACTTCACAGCACTGCCAATTGTTTTTAACTGATTGCATGAAGTTATATTTGTTTCTTTGCTCCAATCTGAAACTGAATAATATAGCCTTATACCCCTGGCATATTAAACTTTTAGTTTATTTTTAATTGGAGAAAAAGATATGTGGTTTCATATAGATTTATAGATGCTAGGGTTGGAAGGGACCTCAGCAGATCATCAAGTCCACCCCCCTGCCCTGGACAGGAAAGAGTGCTGGGGTCAGATGATCCCAGCCAGATGCCTAACCAGCTTTCTCTCAAAGACCCCCCAGGCAGGGGAGAGCAACACCTCCCTTGGAAGCCTGTTCCACATATGTGATGATGCATCTCACTATCCTCTTCTGCCTTTTCAAAATCATAGATCAGCCCACAAGTGCATGTTATTGAAAATGTAATTTACTTCTAGACCATGATCATGATATAGAGCACCTTACTATACACACCCATAGGCAGAAGGAGTGTGCAGCACTGGGGGATGCTACTGGCATCTCCTCTAGGCTGGCGGGCTAGTTAGGTTAGTGAGTAAAACTTTCCTCAATGCATTCTTTTCCACCATCCTCTCTTTACAGAAAGAGGCAGATCCTGTGTGATTAACGGAGAAGCTTTATCTGTTTTGGATAAACAGGATTTGGACAGTTTTATTTTATGTTATTTCCCTGCTCTGGTGAAATACACCGTAACTGGAGGCCACAAATGTTTTTTCCCCCAAAGCATTCATACAGATACCCTGGGCAAAATGAATCAAAGATCAATCTCTGCTGCAGTGGCCTATCCTTGAAAGGCTTGGAAGGTACCTGTGGTGGCTTAACAACCCCTCAGATAATGACTACTTTTGTTTGAGGTGCCATTTGAGGTGCATTTTCGTTTGAGGTGCCTTTAGCACACATTTAGGGCAAGCTGTGTGGTAGATTTTATAACCCAGCTCAGTTGCCTCAATTAGTGAGGGGTCATCAGGTACAAAAGGAGCATTCCAGTTACTTTCTAGGCCCTCTAGGGAAGTGGTTCTCAACCGTTTTTGTACCAGGACTCATTTGTAACATCAATGGCCAGTCATGACCCATTGCCCCTCATTCCTGGCCTGTCCCCACCTCCCCCGCCCTTGTTTGTGGTACAGGGGTGGGTATGTGGGGTTAGGGAGGCCCCAAGCAGCCCCTTGCAGGCTGGAGCTCTGCCAGCCTGCAAGGGAAAAAAACAGTTTCCCACGTTTTTCTTCTTTAAAGGGCAACTTTAAACTTTAAACACTGCTTTAGGGGGCAGGTCCTGCTGTGGGGAGCATAGGAAAGTTAGGTTGGAAGGGATGGCATAAGGTCTAATCCAGCCCCTTCCTCAAAGCAGAAGCATCCCTGACCAAACCATCCCAGCCTTTCTAACCCTGTCCCTTGTGGTAGGAGAAACCTCCCTAAGGTTCGTTGTCTAGCTGTAATTTGATTGACAGACAACGCGGGTAAAGAAAGACAGCTGTTTATTTGCTCGAGCAAAGACCATAAAGCCAGCAAAAGGCAAAATGCCCCCCCCCCTAAGGGTGAGGTGATCTTTTATATTTATTATAACAAGGCAAGACTTTATGGTTAACAAAAAAAAGCAATACTTGGGCGGTGCTTTTCAAATCTTTGTAACAGCATATTTTTATTAAGCTGAACTAGCACTTTTTAAAAAGCTAAAAGTTAAGTAACAGTAACATTATAATATGTTAGCAAAACCTTACACAGTAGTAGATACTTCTCAAGGACACAACCAGTGCACCCAGAACAATGGTTTCCCTGTCTTATCTTACTTCTTGCTGTAGCTGATTTTTCAGCACACAGACACAGAGATACTTGCTGCTTTTAACTCAGAAAATGCTTAATACAGTTAAAATGATTACTTGACACAAGCAAAGGCTTAGCTATCAATCTGCCTTGTGGTCAGCTGCATTGCTAGGCCACAGGTCATGCCTTGTATTCAGCTGTAAAGCTAATACTTCTTAATAATCTAAATTATTGTTAACCTAACAGTATGCTATCAGAAAACTATTCTATTTCAGGGTAATAACAAACCTGCTCACTACAATCCCCACTTTGTTCCAATTTTCCAGAGCGAATTTTGGAACACACTTTTAGGTATTCAACTTTTTGTGG
>NW_005841990.1:1019605-1038428 GCF_000455745.1 Alligator sinensis
GTGTGTGTGTGTGTGTGTGTGTGTGTGTGTATATGTGTATATATATATAGTGTGTGTGTATTGTCTTTGTGTGTGTATATATATATATATTGTGTATATATATCCAGCTCGGTATATCTTCAGCTGTGTTTATCTACAGCTTCATATATCTACATCTCTTTGTATCTACCTCTGTGCATATCTCCAGGTCTGCATATCTCCATCTTTGAAGAGCTCCAGCTTCATATATCTACCTGTATATATATGTCCAGGTCAGTATATCTTCAGCTCTGTATATATCTAGCTTCATATATCTTCATCTCTATGTATCTACCTCTCTGAATATCTCCAGCTCTGAATATCTCCAGGTGTAAATATTTCCATCTATCAATATTTCCACCTCTGAATATCTCCAGCTATTAATATCTTCACCTCGGAATATCTCCAACTCTGTATAGCTCCAGCTCTGAATAACTGCAGCGCTCAATATCTCCAGCTTTATATGTCTAGCTGTCTATATATTTGCACCTCTGCATGTGTCCACCTTCATAGATCTACATCTCTATATCTGTACCTCGCTGAATATCTCCAGCTTTGAAGAACTGCAGCTTCATATGTCGACATGTCTATATATGTCCAGATCTAGGTATCTCCTGATTCATATGCCTACATCTCTATATATGTCCAGCTCTGAATATCTCCAGCTTCATATATGTACATCTCTAGATTTCTCCAGCTCTACATATCTGCAGATTCATACCTCTACCTATTTATATATCGACCTCTCTGAATATCTCCAGCTCTGCATATCTCAAGGTCTAAATATCTTCAGCTCTGAATATCTCCAGCTCTGAATAGCTCCAGCTTTCTGTATCTACCTGTCTATATATCTCCAGCTCTGCACGTCTCCAGCTTCATAGATCTACATCTCTATATATTTACCTCTCTGAATATCTCCAGCTTCATATAGCCACCTGTATAGATATATCCAGCTCTGTCTATTTTCAGCTCTGCATATGTCCAGCTTGAAATATCGACATCTCTATATATCGACTTCTCTGAATATGTCCAGCTCTGAATATCTCCTGTTCTAAATCCTTCCAGCTATCAATATCTCCAGCTCTCAATATCTTGAGCTCTGCATTTCTCCGGATATGAATATCTCCAGCTTTATGTGTCTACCTGTCTATATATTTCCACCTCTTCATATCTCCAGCTTCATAGATCTACATCTCTATATATTTACCTCTCTGAATATCTCCAGCTTCATATAGCCACCTGTATATATATATCCAGCTCTGTCTATTTTCAGCTCTGCATATGTCCAGCTTGAAATATCGACATCTCTATATATCGACTTCTCTGAATATGTCCAGCTCTGAATATCTCCTGTTCTAAATCCTTCCAGCTATCAATATCTCCAGCTCTCAATATCTTGAGCTCTGCATTTCTCCGGATATGAATATCTCCAGCTTTATGTGTCTACCTGTCTATATATTTCCACCTCTTCATATCTCCAGCTTCATAGATCTACATCTCTATATCTGTACCTCGCTGAATATCTCCATTTTTGAATAACTCCAGCTTCTTATGTAGACATCTCTATATATGTCCAATTCTCGGTATCTCCTGATTCAGCTGCCTACATCTCTGAATATCTCCAGCTCTGAATATCTCCAGCTCTGAATATCTCCAGCTCTGAATATCTCCAGCTCTGAATATCTCCAGCTCTGAATATCTCCAGCTCTGAATATCTCCAGCTCTGAATATCTCCAGCTCTGAATATCTCCAGCTCTGAATATCTCCAGCTCTGAATATCTCCAGCTCTGAATATCTCCAGCTCTGAATATCTCCAGCTCTGAATATCTCCAGCTCTGAATATCTCCAGCTCTGAATATCTCCAGCTTCATATATGTACATCTCTAGATTCCTCCAGCTCTACATATCTCCAGATTCATACCTCTACCTATTTATATATCGACCTCTCTGAATATCTCCAGCTCTGCATATCTCAAGGTCTAAATATCTCCAGCTCTGAATAGCTCCAGCTTTCTGTATCTACCTGTCTATATATCTCCAGCTCTGCACATCTCCAGCTTCATAGATCTACATCTCTATATATCTACTTTCCTGAATATCTCCAGGTGTAAATATCTGGAGCTCTGAAGAGATCCAGCTTCATATATAGAGAGCTGTATATCTATCTATATGCAGCTCAGTATATCTTCAGCTCTGTATAGCTCCAGCTTCATATATCTACATGTCTACATATGTCGAGCTCTATATACCTCCAGATTCATCTCTCTAAATCTCTATGTATCTACCGCTCCGTATATCTGTATATATATTGTAGGGGGATTTAGGAACTTTTTGATTCGACTGGCGTGTTGCGGGACCTGTGGAAAATTGTGTGGGGATTGGGTAAAAGTCGGCCTACGCGGATGTGGTGTGTGAGGGAAATGGCGTGGGCATTTGGAAAGCTTTCTTGACGGCACGTGATGGCTTTTGCGTGGGAAAGTGGTCATTTTGTGTGGGGATTGATTTCAGCACTCTTCATGGGAATGTGCTGGGCCGGCCCCCGGGCGTCATTTCCTCGACTGCGGTGCGGTAAGCGGTGCGTGCGTTTTCATTCCCGTGAAAGTGTCTGACGAGGGTCTGCCCTTTCCCGCAGGCTCCTCCTCGTGCCCCCGTCCTTGGAGCCAGCGTCTCAGCGAGGGGCCGCAGCGTGACAGGAGCGGGACATGGGGCAGAAGGGCCCCCGGGACGTGTCGTGTCGTGTGGCGTCTGCAAGGGTCACTCTGGGCAGTCCGAGGTGTGTGCGGGGCCTGCAGCCGTCCCTTGGAAGCAGCCAAGGCCCCACGGGCGACAGGTGAGTAGGTCTTTCTGCTTTGACACGCTCAGCGGACGCTCAGCTTCTGCCTGGATGCACATCACCACGTAGCCTGCTCCAGCGCTAACACATCCAGTCATGCCAGCTCTTGCCTCTACTGCTGGCAGCACCCTCCCAAAACAATGAGCTGCACGTGGGCTGTGTGGTGGGAGAAACCTCGCTAAGGTTCGTTGTCTAGCTGTAATTTGATTGACAGACAACGCGGGTAAAGAAAGACAGCTGTTTATTTGCTCGAGCAAAGACCATAAAGCCAGCAAAAGGCAAAATGGCCCCCCCTAAGGGTGAGGTGATCTTTTATATTTATTACAACAAGGCAAGACTTTATGGTTAACAAAAAAAGCAATACTTGGGCGGTGCTTTTTAAATTTTTGTAACAGCATATTTCTATTAAGCTGAACTAGCACTTTTTTAAAAGCTAAAAGTTAAGTAACAGTAACATTATAATATGTTAGCAAAACCTTACACAGTAGTAGATACTTTTCAAGGACACAACCAGTGCACCCAGAACAATGGTTTCCCTGTCTTATCTTACTTCTTGCTGTAGCTGATTTTTCAGCACACAGACACAGAGATACTTGCTGCTTTTAACTCAGAAAATGCTTAATACAGTTAAAATGATTACTTGACACAAGCAAAGGCTTAGCTATCAATCTGCCTTGTGGTCAGCTGCATTGCTAGGCCACAGGTCATGCCTTGTATTCAGCTGTAAAGCTAATACTTCTTAATAATCTAAATTATTGTTAACCTAACAGTATGCTATCAGAAAACTATTCTATTTCAGGGTAATAACAAACCTGCGCACTACACCTGAAAACTTCCAAGATAGCAGATTGTTCCAATACCCGGGCACCTGCAAAGTCAGGAATACCCTCTTAATCTCAAACCTAAATTCCCTCTGCTGCAGCTCTAGGCCATTGCTCCTAGGCCTGTCCCTTGGGCCACAGACACCATGTTAAACACAGCAGCTCTGGCTGACCCAGGAAGCACTCCTGCGTAATCAGCATTGCCAGATCTTAAATATGAAATAATTGTATTGGAAGCTCAAAATTATCTTATTGTGGAAAAACTATCGTACACTGAAAAAATATGCGAATGAACATGCAAATAAGTTTTCTTCTTATTTACTTTATGTTGCTCACTATAACTCGCCAGTGAGTGAGTGAGAACTGAATCAAAGTCGAAGCATTTCTTTATGTTGAGGCAAGCAGCTGTAAGAAAGTGCTGATAGTAAACCTCAAGGTTAGGTCTTAGCCTCTTGTGGGCTAAGATCAGGTGGGGGCATCTGAATCCCAAGATCTGTGGCCTTGGGTCTGCAAGTAGGATGCCTGCCAATGGATTTGGGGATATATGAAGTCCCAGGGTCAGCAGTTGGGAATGGAGGATGCTCACCATTTCTAGCGCCACACGTGGTATTTAGAACAATTGAGTTCTGCCTGCTCAGTCAAGAGGGTCTTTGCAAGGACTGAGTTCTGATCACTTGATATGATCTTAGCTACACAACGTTATGGAAATGAAGGACTCCTCTCTAAGCTTGCTCCTGCAGCCATAAGGCTGAGGGCAAGCAAAACATGGGGGCATCTGAACCCCAAGCTTCTGGGCTTGGGTCTGGATGTAGGATGCCTGTCAATAGATTTGGAAGCATCTGATGCCCCAGGCAGGGGTGGAGGATGTTTGCCTGTAGCAGGGCCACATAAGCTTCTTGAATGATTCATGGATTTGGAATTGATTTGGCTGTTTTAACTTGGGGGACATGACAAAATTGCTATTAAAAAAAATAATAAATACTTTCTGAGAGCGATTTGGGTTTTGCATGTGCTGCATCAATAATCTGCCTCAAACATGAGTGTACATTTTGAACCCTTATGGTACAAATATGGTAATTACTGTCCACGCGCGCGGCAACACCGTGCCTAACAATCCCAATGAAAGCCAGAGCGGCCTGCCGCAGCCGCGCTGCATCGCTATTCCTCCCGCCATTGTGCGGGGCCGGTGCCCACCGCGCTCTCAGGCCCCGCCCCACAGAGAAGCGCAGGCCTTTCCCTCCCCACCACGTGGCCAAGCACCAGCGCGTCGCTCGACTCGTTGCCCTGAGGGCCATCGATGCGCTCCGGGCGCGTTCGCTTCTCCCTGGCCAGGGGCCCGCCGCGCATGCGCGCGGGGTTCGGAACGGGGAGCTGCGCGCGCATCCCCCACGCGGCGTTCGGTCCCAGGGAGGGGGGGGTGGAAACTTCTGGAAGCGCTGGGCTCGGCCGGGAGGGAGAGGGGGCTCTGTTGCTCTGCTTTCTGCTCCCCGCCTTGTCTGCTTTTTATACCCCTACCAGTCTGCTTTCTTCTCTACACCTTGTGCTGTCCGTATCATCTGCTGCTCTGCTTTCCGCTCCTCGCTGCATGGTGCGCCCTGGCCCCTCTGTTGCTCTGCTTTCTGCCCCCCGCCATGTGCACCCTCCCCCGTCCGCTGCTCTGCTTTGTGCTCCACATCCGTGTGCCCTAACTGCTCTGCTTTCTGCACCTTGCCTTGTCTGCTGCTCTCCTTCCTGCCCCCCCCAGCTCTGTACTCCCTGACTAATTTGCTTTCTGCCTTACACCCTGTGCTCTCTGCTGCTGTGCTTTCTGCTCCCCATCCCATCTGCTGCCTCACCTGCTGTTGCCTGCTCCCTGACTAGAGAAGCGGTGTAGAGCAGGGGTGATCTACCCCAGGCCACAGGCTGGATCCACCCCTGGTGCCCTGTTACCGTCGTGGGCCTGACTGGATGCTAGGTTGCATGCACAGGGGCCTGATCCCCCACGTGCAGGGCTGGGTAGAAGCAGCCTGGGGCCCCTGGGCCCATCCACTCATTTGGCCTGTGGGATCAAAACCTTGAGCACCACTGGTGTGGACTGTAAAGATGCATAATGTCTATGATGCTGTTGAAGAAGGTATTTCCGACTTATCAGGAGCCTGGTATAGAAGAAACAATAAACAGGCCCAGGGCACTAGGCCATTGTTGGTCCCTATCTGGAAGGGGGAAAAAGGCTTAGTAAGATGAAGAAGGCTTGATGAGAGAAGGTTAATAAGATGAAGAAGGGGAGATCGAGCAAGTTGGGGAGCCTACTGCTTTCCTGTCTCAAGAGGGTGGTAGGAGATAGGCAGTAACTGCAGGAGCTGCAGATCTCTAAGAAAGGGGTGGGGAGAGCAAGGAAGCAGATGTGAGGGGACTCTCCCCCCAACTAAGAAGGGGCATGGGAGTAAAACAGTGGCTACTTTTCCCAAAGTGAAGGAGCTGCAGCCTCCTCCCTTTTGGATGTAGAGGGCACCTGGTCATGCTCTACAGAGCTGGGTTTGTGTGAAGATGCATTATTTAGCAGAGTAGGGAGCTCAGTTACGTTTGTGTGGTATAGGGTTTAGGCTAGGTTTTGTTAAGGTATAGGGAACATCTTGACATAGAAACAAGATGCAACTGGTTTGGGGTGAGGTAAGGAGGGATGGCTCCTGAAGGGGAGTGACATATTCTCATGCAAGCGAAGGAAGATTTTTTTCTTAAGTAAATTGGTGCCCGTCATATTTCAAGCTTCATATTATGAGTCAGTAACTGTACCAGAAGTGATCTACTGGGATAGACTTGAGGCATTCACTTTGCATCAAAAGGGGACCCAGCTGCCTCTTTCCGTGTTCAGCAACTTGCTCCTACTGCCAGTGGGGCAGTTGGAAGACTTAATACGTTACTTTTTTGTCCTTACTTTTTTTTAAAGAACACTGTCACTTGTATTTAAATATTGGGAATGAAATCCTGGCCTCATTGAATTCAGTAACAAAACTGAGAATTATTTTATGTTAGAATTTTTAATGTTAAGTAATAAACTTCTCTTTGTAGCATTATTCTGGATTAGAAGAAGCTGTGTTTAGGAACATTCAGGCATGTAAGGAGCTTGCCCAAACCACCCGTACAGCTTATGGACCAAATGGTAACGTTGAATTTTGTAGTTTGTTGTCATAGTTAGGAATACAATGCTGTATCTTTCTTGTAGAAAGACCTGCCTTTTGTGGTCTGTGGCAATATGGAACTTCAGTATTTAATGTCACATAGCTAAAAAAAATTGGTCAGTACCAAGACAAAATGCTTTTCTCATAATCTTACTGTCTTTGTAAGAAAACTGACACTGTTGTATTGTACCACTGTTAAACTGTTTGGGGGTGAGGTGCTGAAAGAAAGTCTCTCAATTTTGGGAATTGAAAAACTAATAACGTTGGTTCAAACTAGAACAGTATTTGCAAGTATGTAAAATATATACGCTGTTTGTGCTCCTAGGAATGAACAAAATGGTGATCAATCATCTGGAGAAACTTTTTGTTACAAATGATGCTGCAACGATCTTAAGAGAGCTGGAGGTAAGTGCTTTATTATATATTATCTTTTATTTTGGTTGATATATTATCAGCTAAATACTCTAACAACTACAAGCTTTTTACTCGGTTTCCCTATTAAGGGTTCCTAGCAAGGATTCAGTTCTGTTGGTTAAGCTGCCCACATAAGGTGGTAAAACAGAGCTACTGTTAACAAGTGTGCAGTCAACATTCAAATCTAGCAAGCGAAAAAGTAGGGCTTTGCAACAAAATGACATTTGTTATAAATGATTACTTCAATTATTGAATAATAGCATTAGTAATTCCTTGTTTTCTCTTCCAAATGAGATTAGAATTTAGAGAAAGTTGTGATTGCTAATGTTTTGGGCTTGCCTATGTGGCATAATGCCACAGAAGACTATCTTGAAATGAGATAGTCAATAACAAGAAATTAATGTTACAGCTATAGTCATGTGTGTCTCTAACTGTTTTGAATTATGTATTTATTTGTGGGCCTAGAGGCCTGAAGTGAGGGGGCTTCCAGCTGTCAGAACTTGCTGCTTGCCATTGCATCTAACAGCACTGGCAGTGAGGTGTGCAGGGGTATGACAAGCAGTCCCTCAACTGCACCTTCTGCCATGCACTTGTGGCATGGCAGGAAGTGCAGTTGTGTGGATTGTGCATCAGATGCCATAGTGCTTTTACCTGTGTGTCTTGTAGGGGCCTTAGATGTAGAAAAGCGGAAGATGTCAAAATGGTCAGCGCCACGGCATTTTCAGATGCTTTGCACTCTAAATCGAACATGTTCTAGAAGAAGCAAAACCTTGCTTCCTCCATCCCAATCATCTGCATCCCTTTTAGATAAACTGTGTTTTTTGTAAAGACTTCTTTGTTTCCATACAAAACGTTAAGAATATATATTTTTAAAGTTTACTAATTGGGAATGTTAATTCAGTGGCAACATATAACCTTTGAACAGGTCCAACATCCTGCTGCCAGAATGATTGTAATGGCTTCCCATATGCAAGAGCAAGAAGTCGGAGATGGAACAAATTTTGTCCTCGTTTTTGCTGGGGCCCTTCTTGAGCTAGCTGAAGACCTTCTGAGGATGGGATTATCAGTTTCGGAGGCAAGTAGTTGATTTTTGATATTTGCATTCATACAGCACAGGTACTATGTTAGATTAGTGATTTGGGGCTGTACTACTTGGTTGCATCCATAATACGCTTGACTGTTTTCTTTCTTGCCAGATTAACTTCAGTAACCGTATAGCTAAAGAAGAGTAGTGAGAGAATTGTCGTAGTTTTACTTTGTCTGTAGACAAGATGTTTGTTATAAAGCCAGTTGACTAATAAAAATGGAGTAGCCAGTGCCCCGTAGTCTTACATGAGAGAGAGCCATTCCCATGTGGAGCAGAGTTGTCCCTCAATGGGAGAAATGACTGTATGCTGACTGTGTGCCTGCTTCTTAGTCATTTTCATCCCTGGGTTGGCACTTTGCTCGGTGCAGACTGGCGCTCTCCCCACCTATTTACGTAGTGTTGTAATAGCTTCTATGGTAGGCAGTCACCTCAGGACAGCTGGTTTTGTGTCTCCTCTTTAATTGGGAGTAAATTTACTACAGAGTAATATTTAGAGTGAATTAGTAGCAAGAATATTGAGTCTGCGCCCTTAGTATTCGCCACCCTTTTTTAGCGATTAAAATTTCTCTCTCATATTCCATATTACAGTATACATACACTTTAAAATTTTAAGACACTCCACAAGGAAGCACACTGAATGTAAATGTATGCTATGGGGAGGCCAGAGTGTCATAGTTAACTTTTTTGCCTGCATCACAGGTGATAGAAGGCTATGAAAAGGCCTGCAAGAAAGCCCTAGAAATTCTTCCTGATCTAGTATGCTGTTCTGCAAAAAATCTTCGAGATGTTGAAGAAGTATCATCTTTGCTGCACACCTCAGTAATGAGCAAGCAATATGGCAATGAAGTCTTCCTGGCCAACCTTATTGCTCAAGCATGTGGTAAGTATGAATAAGTTGGCTGTTTGTACATATCTATATTGAGTAGTCTTGTTTTTATTATTTTTTTTGGTAAAGTGCTCACATGGAAATTGAATTGAAAGGTATAGTTATCAAATTAGTGTAATTCAGTATTAATAGTTATGAAGACTTAAATTCTGAAAGTGGTATTTTTTCTTGAGCACCTTTTCATTTTGCTTGTTCTTATACACTAGTTTTGGTGCAGATAACTTTCTTGCAAGTCATAGCTCAAGGTGAAAATCTGTTTTCATCTTTTTTTTCTTAGTAGGAAGGTTACTGTTGCAGCTACTGGTTTGTAGTTGGAAGACATAATAACTTTAAGTGTAATGTGAGTTATATGTTATGAGGAGCAGACAGCTCCATTTTCTTAGAACTCAAGAATAAAATGTCATCGCTGGTGTAAATGTTTCTTCAAAATACAAGAGCCAGATTTGGGCCTTATATTAAAGTGGATGCTAGGGCTGAACAGAGCCCACTGATTTTTCTTGTGCTAAATATTATTGTGACTTCAGAGTAAAGAGAGTTTGGCTTTCTACTTATTTGTAGCAAGCATTGGAAAGTACAGTACAGTCACGCCATATGCACATTTAACTTGCACGAATTCAACTATAGGGTGTGAGGGGGCGGGGCTTGAGTTTGCGGCGGCGGGAGGTTGCAGCGTGGTGGTGGCCCGGCGCCACGCAGCCACCCCTCCCAGCGCCGCTGCCGCCAGCTGCACAGCTCCAAGCACGGCTCCACAGCAGCGGGAGGTTTAGGCAGCATGGTGGTGGCCCAGCAGCATGCAGCCATCCTTTTTCCCCCCCCCGCCCAACGCTGTGCCGCTGCCACCGGCCGCACAGCTCCAAGCACGGCTCCGTGGCGGCGGCAGGAGGTTTTGGAGGCAGAGGCAGTCGCCACTAGTCAAATCACTGGCCATTTGACTATATGTGATTTTTGCCTTAGCGCGGTGACCTCGGAACCTAACCTCTGCGTAAGACACGACATGCCTGTAAAATTCCTGCTATTACTATGAAGTATAATTTGGAAGTTCACATTTGTTTGTTTCAAGAGCATTTGAACAAGCATTAAAATATATTATTTTTATATGAATAGGGCATACAATTTTTGATACTGTGTTTCCATGTTATATTGATATTGTGTAACAATTTTTTTTTTTCATTTTTCTAACAGTGTCTATTCTTCCTGATTCTGGTCATTTCAATGTTGACAGTATCAGAGTGTGTAAAGTTTTGGTAAGCTCTGAATTTTCTGCCATGTGAATTACTACACAGTTCTAATGAAATGTAATAAGGGGCATGACAGACGTAAAGTAGTTAATTTTTAGGTGATATCAGACTTCTGATATCCCCTCTTTCAGTCTAGATCTTAAGACTTTGCTTATATTTTTGACCTTTTTAAAATAAGACTTCAGAAGTATCCAGTTGAATTACTTATCTAGCACTCCTAATTTCAGAGTACCTTAAAGTTGAATCACTGCTGTGTCAGATGCACAAACCCTTCTTGGCTTTTTGGATTTTAAATCAGATAAAGCACTTGAACTCATAACTCAGATGAAATTATCAGACCTTCAATAAAGGTGCACCCAAATTCAGGCTGAGATGGAAGATGATGAAGAAAGCTAAGGGGAGGATCCTGTTGTTTGTCCTTACTCTTAGTAGGATATTAAGCCTGAATAAAGCTTACAGGAGTGGGCAAGTTTGTGTTTATTAGTTTACTAGCCAATTGTCCGTCAAGAATGATGGGATGGAACTGGGATGGAGTGCCGCCACCTAACACCCCATGCTGCTTCTGTTCTCCCTCTTGCAAGGAACGGGGTGTGGGAGCTGGTCCTTGGCATGGCTTCGGAGTTGTGGCAGCACTTCCCCATGCTTGGAGTACTCTGACTGGCTGATGGAAACAGCCAATCAGAGTGCGAATAAAACGTTACAGACAGACAGGGAAACAGACTTAGGCTTTAATAATATTAGAATTTTTTGCCAATCCTTTCCTTGGCTGCATTTCTTTTCTTTAAAAAATTGGAGAGAGAGGTTACTTCAGGTTTATAATTCTTACAGCTGTAGAACACGCACATCTGTGAGTTCTACAGAACTGTGTCCTGTAATTCCTCAGTCACTTACGGGTTTTTTTTCTCCATTCCTTGGAGTACATGCACATGCCACACTGTTCAAACATGCATTTTTAAAAAATAGAGTAAGAGCTAATGATGTAGTTCTTCAGTGGAACATAGCCAGCAGTATGATCTTTTTTTTATCTGTCCTATCTATTCTCTTTAGGGCTCTGGTATCTCTGCCTCTTCAGTACTTCATGGCATGGTTTTTAAAAAGGAAACTGAGGGAGATGTGACTTCTGTCAAAGATGCTAAAATAGCTGTTTATTCCTGTCCTTTTGATGGCACACTAACTGAAACCAAGGTATGTTGGTGTCCTAAATATGTTCTGTAGCAATTTATGCACACACATTCAGTACTCAGTGTGTGGTTTTTATTGTAACAGTGTTAAGACCTTACCATAGTTTGGGAATTGCTGAGCTAAAATGTCTTTACATAAGAATTGCTGACATGGCAACATACAACAAAGATCTCAGTATAGAAACCTAATTTGAATGCATGTAGAGTTGAAGGTTGAGAATATTTTTGTGTTCCCTCCGCATAATTTAGTTGTGCTTTCATGAATCTCTAACCTTTGATACTAACTTAATTGTAAGAACCTGTAGCATGCCATGATGGTAGATGATTTAAAATTATCTTTAAAGTTAGAGACGTTGGGTTGAAGCTGCATTATAATGGCTTAACCTTTCTTCTATTGAAAAATTCTGTAATGATGTTGGCGACTGTTGTAGTTGCCTTGATGACATGTAGGCTGTGCTAAGAGGTTTTATCTTGTCTTTCCCTTTTGTCTGGTGTAAATCAGTTTGGACCATTTCTTCCCACTGGCCTTTTTCCATCCATTTATGGATGACACTAATTATTTTTGTTCAAACAAATTACCATATATTACTTTCCCCAATATCTGGCTTATAGTTTAACGGCAGGAGTGGTGACTGGAAACCTATTTTGTATTTGGATATAAATACAAATTTATAATTTATACAAATTTATAATTTTTGACGGTCCAAAATTGGACCAGAGAGAGAGGGTCCAATTTTGTTGACCAGAAATCAATGTTAAACTCCTCCATTGTTCTCACTCATGACTGAGACAGTGATTAAACATGTGTTGTTGTTATGAGTGGGAAGGGTTTGTTTGTCTCTTAAGACCTTGTCTCTTAAGACCTTGCATATTAGTTCACATGATTTGTAAATTTAAAAATATTCCCTTTTCATAGGGCACTGTGTTGATAAAGAATGCTGAAGAACTGATGAGTTTCAGCAAAGGAGAAGAAAATCTAATGGAGCTGCAAGTTAAGACCATAGCTGATGCTGGTGCAAATGTAATAGTAACAGGTGGCAAAGTGGCAGATATGGCACTTCATTATGCCAACAAATACCATCTGATGTTAGTCAGGTAAGGATTATAATGGCCTGATGGTTGAAAATCAGGCCTATTAAATGCATCGGATATTTTTTCTGTATCTGAATGTTCTCAAGTATATGTATGTATTTGCCTTCTAGCATAGAATGAAGTTGAGTACTTATTTTAGGCTAGTGGAATTTATGGTATCTTGCTAAACATAACTGTGGCTCTTTGATAGTGTAGTACATCTTGTATGACGTATAGCTTTGTTGTAATTATCTATATACCAGGGCGGGCAATTATTTTGGATGTGGGGCCGCTTGAGTTTTGGTGAGCTGTTGGGGGCTGCAATGGTAGCTGTGCCCCTTGACAGGTGCTCTGCCCCCTGATTGCCATCTTGGGACCAGAAGTCCCACCCTTAACCCCTGAACTTTGCCACTGGAAATCCCTCCCCTTGCCCTCTGGAAATACTCCTTTTGGGAGGGGAACCAGAAAAAAAATCAAATTGTACACTAAAAGTCAAACAGCTACTATAACATATTTTAATTTTATTACAGAAAATATTTTTGTCATGTTTTGTGTTTGTGTAGTGTATATGCAGAAGATTGCGTAATAACTCAAAAAGTCTTACTTTTGTATGTTGGAGGTGGGGGGGTGTGTATGGTGGGGTGTAGCAGGGGCTGTGAGGGGGTGTGGCTGTGTATGTTGAGGGGCAGTAGGGTATGTTGGAGGTGTGTGTATATAAGTGGGGCTGTGGGACAGGGTGTGGGTATCAGGTTTGTGGGGAGGTGTGGGGACCCCACCCACACACTCTTCCCCCATGGGGCACAGTCCACTAGCAGCAGGAGGTGGCGGCACTTGGGGTGCTCATGCCCAGTGCAGGCACTGCTGCCAGCTGCATCATGGGGGTGAGGAGCCCAGTCAAGCCAGCCTGCCTCTTTTGCACGGGGTGCTCCCCGTGATGCATGTGCAGCTCCTGCACTCGCCTGCTACTGGGGGAAGCCCTGCATGATGGAGCTGGCTGCGTTCACTGCTTCCTGCCATGCAGGTCTCAAGACTGTGCTGGAAGTAGAGGGGAGTCCCAGGACCTGCACAGCAGGGGGTGAAGGCAGTGGGACTTCTCCCAGTGGCACATGAATGTGGGAGCTGCGTATGCGCTGCAGGGACCCCTGTATGATAAAAAGGCAGGCTGGCCTCCTTGCCCCCACATTCAGTGCTGGCTGGAGCCACACGCTGCCAGTGCAAGTGCCTTTGCCAGGTGCAAGCACCCCTGCCTGCTCTTGCTCCTGCAGCTGGTGGCAGGGACTGTGTGCCATAGGTGAGGGAAGTGTGTGTGGGGGTCCCCACGCCCTGCCCACCCGAGTTCTGTGCTCCCACTATTCCCCAGGTGCGGGCTCCATGCTGCTGCCAGCCCTGGCCTCGTGCTCCTGCCCAGCTGCAGCTCCCCTGACACTTCCCTACCTGGTGCCTAGAGCAAGTGGGACACCAGAGAAGCCAAGCAGGTTCCCTGGTGGCTGCAGCAGTGGCGGCAGCAGCAGTCCCATCTGGAAACTCTGTGCTGGCTGGGCTAGGCCCTTCTGTGTACAGGATGGGTGTGAGGTGGAATAGGGTATGTTGGGGTGTATGTGTGGGTGCCTCACTCCCACCCTCATGGGTGGAAGGCCTTGGTTGAGTGCTGTTAGTTGGTGGGTACCCAAGGGCTGTATTTTTGCCTGCCTCTGATATATACTGTAGATCTCTTCATTTGCAAATAACTTTGCAATTCAAGAACTGAGAACTCTTCTTCTTTACTAAATCTGCCAATAAATACTGAGAGAGCAGGTTGGAGTAACACAACTGCTTTTTGTAGTGTGCTGAAGCGTATATTCCAACTACCAGTAGTTTATAAATGGAAGAAGCAGTGAAATCTGGCCATTTAGTCACTTTCATGTGCAGGTTAATTCATTTTATAAAGAAAATGTATTTTATACGTAGATGCAGTTTATATATATATTCTAGGCACAAACTACAAAAGCTGAACAGACTGTGTGCGTGCGCGTGTAAGTAATTAATATATATATATATATATGAATTATATTTTTATTAAATCTTGGCCGTGTGTAGAAAAGGTAGTTCTGTTGATACAAATTTGAATTGACAGTTAAATGGTTAGAGCTATGTTTTCAGAAATCTGGCATTGGATTCCCAGGCAAAGCTTGATCATAATACAAAACCCGGATGGGAACTGGTAGTCTTTGACAGGTGACTAAACCTGTTTCCCTATTGGTACAGTTCAGAGATGGGCATTGTTCTCCTAACAGATGGTGTAAGGTTTAATAATGCACAATGATATTTAATTAAGTGAAGATTAATATCCTACATAACAAATACTTAGAGGATTTAAAAATGTGTTTTAGTTGCTTTAAAACCGATAACATTATATTTGTCAGCATGAAACAATTGCAGAAGTATGCTAGTGATGACCTCATCATGTTGTAATAGCCATCACTAAACTAGTTTGATAGCATCATGACATACTACCAAATTACATAGAAAAGGTTTTTCTTTATATAGTTTTGGGAACTGCATCACTAAAAGGAATCCTTCTTTTTAAGGTTGAACTCAAAATGGGATCTCAGGAGACTGTGTAAAACTGTTGGTGCAGCTGCTCTTCCTAGACTGGTAAGCAGTTTACAAACGAGTCGAAGGGTTGCGGGGGTGGGGTGGGGAGAGACCTTTTGTCAATAGAATCTTCTGATTTCTGTTTTTTCTTTCCAGATTCCACCTACGCCAGAAGAAATGGGTCATTGTGATAGTGTTTATTTGTCAGAGGTTGGGGATACACAAGTTGTTGTGTTTAAGCATGGTATGTTTGTTTTCAAGGGTGATGCAGTGGTACTGTCATTAATAGATGTGGTTATAAATGGTTTCTGTTCTAATATATTCTCCAAAGAATTATGTCTACTTGCCTTTACAGAAAAGGAAGATGGCTCCATAGCTACTATACTTATCCGTGGATCTACAGACAATTTAATGGATGATGTAGAGAGAGCAGTAGATGATGGTGTTAATACTTTCAAAGTACTTACTAGAGTGAGTAAACTTCCTCCTCCATAAGTTTTTAGATAAAGATGTTTGGGTTGAGACTATAGCCTGCTGATCTTAATTGTGATGCTTGGATGATATAAAGGATCTTGAAGCCATTTTGCAACCTCTCCGTGTGGCCATTTCCTCTGCTCCTTCTACAGCCATTATGTAGGGAATGGGTTATGGCCAGTGCACTGAGTGGTCTCTCTTCTGTTAGCCAAGATACAGTCCCTTGTAGACAAATAAAGCTGGTGTGACTAGACAACACTATGCCCAGTGAATCAGTGGTTTGACTTGACCATTTCACCAGGCTTCTGTCATAGCTATTGAAAACTGGTTGCAGCCAGCAATCTAGATATTGCTTGGCATTACCTTTGGTGATGACGGTTTGAGTTGTATAAGCAGGCTTAGAAAGCATACAGGAAGCAAGTTGAGTTTCTGTATTAGGACAGCTCAGTTTTCTAATAAAACTGTACATTTCAGTGATACAATTTTAAGTGATTGATTTGAAAGTAGCAGAAATAATTGAAGACTTTTGTGTGTGCAGGTTTGATAAATAGTATAGGAAAAGCTTTTGGAAATACTTTTAGGTCAGATGTTTTTTAATCTTGCTAATGTTTGAGTGAAGTTTACAAGTTCCTTGTCAGCTAAGAATAACAAAGTTGTTCAACTGTTTGAGAGAATAGTTATGGGATAGATAGATCAGCTGGAGAGAAATTACCAATCTACAGTGTTTTTCTTATATTTCCAAAGCAAGTTGTGTTGTTAACTGAGTTTTTTTAAAACAGATTTATTATTGGTGCTTCTATTTTGCTTTTGTAAAATAATGTGTTTCTTCCCCCCCCCCCCAAATATTTGAAACTGGGTATATTTTTACCTTTTGGTGCTTCAACCAATAAAGCCTACCTCTACACAAATGCAGGAATAAAAATCAGCTTTAATGTTTTCTTGATATTAAGATTACAGAAATTGGTTCTAGAAGTTAAAGATATAATAGTTTCTATGGACTAAAGATGCATTGAAACACTTAATGATGTATTTTCTGGGGTTTGGTTCACAGGACAAGCGTCTTGTCCCCGGAGGTGGTGCAACAGAAATTGAGTTGGCCAAGCAGATTACATCCTATGGAGAGGTACGTCTTTTCATTCTTTCTTGTTGTTGCTGGTTATTATAAATGTTTTACCGTTTTACATACTAAACAGTTTTCAAACTTCACTTTAGACCTGTCCTGGGCTAGATCAGTATGCTATCAAGAAATTTGCTGAGGCCTTTGAAGCCATTCCCCGATCACTGGCAGAAAATTCTGGAGTAAAGGCTAATGAAGTTATCTCCAACCTGTATGCAGTGCATCAAGAAGGCAACAAAAATGTTGGATTTGATATTGAGGTTAGTAGTCCCATACTCTTTGTCAATCCCTTGCAGTTGAGGATGTTTGTTTGCCACGAACGTGTTATCTGTGGGTCTGAAAATTGGCTGATGAGGCTGATCCGGGACTGACAGACTCTCAGCGACTGGAGCAGGATGGAGTTGAGAACACTCTTGTCAACAACAGAATCTCGATTTAAGGTCTTCAAAATGCTCCTTCCAAAATGCTCTTTGATGGCTTCCCTTTTCTTGATCAGGCTTCCTCCATCCTTGGGTGTCAAGAGGGTTAGTCTGAGTGCTTGGACCCTAGATGGCTTTGGCTTTGAAAAAAATGTACATATCATGGATGTTAGTGAGTGGTTGAATGTCCTTCACCATGTCTTCCCACCATCTGTTCTTCATATCGCAGGTTCTGTTTTGGATCTTTGCCATGGCTTGTTGGGAGATTCAGTTTCTTTTGCTTGGAATTGATATGGCTTGCTGTTGATCAGCTCTTGGATCTCCTGCTTATTCTTATCAAACCAGTCTTGATGTTTCCTGGTAGAGAAACCAAGTGTCTCTTTGCAGGCGCTGATGATGGTGGACTGAGGCACCCCAAGCGCTGTTGATATTCTCCCATTGTTGTTGATTGGAATTCTCTAGGTTTTGGTTGGTTTTTTTTAGGCATGGGTGAAAGAGGTCTTGCTTGATTGGGTCCTTGTGTCCAACATTGATCTTCCATTGGCATTGCTTCTGCTGCAGCTGTCGTTTGGGACCTAGTGTGAGTGACATGACTGAGTGGATGAGTCAGTGATCAGTCCAGCAATCGTTAGCTCCCAGCATAGCTCAAGTGATGCAGACATCTTTGCGATCCCAGGCGGCACAAGCAGTGACATAGTCAATCAGGTCCCAGTGCGTAGATTGTGGGTGTTGTCATGATGTCCTGTGCCTGTTTTTTTGGCAGAACAGGGTATTTAATCCATGTTATGTGCATTTGGCCAAGAGAAAGATGGCATTGGAGTTGACCTTTCTTACTCTTTCCTTGCTGATGGATCTGTGCCAGAGGTTCAAGTTCCTTCCAACTCTGGAGTTGAAATTGCTGAGAAAAATAAGTGTGTCTCCATCTGGAACCTCAGAAAGGACTTGGTCAAGGCTGGCATAGAATTCCTCCTTGGTTTCATTGGTGGCATCAAGAGTCAGGGCATACATACTGATGACAGTGGTGTATCGGTTCCCTTTCATTCAGTTTAAGATGGAGTCATGAGTCATAAATTCTGATAGGGAACTCACTGAGCTGATTTATGAGTTTATTCTAGATGGCAAAACCAACTTGGGGAAGCTGGCATTCTCCTTCTTGTTTGCCATTCCAGAAGGGGGTGTAGCCACCTCCTTGTTCTTTGAGCTGCCCGTCTCTTGCTCACCAGGTCTCGCTCAGTGCAGCTATGTTGATGCTTGAGTTCTTGAGCCATGATTGTGGTGTGTGGTGCTCTGGGTGTTCACTATTACAATTGTCCATGAGGGTCCTGATGTTCCAGGTCCCAAAATTGAATGCGTGTCTTTGTTGATTTTGACCTCAGTAAAGGTGATCCCACTGGATGTGGTTATCCAGCCAGGAAGAAGGTAGACAGGCTGTGTTTAGGACACCTTTTCTAGCTCCCTTCCCATGTGGGGTAAGCAGAGAGAATCCTGAAGAGGGCTGTGCAGTCACTGTTGCACTTGCCATATTGCATTCC
>NW_005841990.1:1038459-1062554 GCF_000455745.1 Alligator sinensis
CAAGTGTGAGATGACTTTGTAACTGTCGCCTTCATGCCAGTTCATAACTGGGAGCTTCCAGACCTCTCAATCCTGTTCCCGTGGTCACTAGCTGGTTGTCAAAAGGGTTGAAAAATGTGCTAATTTTTATGGAAGACGCCTGAGTGTGATTTCTTTTACTGTGGAGAAGCTGCCGCGTGGAAGCTGATATACAAGGTGCTGCTATAGTGGTTGGTGGTGTGCAACAGTGTCCAATTCATTAAACACTTAACGGATAAGAATTACATTACCACATAAATAAGGAACAGCGTATAGGAAAGTTGTAGTTCTTCAACAGCAGATAAACCAGCATTAAAAACAGGGTGAGCATAGTTTTGTGTAGGTGAAATGAGGCTATGCTCTGTTCTGGGGAAAGATACCTCTGGTAATTCCATTTATTTATTTATTTAAGTTGGTTGGAAATCTTATTTGTTAGAAGGACATAAAATCAAGGAAGAAGCACTATTCCCCTAGCATCCATTAGACAACTGGTGTTCAGGAAAATGCAGGAAGATCTACTTTGAAGTGAAGGGGAAACTAGGTGAGAAGCTTTGAAGAGATTTTATTTTATTTAATTATTTTTTTCTGGTGACAGGCTGAGGCTGCAGCTGTGAAGGATATGTTGGAAGCCGGTGTGTTAGACACGTACCTTGGAAAGCACTGGGCTATCAAGCTGGCTACAAATGCTGCAATAACTGTGCTCAGAGTAGATCAGGTAGGTTGAAAATCTGCCCTTAGGAGCAATAATATTGAAATGGTTGTCTTGCTGCATAGAATGCCTATGAGATCTTCTTGTAAGATACACAAGGCCTTAAAAACAAAATGGTAACCTGAAGATGCATTATTTGTATTCAAGTCCTGAAACAGTGGAGCATGTAACCATACTCTGTAAGATGATCATGTTTGATTTAATCTCTGGCCTGTGGTTTCTTGCTCTTTTCACTTGTGACAATGAAGTTTTCTATTCTGCTACGAGTTAAAGAAGATACATATCTTATCTCAATAGAAGATGGCTTCCATTTTTCATTAATAAAAGTACTTCCTATGGTTTAAAACGGAAGGAGAACTCCAGTATGGTTCTTTGTAATTAAAATGACATGGAATTTTAAGTAATGTTATAAATAATATATTTGCTTATGCAACTTGTGTAGATTATTATGGCAAAACCAGCAGGTGGTCCAAAAGCCCCCAAACAAGGCCTTTGGGATAAGGATGACTGGAAAGATGAAACTGCAGAATAGTGTGCAGTAAGGTCCGGTGCAACTTGCTACTGGAGAGGGTTTTTTGCATGAATGCATTTACAGTCACAAAGCTAATCTCTCGCTTGCTTTCAAGAGCACTTGTATGGGCAGTGTCACTGTCTAACAATCTGTTTGTGGTCTTCCACAAATTGTACCTTAATTTGAATTACTAGAATTTTACTGTGGGGTAAGCAGAACAAGTAGACCAAAGTTCTAGCTTTTTACTGTATTACAGCAAACAGTTACTTAAAATTAACTTCTAGCAGGAAAAAAACTGGCAGCCTGTGTCATGCTGTGAAATTCTGATTTCTGGAGATAGAGATTTAAGAATAAACAGTTCCTAGTTTTAAAAAGTGTTTAAACACTTCTCAAAATATCTTGCATGTATCCTACTCACTAGTTTGTATTCTGCAAACTAGACAATTTTTTTTTTCTAGGGGTAAGGCTATAAGTTGCATGCAAACCTGAGATTTAAACAGGTTCTTTTGTGGCACCTGCTGACCACCCCATTGCCAGTTATTAAAGATGTAACCGAGGACGTTTTTAAGTTTTTGAATTGTTGGCTAATATACAAATAATAAGACACATTCATGAGTTTGTAAGGGTGTGAAAATATTGAGCCTGCATGAGTTTAGTGAATGAGGATTTAAGTGCATGATGCAGGCCACAAAAATCCCAAATAGTTATGTAATGTATTATTTTATTTATTTATTTATTTTAAAGATCATCATGGCAAAACCAGCTGGTGGACCCAAACCTCCATCAGGAAAGAAAGATTGGGATGAAGACCAAAATGATTGAACAGTTTAACTGTACTTCCTAAATAAAATAGGGTTGTGTGTGTTTTGTAGTACTCCAGTTGGGGCATGTTCTGATGTCTTATTCCTCACATTAAGTTATGAGACTGTCTAGTAAAAAGTGCAGAATCTCTACCACTTCAATAAATGCACTTGCAGTATAAAATTTGTTAGACCATTTATTCCATTAAATAATCTTTTAACCTTGTTTTCTCTTCATATTGCAAGATAAACTGATTTTGCTTTCTAAGTGTTAATCTGACTTAAGTTATTTAAAGCATTTCTTTATGTTCTGGTAGTGTGGGAGGGATTTTGTATCTGTGTTGATGGTCCAGGAATTAAGCAAGAGGCAAGGCTTTTTTTGGGTGGTATCTTTTATTGGACCAACTGCATGGTTAGATAAAGTTAGATATGTTTTCAAATGCAAGGCATTCTCATTAGGACTTTGCATTCAAATGCTTGTCTAACTTTATCCCAAGCATGCAGTTGGTTCAGTAAAAGATATACCACTCAAAAAAAAGCCTTGCCTCTTGAATAACTAACATAACTCCTATGTTCCTAATGTAAAAAAAAACTAAGTGGCATCTGTGATTTTAATTTTGAATTCAGGAGAGGGGAGTGGAATCAGTAAAGTGCTGGACATTAGGGCTGTGCGAAGCTTTGGTAGTTGATTCAGTTCGGAGGAAATTCAGCCCAATTTGGCAGCTGAATCTGAATTGAATCTGGAGACTCATTAAAAGGTCCGAATCAAATCAGAAGCCTCCAAATCATTTGGAGAGATTCGGCCATAGACTATACAGGCAAAAATCCTTGAGGATGCTGGACACAGCTGCCTCCAGCTGGTAAGTCTGTGGTGGGCGGAGGGGAGAAGGAAGGAGCATGGGGGGCAGGGTGGCAGACCAATGCCCCCACAGAAAGGGAGGGGCTGGGACTAAGCTGCCCAGAGGGAGTAGGGAGGCGCAGGACTGGGGGAGGGGGACTCCTGACACTGTGCTGCTGGTCTGGGAGCTACTTTTCCGGTGGCCCCTCTGTGGGCTCTTGCTGCTGGTCCAGGAGGGCATGGGAGTGTGAGCGTCTGCCCCTGGATCTGCATGGGCTGGGCTGTGCTCCAAGAAGCTAGTCCTAGTCTGCTGTTGGGCTGTGCTCTGCTCCACAAGGCAGGGGGAACCAGGGCAATATTTTTCACCTTGCACCAACCTTTTTTTTCATTGTTTTAGGTTAATCAAAGTTTCCTCCTGTGTTAAAACTGCAAATATTGAGAGAGAGTTTTTAAGCACTTCTTTGGAATCCTAAAAATAATATACAGCAGAGCTGCCTAGCTATTCATAGTGGTAGCTTTTCACTTGAGATGCATTTTGTACAGCCATTAGCTTCTATCTTAAAAATATCTATGATAGTTAAATCTTTTAAAAGATGTGGCTAGAATTTACCAAGAGAGGTCTGAGGTACAGAGCAAGCAAGCCATCTAAAAGAAGGAAGAAACATGCAGAGCTGTTAATGCAAGTCCTAGCTAAATAAGGACTCAGATGTAAAAAAAACCTCAAAAAGCTTTGAATACAAAGCATTCCTTTCTCTCCTTATCAAGGGCTATTAAAAAGTTAGGAGGCCTAAAATAGTTGACTTCTGTCTTAAAAAAAACTGGTGCTATCCCTAGTTCTTACCCAATTTCATGTGGATTAAATTTAAAGTTGTATTTAAATCATATGGTGTTTAACTCATACATATTTCATTTCATGTTAAATTAAATGCAGAACATCTTATTTGTGGAAGTAGGGCATGGTCAGATGACACAATGTTATAGTTGTTAGGGTGGATTTGATTTAAAACACTAGTCAGGAATCCTCAATTTAAGTGTTGTTTTCTGCAAAAAGTGCATTCTTGTTTGATATTCTTTATTAATTTAACTTCTCTGAAAGTAGTTTCAAGAAAGGTAAGAGCTTGACTCTGTACACAAAATTGCAGCGAAACGAGGGTTTGATGAGTGGGGTAAACAGGTCTGTTATCTCATTGCCATATACTGCTGTTAACAAGGATATTATCTCTGGAGATGGAAATCCAGAGTTTGAGAACTGATACTAAGCATCACAGAAATCCTTAATGGGATCTTCTAGACAGAGCACTTCATAGACTCAGCAATGGTAAACAGGTTCTACCATTGGGTAGAGTGGTTTTCTTTAATCTTTTGTAATCTATAGAGAGGAGCCTCTGAGAACCTTGTAAAATTGGGCCCCTAATATAGTCCATAGCCTGTTGTGACCTATTTATAAAACTTTTCTAGAAAGGTTACTTGAATATATTGTCTCCAAATAGTATATAATTAGAAGTTATGATCTCTATTCCATTATATCTTTGAGCTTTACCATAGCTTAAATTAAAGCTATCTTTATATAGATTTCTTTTTAAAAAACATCTTTAAAAAAATCAAGATTAAATAAAAAAAAAAAATCTGCTTTTTAATTTTTTTAAATTTCAATTGATTTTTATCCACCCTGGCAGTAATATAGACCAGGTTCTCTCAACCAGTGGGGACCCGGCTCTTCAACTGGTGGGACCAGGACTTTTTTTTAACTGGGACGTACAGTGCAAAAGTTTGAGAACTGCTGGTATAGACTACATAGTAGTATAAACAGTACTATAATATTATTGTATTAGTACAGTAGTATATACATTACAGAACTATACCAATATAATTTTAAATGTGAACAAAACAGGTTTAAATTACAGTGGCTTAGCTTGCTTCTTTCTTATGTATGAAAAGATTTAAGTTTTAGCTGTTAAATAGCTGATGCATACAGCCAGTCCCTCCCTCTCCTTTTAAATACTGCTTAAAATGATGTCTGTCCCCTAAACTTACAGAGGTACTGGAGAGGGAGAAACTAAGTGAGCAGTGATTTCTAGAGATTTTGAGGGCAACGGGACTTATGATACAGATTTTGAAACTGAGATTATTTAAAGTTACTGTGTGCGCACATTATAGCAGGGGTTAACAACGTACAGCATCCAGGTTAGAGAGATGGCTCAGATCCCCACTACAAGTCAGGAAGCATGCCAGATTTAGGCCAAACCTCTGTAGCCAGTAAGTCACTTGAAGTCCTGCAGTCAAATAGCTAGGACATTGTCTTTGGAATTACTTATATATATTTTTGATGCAAACTTAGACACAATAGTTGTGGCTTCCTACAATTACTATCTCAGCTTCTGTCAGTGTTAAGATTAGTTTATTGTACGTTTATATAGTGCCTACTAAGAAGGGCCTTTGCCAATGTTCACTTAAGGTGCTTGGAGACTCGTAAAAAAAATGATGGTGCTTTACTTTAAATTCGACACACCACATCCAGTACATGCCTGGAAGAACAAGTGCGTTAGTTAGACCTGGCTCACCTAACATTTGTATAGATTGGGTGCTTTAGTGGGGCTTTTCTGGTACTCACCTAATCCTTGATTGAATCAGCTTTAGCTAAAAACATCAAAAAGCCCCGCTGAAGTGTCTGATTTATAGATGCTACGGAGCCCAGTCAAGTAATGCACTGTATCCAGCAAAGCATGCGTTTTTTTGGTTTTATTTAGTTTGTTTGGGGTTTTTTTTTTTTTTTAACGTCTGCAAGCAGCTGCAGTGTCAGGATCTGAGTGCTAGTATTGCGAACCGTTTTAGAATGGTAAGGTGATAGCTCTGATGTTTTTCAGACTGGATGAAAATTAAATCAGAAGTGAAGATGACAAGTTTGATAGCCTCTTGAGAGAATGGATTATTTTAAATAATAGAAATGCTAGCTAAAAATTTCAACAAAAACACCTCTGGACCAATTATTTATGAAATACTACCTACCAGCAGAAGGTGAGAAATCAATATTGTATAAACTGGGGAGTATACCTCAAAGTAAATACAAAAATCTAAACATAATTTTTAAAGATAATTCTGGAGTTTAAGTAGGAGAATATGGATAGGCAAATCCCATGCTTTTTCCTGTGTGTCAGCATTTCAATCCAGAAAAGTTGCTTTGTTTATCAAACACCACTGGCATAATTTAGTCAAGAAACTAGGAGGAGTTCAAAAGCATACATTTGTTCACTGCCAGCAGAGTAGCCATTACTGAAAACAAACGATTCCAGATCTGAAGCTGTAATTTAGGAACAAAGTGGTTTTATTTAAAAACCAGTGCAGCTATTGGAGAAGTATCATTCAGTCATGTCATCAGTTAGTGCTTCTAGGTAATGTTGGGATTTCTGAAATTGTTTACAGTAGCTTCAAGTCTAATAGACTAGGACTGAGAGCAGTTCTCTTCAATGTATCACTTTATTTTAAATCAGTTTAAAATCCATGAAGTGTTCGGTCAGGTGGCTTTTCTCATATTAGTTAAAGCAGTCGCTCATAAAACAAGAGATACGCTTGTGAACTCAGCACTTTAGATGTAGACACGGCTTGCACATGGGTGTCGCTGATATGAAACCACTGTCCTTTTGCAGATTCAGTTTCTGAAGCTGTGGAACACAGAGTTTTAAGAGAAAGACAGATACATTATTACAATCCATTATTGTCCTACAGGAATCTATTTAAAGCTAGACTACTTATGCCTACCTTGGGGAACTTCTCCATGAAGGACAAGATCAGAAAGATGGTTGTTCATAGCTCTCATCTTGGCATAGGCAGTGTAGTGGCCAGATCGCATAGTGCCACTATGTTCAACAACCCCATAGAGAGAGTACAGTACTCTTGAATTTCCTTCAGCCACATTCTGCAGAAGTGAAAGTTTTGCTTACGTTACTAGCAAGGTAAAAATAGAAGGATGCCAGCTTAGCTGGTGTGTCTTCCAATCTCATTGTTGTGTAAAATCAGAACAGCTTTCAGAAGATGTTTGTGTTGCTAAATCTTCACTGACCAACTTACTATGCCTAAAAACCAACATGCTTGAAAAAAGCTTTATCACAAGCTCACCTGTGCCTACATGCAGCCAATCCTATTTAGCCACAGGTTGTCTCAGAGGTTGAGGTGGGGTAGAGGGCAGTTTTGAGTAACAGAGGATTTAGTTTTGACACCAAGCCAGTCTCTGAAAAAGACCAGTCATATTGGCCCAACTAACTGAACAAAATCACTTGGGGGAAGAAGGAAAGGAGACTCTCAAAGATGTGTTTGGTTTTTTTTTTGGGGGGGGGGGGGGGGGGGGGTTTGTTTTACTTACCTTGCATTTAACTGTACAGAAAGGAGCCAAGTCTATTACTTCTGGAAACTTTATATGCCTGTTAACTTTCCGTAAATTAAATCCAGCCTAAAAGTAGGATTAAACAAAAACAAAAGGCAGGACTTTAAATCCCGACACACACACAAAGCATGGTCAGAGCAAGGGTTTTCTTGTGGGGAATTTGTTTTTTTGGGTTTTTTTGTTTTTTTAGTGTTTTAGACTCAAGTTTAAAAAATGCCAGCATTTTAAAGGTCCCTCCTCCCTCCCCTTCAGGTGAGCTTAAAAAAATGTGCATATTCTTCCAATGGCTATGCTTCCATAACTATTTTCCCACTTGTTCCCTACGCTGCTTCACTGTATAACTTGGTTCTATACTGCATGGATGCAGACCTTCTCAGCAATTATTAGAAGTAAAGGAGGGAAAAGGTTCCAGTCTAAATGAAAGGGTTTTGTGATGGACTGGAAGTGGTAAAAGGCCCAATAATATCCCACAGCTCAACACGTCCTAGTTGAAACTCTTATGTTATTAAAGTTAAAAATAATCATGTACCCATTAGATTGGTGGATGCCAACCCTTTTGGCAGGTGTGCCACAAGTGAGCCCCACACCCTCCCTGAGTACCCTCTGATCCCCTTCTGCTGCTTTGCTTTCTGCTCCCCTATCTGCCAGGTTGTGTGAATTAGATCATATGCACAGTTCCTTGTTCTTTTCTAGATTTCTCCTTCTTTACCTAGATACCTTTCTACTCTACTAATCGTTTAACCAGAGCATGTGCTTTATATAACTAAACTTTTACAACAATGCTTTTCAGTTGACTGCCTTCTCTTCTTTTCTAGCTTACCACTGTTTCTATAGTTTTCAATTTTGGGCTCTTTGCTACCAGCTTCAGTATAATGGACTCAGGGGTGACGTGTAGGGGGTGCATGTGCACCCATGCGCACCTCTTGAGTGCACCCCGTCAGGCTGCACTCCCTATTTAACTGGTGGGCAGGGGGGCAGGCGCCAGCATGGCCGCTTTTACAGTATGTGAGATTGGCTGTGGGAGACACCCTTCCCCCCCCGCCACAATGGAGAGAGGCATGATGGACTTAAACGTCAGCAGAGAGACAAAAAAGAACTATTCTACCCAGTAACAGTAGTAGATTACACCAAATAATAGCAGTAAATCATGAATAAGTAAACCAGGGGTATTTCCTAGGTATTATTTCTAACAGTGGAAAGGAATGTTCTAGTTCAAAAAACAATATCAGAAAAGAAAGATCCATTTATACTGTAACACTCTTTAAGAACCCATATTCACTAGAAATACTAAATTCTGAGTTAAGAATACCTGTTGAAATCTCTTTAAGTGAAGTGTTAAAATTGGAGGCGCAAGAGAGATCAGCATTTGCTTTTTGGCATTAGTGTAAACAGGCTTCTTTTCACCTGAAAAAAAGAAAGAATAAACATAGCTGATTAGCCATTCAAAAACAGTATGCTAACATCAAAAGTCTCTTTAGTGTGCAGTAAATTACAGTAATGATTATGTACAAACTAACAATTTAACAGAATCTAGTATTGCAATACATTTAGATCAAAGTTTCCTCTCCAAAACTAAAAGCCTTTACAAGCTGCTATTTCCTGGCATGCTGTTCCTGTTTAAAAGGTTGAGAGCTTATCGAGTCTCATCAGCAGAAATTCATACAGAATTAATTCTAACAAGTTCCTCTTTAAGACTTCTGCAAAGTTAGATGCTGTATGGTGCTTTTTTTTAATTTGGGGAAAATTCCAGCATGTTATCCCAACATGTTTTAGTTGGTCTAATAAAACATATTGGATTTACCCAAAGAACCTTGTCTGCCTACGCCCTTAGACCAACATGGCTACAACCTACATCCCTGAAACACGTTATTACATAATTCAGGTTCTCCAGCAGTTTTAACACTTAAGTTGTGTATATACTAGACAAACATTCCTGCATTTATTCGTATAGCCTAAAAAAATATTAAAAAAAAAAGTGTTTTACATTCAATCTTACTATTGTCCATACCCCCTTTCTCTACACAGGTAAGAATTTAGGAATATTTCCAGTGAAGTTAAAGGAACACTAAGTAAAGAGTTAGCTGCTCACAATTTGGCTTTTAAAAACTAGTCCAAGAGAAACTCTGCGCAAACCCCCTTTTAAAATGCATACACCATACACTCCAGGAAAATTACAGGAGATATGGACACATTTAAACGTTTTCTTCTTTAAATTTAGTTATCATACTTTTTCCATTATTTGTTGGTCCATATTGCCTTTCTGTACATACATCACAGAGCAGTTTATTGGTTTCACTGAGTTCCTCATTACGAGTGAACTGATATAAACAAAGATGGATTGAACCTTCTTCTATGTTTAGATCTTCCCTGTTTGCGAGAGTACAAAAAGCCGTTTCTGGGTCCTCATTCACCACTTCACATATCTTTGTTTGAGCAGTATCAAATTCATCCAAAGTATCCATATCAATGTCAGAAGCAGCATCCAACTGTAGTTTTGACATACTAGTAGCAAGTGCCTCATCTTCTACATGATCATCTTCCTCAAAAGGCAGATCTTCAAGTCCACTGATGCACTCTGCAGTAGAAATTAAGTTTCCTAAAGGGTCAGCTACATTGTTTTCATTTTCTAAACATTCTTGTTCTGGATTTCCTATGTTTTCGTGCTCACTCTGTGTGTCTGTACAGTTCTCTTTATTATTCAAGTCTTTTTGATTTAAATATAATTCTTTACACTGATTTGAAGGCTCCTCTTCCTGCTTTAAGTCTGTGACTTCAGAGTTCATTTCTTCTGCCTTTGTTTCTTTGTTAGTCTCTAAGTTTTCTTCAGATTCCTCTGTGACACACACTTCTGTTAGCTGAAGCACCTTTCCTTGAAGTTTTTGCTGCCGACGCTGATTCTGCAAATCCAAATATGTAGGTTAATATAAACTGCATTATAAAAGAGTAAAAAGAGTTGCAATATTTTAAACTGCTAAGCGCTTTCTTTAGGAAATACATTCTTAAAAATGGTTATCAACAGTAGAAGCTTCATCTAAAGCAGGGGAAATTATTTGTGACCCTCAAGCTAAAAGTTGGAGTGTACAGCATCATTCTCGCTCTGCTACTTGGATAGTGTTCTCCCCCCGCATATCCCCAATCACTCTTCCAATCCAGATCTGAGTTTGTGGCTCCAGCATGTTTTCATGCTTGTACTCCAGAAACATTCTCCCCCCCCCCCCTTTTTTTTTGGCAGTAACTTGACAGGAGGAAAGCCAGAGCTACAATCAAACTCCAACCCTACCCAAGTAAGTGAATGCTTAGTGCTACAGCTCTATAAGTAAAATGCATAAAACTTTTGCTTCTTACAGTTTTGCCATTGGGTTGGGAGAAATTTGCAACTGTCCTCATGCAATTGTCCCCCCAACTCATAAAACAGACTAAGCAAAAAAAGTGAACAGATTATTTTACATGTCAAGGTAAGTTGAATAACATTGAGTACTTTATTCTCCTTCTTCCCTGGGACACACCCCATCCCTGACAAATAACCAACCTTGGCTTGCTTTTTAGCCTGTTTCTTTGCTTTTTTCTGGTGGTGCTTACTGGCACCAGGATCCTCCCGCTCCTTCATATAACTGTCATTATGTTTGTCATCATCCTCTTCTTCATCAGTCTCCTTTTCCTTTGCTTTTTTAGCATTTCTTTCTTTTGTACTTTTAGTACTCTTGAAGAAAGCAAAATCATAACAATGGTACCATGACAAGCTTCAGAGAGACATTTTATTTTATCAATACAAAATTAAAGTTTTAACATTACACAGCACTGTGTATGTTACTGAAAAGTTTTTCAGAGCGATACGACTTATTAAGCAGTGTAATATAGAGTGTCAAACATATGGCCTGTGGGCTGGCTCCAGCCTATGGAGCCTTTGTATCCAGCCTGCTGGTCACTGGAAATTGGGGATGTGGCCAGGGGGTAGCAGGCTGCTGCAGAATCCAGGGGGACATAGCAATCAGTAGCTCCAGCTCTGGTGAGGGGTACCTGGCTGAAGTCTCTCAAGCTGCCACCACCACCTCTGGGGCCAATGCATGTAGTGGGATAGATCCAGCCTGCAAGGAGTTCTGTTATCCAAATCTGTTCTAAAGTAGGAAGTGAGGTTTTTGACTCTTTTAGCACAACACATACAAACATGATTCAGGAGCCCAATCCTGTTGCTCTTGTGCCATGAACAGATTCGTTAAGTGTTATATTAATGCCAAAAGAACCAGCAGAACCAAGCCCTACGCATCTGAAAAGCACAATATCACTCAGGTTTTATAGATATGAATCTCATTAAGCTCAATGAAGAGAAGAAAAATTTGGGATAGTTTAGAATGTCTTCAATGCAGAGATGTGGGGTGGAAAACTTTCCAGTGCTTTGTTTCTGTGGGAAATTTTCCATTTCTAAAAATTCATTGTTTCATAAAATTCATTGGTAACAATGAATGGATGCCAATACAACATTAGGCAAGCTTGGCAGGCAGCAGAGAATATGTCTCCTCTCACATGGTGGAAGGGATACTGTAACACTTGACACTTGTCCAGGATTGTTCTAAGGATCCTAAGCATTTCACCATCAGCAGCTTCTTGTGAACGGAACTGGAAGGCTTTCAGCTCAATCAAGACAAAAAGGAGGAATAGAACAACAAATGAACGCACCGCTGAGCTTGTTTCCCTTTCTCAAAATCTCTTGCTTTTGGAGAATCAGTCAGAAGCACAATTAGTGAAGAAGATGCAGTGTGATGATGATAAGCTGCCCATGCCCATAGACTCGTTGGTAAAACCATCCTTTAGCGAAAGAGAATGTGGTTCAAGTAGTTATGAATCAGATTTGTCTCAGTCTGATTCCGAAATGGAACTAACAAGTAGTGCAAGTGATTCTACAGATAGCGACAGTGAAACTGGACGTGCTGCGATGACTTCAGTGGAAGAGAGTTAAACTCTGTTGAAGTGAGTGAGTGGGCAACCATGGCATGTCATGCACAGTTCTTTGGGTGTGCTAAAATTAGTCAACAGTTTTCAGTGCCTTCATTTTCTTTCTTAAATTTAAAGAGACAATGTAAGGGAAGTGCATGCTATTGTGTATTGTCTTTAAAAATAATTTATTTCCACATAAAGCTTTGAATTTGTTTGAATATAACATCTAGACCACATTAAGTGTTCTGTACTTATTTTTTTTCCCTAACCAAATATTTCAGTTCAAATACTTGTGGTTATTGGGACATAAAATTAACATGGGGGTACTTTTTTTTAGTTTTGTTTACTAAATACAAGTCAGATAAACGTGCTAAATCAGATCACACTTGACTTGGGGCATTGGACAATTTTCCAGAAAAGTTTTCACTTCAAACTTTTGTGGAAAACCCACATCTCTGCTTCAATTAACCTATTCATGTTAAATAAGCATTTCCAGAATCAGACCCTTTATTTGCTAGTTAACATTAAGACAGATAGCTCTATGCAGTTTGTTTGTATCCACATATGCCAGGAGGTGCAGATGGAGAGAGAACACTTTTAACTTTCATTTTGGTCACCAGCCTGTGGTGACTTTTCAGATTCATCAGTTATAAAGAACCTAGCAGTTTGTAGAGGTAGGTTCTGTGACCCTCACAAAAGGTAAGGCCTTATGACCCATCTCAGTGTCATACATACCATCTGTGTGGGGGTACTGAGGTGATCTAGTTTTTTGTTGAGGCTTTCATATCAAAGTCTTCACCCAATGGGTACATGGGACTGCTGACAAGCTCCAATTGACTGGGAAAGCAGTGCCCTTTAGAACAAACAGCTCTGCAGTTTGCCTTTAATTCACCAACCTACTGTGAACCAAGCAGGTTGTGACCACCTAGATATGGATGACCCAGGTTCTAATGTAGTGGGCTTAGGCAGGTGTGCTACAAAATAGCCCCGCATCCTCAAGTGCCACTCCTGATCTGTTGCTCTTTCTGCCACTGTGTTGCCTGTCCCCTTCCTCATCTCCTGCACACCACACACAGTTGCCCCCCACAGGTGTCACAGGTTGACTGCCTCTCTTCTACAGTATTCACATTAAAGGCAGTCCTCGACTTGTGACTAAGTTACAATGAACCACACATGGGTTTTGACTTTATGACATTCAATACAGTTGCATCCAGCTGGTGTGGATGGGGAGGGGGAAGGGAAGGGGCATGGGGAGGCACATCAACACCCCCCACAGTGAAGGAGGGACTAGGGCTGTGGGACTAACCTGCAACTCATGGGGGGGGCAGGCGGGCGGAAGGCAGCAGCTCCTCTCACAGCACACTGCTCATCCAGTGGTTCCCATCATTGGTCTCGCCACTTGTCTGGGGGGGCATGTGCCCCCAGATCTGCATGGGGTAGGGGTAGGCAGAGCCAGGGCTGCACTGGGATGTGCTCCAGGTAGGCAGCAGGGGCTACAGCAAATTTTCAGGTGGCTACAGCCCCTCTCTCCACCACTCGCCCTGCCCTGCCCTGGGGGCACATGTTCCCCCCATGCCCTTCCGCCACTCACCCAGCTGGAGCAGGGCAGGCACAGGATGAAGCCACAGCTCAGCTGGGGGGGCACGGGGAGGGCAGGGTGGCTTCTGCTGCTGCACACTGCTTGTCTGGAGGCAGCACAGTGGCTCTGGCTGGGCGAGTGGCAGGAGGGCATAGACCCTGGTCCCAGTGCTGCTGCCACCAGTCCCTAGCACAGCCCAATGCAGCCCTGGCCGTGTCCTGCACAGATCCAGGGGTACCCCCCCTCCCCCCAGTCTCTCTTGGACAAGCAGCAGGAGCAGCCACCAGACGAGCAGCGTGCAGCAGCGGGAGCCACTGTCCCCCCGCCATCCCCCCATGAGCTGCAGCTCAGTCCCACACCTGCCCAGCCGCAGCCCCTCCCTCACTGCAGGCCCGCCCCCCACCACCTCTTCCCTTCCACCACAACGGACTTACCAGCTGGACGCAACTGTATTGAGCATTATAAATGGGGGATTGATTCCTTTACAACTGTTCCTATAGGAAAATTGGTTCCTACTTATGACATTTCAACTTAGACGTGGTTTTCAGGAACCAATTGCATTGTAAGTCTGAGGACTGCCTGTACTTTGCTAACCCACTGTAATTCATCTTACTGCATCAACACAAAAATTGCAGGAAACTGAAAAATAGTGTCATCTAGCTTGTCTCAGAAATACATGGCTATTCACACTGTCACATGATCTATTTAAATGAGAGACTCTTGAAACTGAATTATGAATACTTGAACACTGAAGTCTTTATAAGCCAGTCTTTCACAACAGTGACAAATTCTTCCAGCATAGCAAATTTCATTCTCTGATCAAAATCCTGTCTACTTTAGGAGGAGTAAATGACAGACCACCTCTGGTGGTTTGTTCACCTGTTTCTACCACCATGATATGAATTGCCAAGAAGAGCAAATGCAGGCATAACTTGTAGTCCTCACATCAACTCTTATTCTCCCATTATTCTTGTGTAGATTTATAAGCAATTATTATTATGACTTTAAATTATTTCTCTAGCATCCAAATAATAGTGCTGAACTGGCAGCACAAAGATGGTATAAAAAGATTCTTACCTGATCATCCAATACAGGAAGTGACAAATCAAGGAAAGACTCATGGACCAAGGACACCTTAAGCAAACAGATTTTACTTAATATCCTTAAAAGTATTTTTCTTTGTTAGATATCCAACAAAAGTTAGGGCCAAGCATTAAAATGAACTCTGAACTTTGAGTAGTTAAAGTCCACATACAGACAAATAAATGGCCTGACTTCGAGTAGGCCTGAGCACCAGCACCTGCTGGACTTCCGAGTTCTCCTAACTTTAGGCACTTAAAAACAAACACAGATACAGAAACAACACTACACACCTTATTACCTTCAAAAAGTCTACACTAGTTTTTATTATTATTACTCTATCCATGGAACTGCATTCTAAACAATCTTATGTGATCATAAAAATGACATTTACAAACAGGAACCTGAATGCAAAGTCACAGTTCCTGCTAACACACATAATTCTACATTCAACTTTCTAGAACTGGAAGAAAAAAAAAAAAATCTTCCACGCTATCCTCCCCAAACATTCAGCCCTCATCCACCATCAAGTTTTCAGAGAAAAGAGTAGCTTTGTTGTACATCAAAACATGTTTCTGTCAAATTTAATTTGAGAAATGTATAGCTCCTTCTGGGTTAAGCTGCTATCAAGTTCATAAATCCTCATCTAATAGATCCTGTCCACAACATTATTTCTTGCTTTTTCTATATAATAAGATGTGGTCTTTTGACCATTCAAAACAGATAGTTCACTTACAGTTCTGCACTCCTCACACATAATTGTACTAGTTAATTCTCCACCAAAGATCCGGTCCACAAAAGTCTGTATCCCCTTTTTCTTTTCATACTCTGAAAATGAGAAAGTTTACAATATGAACTAGATGCAATAACAACATTACCGTAATGCCTGCTTTGGATTTGGTATGTTGAATTACCAACAGTGAGAACACCATGTGTAAGATTTGAGGTGTGTGCGCAGTTTTGCTTTGTGTTAAGTTTTCTTGGAGGAAAAAAAAATGCTTTACAGAATAAAATTATTTCTGTGAGTGAGGGAAGAGATAGGCAAGAGTGGAAGAGAGGTTACCTGATTCTTAAATACCTTCCTTCCCTCTCTAGCTTCATAAAATTAGTATAGCTGATTATTTTTAAATTTAGCAACCGTCTCAAACTAAACAACACTGAGCTGGTCAACAGGACACCTGTAAAATCAATTTTGGTTCAAAAGTCAGGACTTTTAACTCAGTAGGTATGTTGAAACAGAAAACCTGTTCATTTTTTATCCTAGATGATGTGCAACATTGCAGTGCATTGCTGCTTAAAATTTTCCTTGCAGTAATAATGGGCTACCAGTGGTGGATAAGTACTTCCTGTTGTAATCTATTTGCAAGGTACACAGATTTTACCTGGTTACATGATCTCAGGTAAGACATTAAAGCACTAAAATTAGTGTAAAACGTGGCCAAAATCTGCTCACTTTACTCAGGATAACCAGGGTCAAATGTCCTTTTGAGTATAGCAACCCTATAAGGCTAGTATGTTTAAGGCACTCCAGTCTCTATAGCTAATGGCATCTACTTCTCAACCCAAATAGCCAGATATACATTTACATCTGGTCAACTGGGCAACTGGATGAATCCAGAGCAAAGTTCAAATTCAAACCACAGGAACTATAGCAAGGTGCCTTGAGGCAGCGGTTCCCAAACTGTGGGTCATGGCAACATCAGTGAATGAGGCTGCAGAGGTAGCAGGCCATCCTGAGAAAATGGGGCCATAAATGGGGTCATGCTGAGGAAAAGGTTTGGGAAGCACTGCTGTAAGGGCTACATTACTGCATCTCACTCGCAGTGAATAAACAGATCTTTTGAATAAATAGGATAATCATAACTTTCAAAATACATTTTTTAAGCTACTGTACCTCTAATCTGGTATGTGAGATTATTAAAAATGCAGAGTTATTTTAATGCAGCATTACAGTTTCAATTATCAGAACATCTAATGAATTGGAATTTTACCTTTAATTTTCTTTTTTAGTTCTTCATTTTGTCTATCAGAGACATTCAACATCTTAAGTAGTCCAACACTTACTCGCTGAAAGGTAAAAAGTGAACAGATCAGGGGTTGACAACATTTTTGGCCTGAGTACCAAAAAACCTGGGAACCTGGACTTTGAAGATGTTGTGCCAGGGTGGAAAGCTGGGGAGTTGAGGGGCCTAATCCTTGTCATGGCAGCACAGCCCCATCCCTGCCATGCTCCCTGGAACACATGGGCAGCAGTTGCCAGCAAAAAGGGAGGCTGGGCCTCCAGACCCCGGTTCAGCTGCTTGCAGGCTCATGGCTGCCTCCTCCAAGCAGCCCAGGCTCTTGGCAGGCCCCTGTTACCTGCCACAGAGCTCAGGCTGCTTGCAACAGGCAGCTATAAGCCTGGAAGCAGCTGCACTGGGGTCCAAAACCCTGGACCTACTTGGTGATGGTGGCTGCAGGGGCACGGCATGGAAGGCACCAGGGCACAGGGAGGTGAGCGGGCACCCCTTCCCCACCACAGTTTGGGCGCTGGCCACACACACAGAGGCAGTGCAGACCCTGCCAAGACCCCATGGGCTGCAACGGGAAGGGCCATGGCCGAGGTCTGTGCTACCCCACTGCAGCAGAAGCAGAATTGAGAGTGGGGGCTGGCAGCACAGCTCGGCCCAGCCTAGAAGAGCTGGGGTGTGGGAGGAGTTGTCCCTCTGGGACCACCCGGGGCAGCCACCTAGCTGGAGCCTTCCTGTGCAGAGCCGCTGCGCTCATGCAGCTAACCCTGCCCTTCACAGGCAGGCCTGGCAATACGGGGACAGGGACGTGCTCCCCTTACTCCCCTTCTGCCCCCGTGGGGATGCCAGGCTTTGCAGGCATGTAGTCCCAGGCAGTAGAGTGAAGCCCCAGCCCCTTCCCCACACTGGTCCCTGAGGCACAAGCAGCAATGAGCTGGGCTGGGACTCTGGACCCCAGTGCAGCCACCTGCAGGCTTCACAGCTGCCTGCCACATCCTGCCTGGGCTCTGCGCAGCTGCTGCCTACAATGGATCCCAGGCTGCTTGCAGCAGGGCTTGCAACCTCCCCGCTGCAAGCAGCCCAGATTTTATGGCTGCTGGCAGCTGCCCAGAGCCTGGACTGGATGCGTCATGCCAACCAAAATGGCCTCGTGTGCTATGCATGCCAGGGGTTGCTGACCACTGGAATAGATGTTCCATTATAAGAAATTATCTTTCCTAATTCCTAAACATATATTTAGTTATATTAAGCCTTTCAAATTAATAATTGGTGAAGAAAGATGTTTATTCAACATGACTGTCTATAAAATGCATGAAATATGCCCTACATTAGAGCGTCCTTAGCATGAACTGACTAGTGTGAGAATAACGCACTCTACAAACCAAGGCCCAAATGAAAACAATGGATTCCTCTGCATTGTTCCTCCTCACATGCAGAGGAATAATTTGCTTTATCAGGACACTTTTATAAGAAAACTCTGCAAACAAACAAGGCTAGAACTTAACACAATTTAATTTGGTATGCAAAAAAATTACTTATAGGCTGCCATGCGTACTACAAAATAGCAAAGAATATACATTAAAGACAGAAAGCTTCCTGTAAGCCTACTGATTTAAATGCTGTTGAATACAGACACAACATTTGCACTGCCACAACAAAAGTACTTACTTGGATTTCTTCTGCTCTCATCCCATCAAGTAAGTAACGGAGCAGTTCCTGACTGTCTTGCTGTTGGTACCCTTTAAATCGTATTGCTCTGTTTAAAACAAAATGAAAATGACATAGCATACTATTAAAGGATGCAAAGCATTTTCAATTTTGCCAGTAAGAGATCAAGGCAAATTTTTAAGCATTTAGTAGTTGGTGCATTTATATAGGAACCACTGAAAAACATGAAGTTTAATAGTTTAGAGAGCCTTATTTTACTTCTTTCACTCCAAATTTACTTATTTATATTTTGGCCCCTGCTGCTTTCTTTGAAAAAGTTTGGAAGTATCACATGAATGAGTTATTTTCTATTGCACTCATGGTAGCAGAAAACATTACTGGTAAGAGTAGAGCTCCTGCCTCATTAACCCAAGTTTCTTTTTATTTTTCCAATCCCACTATAAAGTGCATTAGGCAGATACTCACTTTTTACAAACTTGAGCAAAGAGTTCCTTCGGAGTGACAGTTCCCTTTTTTGTTTCCTGCATCTCTGTAAGGAACTGGCACATGGCTAATGTAAGGGGCCCTGGCTGTTCAAGCTGTATCACTAGGGGCTCCTGTTAAAAACAAAAAACAAACCTAGTTTCGCATTCTGAATTCAGTAGTAGTAGTAATAATCGATTCCTCTGGATTGAGCCGCGCACCCCAAAACCTGGATTCTAACTTCTCAAAAGAATATCCATTATGGAGTAGTAGGCAGCTATTGATCCTCTGGATCATGGTGTACACGTAAGAGGTCTAGTCAAGTGCCTGATGAATCTGCTTGTATGGATTCCTAAGACCATCATACCAAGACCTTTGAAGCATATGCCTAGGAAAAGAATGGAGGCTGTCTGAGACCTACCAGCCCCGCTTTAGACCACTGAGACAGAAACTAAAGGCCAGATATTCAGTGCCTTGGTGGCTGTAGCTTATGCCAGAGAGCAACAGACAAAAACTGCTGCTAACTGCCTAATGCTGCAGCAAGGACATGTTTCTGTCAGGGTGATGTCCCTTAGCCTCTCTCTAAAGAAGGGGTACCTACAAGGCAGTGGGGACTAGGGTTTTGACGTACCCTATACTCGCCTAACTCCAGAGGTTGCAACTTTGTGGTATTTTATAGGAACTACCCTGCTATTAGTATCCCCACCATGTTGCTACCAGGCCCTCTAGTCGGATGCAATTTACAGTCATACCCAGGAGTATGACTGTATGATTACATTATATTGCATTCTAGCAATTACGTTAGAGTAAGATTTACAAAAAAAACAAAATAAGCAATAAGTTAATAATGCAAACTTACAGAAGAACCATTTTCCTTTACCTGGTATCAAAACTCAAGACTAAGAATAACTTGTTTAATCTTAGCTCCAAATTTCCCAGGCTTCTTTGAGTTACATTTTTCAAAAATATAACAGTCCTGATGGTTTTTATCACATTTTTATTCTTCAATTAATAATACATGCACTAATTTAAAGTTTGCCCATATTGGATCAGTTGATCACATTCCACTAATGTAATGATACAATGAATAAATATTTAAACAAAATGGAGATATAATTGGAAGTAACAGAGGTATTCCTAAAAATTAAAAGGGGCCAATTAGCTGCACTTAACACCTTAACTTATTAAATACTCCTAAATTCCTTTTTTCACAGCAGCCAATGATAAACTACCATTAATTTAAATCTTGGCTTTATTAACATTTCACTTCAATTTCTTCAAAATCTAAAAATTCAGACAAAGATCTGCTTGTTTCTTTGGTGTACCTAAAAGTTACTTTAGTTTATAAAGTGGACATACTGTTGAAAAGTCAGGTGGTTCAATTTTAACGGTTGTTCCCGGCATTTTAGCTTCCTTCAATAACTCTCTCAGGACCGGTGTCTGTGATAAATTCTGTTAAAGGAGTAGTAAAATTAAAACTGGTAAATCAGGGAGCAAAAAGAAAACACTGAAGTGATATACAGTATGGGCAGATGAGCAAGTGATAATGAATTTCAGGGAATTTATCTATCTTTTTCCCACAAATTCTATTTTGTTCTTCAACACAGAACAGCAATATTATCTAACTTCCTTCTTTTCAAACCCATTTCTGCTTTTTGTCTAGAGTCTGCCACCAAATGGCTAGATATTCTATACAGACACTGGGTTGGGTGAGCAAGGACAAGATCTTATTCAAGTTATAACTTAAGTAACTTATTGTTGGAAACTCTTATCCTTTGTCTCATGCCCCTTTTGTTATCTTGTCTAGATATAATTAAATTGTAATTTTTCAGGAGCAGCATCTATCAGTGTGTTTGTGCCATCCCTAAGTGAAGCTCTGATTTTTTTTTTTTAAGCCAGTGCAGTATTTAAAGTAATCTGTATCTGCAGCAACTCCAACACTACCCACTGTACCTGCATGACAGCATTAAAGAAGCACGTATTTCCCAGGTTACTAAGTCCTTTCACAATCACTTCTGCATTGGTATTTGGATAAGAAGTCTCTTCTTTGATCATGCCTTCCCTTTTTTCTTTTTCTTGCTCATTTCTGTTATCTTTTTCTGTTTTTTTATTTTCAAAATCTTGGCTTTCTTGATGTTCTGATGCTGAAGACAAAAAGCATTGTTACCTTTTTAAGTATATCCAGTGAATAGAAGGTAGCTGTGAAAAAGATTCCTATATTTTTATTATAAATTTCCAAAGAGAGCAGTAGAATGATATTATTAAATTTTTTAACTTATACCACTTAATTATTTAATTGTATAACATTTCTTTTTTTTTTTTTAAAAAGGTGCTTAGGTCACCTAAACTGCTACTTACAAAAAGCAAAAGCAAAAGCAAGTACTCATCAATATCTGAATAAATAATGTTATTGAACAGACAAGCCTTGCAACCTAATGCATGTGCTTGGATATTTTTTATTTGTTGCACCAAAAATCAGAAGAATCTTGCAACAGTGAGTATATAAGCAAAAAAAAAATGGCAGGTGAAATTCAAACATTTGTAAGTTCTGGGTAATACATATGGGGAAAAAATAACTAAAAATGTACATACATGATGGGCTCTATATTAAAATGTTACTACACAGGAAAGATCTTGAAATCATAAACAGCCCACTAAAAATATCAGCTAAGTGTTCACCAGCAGTCAAAAAGGCAAATAAAATATCAGGAGTTAAGAAGGAAATTATAAACCAATCAAAAAAGGTACCATTATGCCCCTTTATGAATCTGTGGTGTGTTAACACCTTGAATACTGTGTGGAATTTTGGTCTCCATGTTTTGAAAGGCTATAGAAGAACTAGAAAAAGTAGAGAAGGGCAATAAGGATAATTAGGTGCACAGAGGAGCTTACGCACGAGAAGAGACTAAGTAGGCTAGGCCTTTTCATAGATTGATTCATAGATTGTAAGGGGCTGGAAGGGACTTCACAAGATCACTGGGTCCAGCCCCTCTGCATTAGGCAGGAAAGACAACTGGGGTCAGGTAACCCCAGCGAGTTGACTATCCAGTCTCCTTTTGAAGATTTCCAGGGTAGGTGATTGTACAACCTCTGGAGGGAGTTTATTCCACAGTCTGGGCACCCAAACTGTGAAGAAGTTTTTCCTAGTGTTAAGCCTGAATCTATCTTCCAGGAGTTTGTGACCACTACTCCTGGTTTTCCCCAAGGGTGCCCTGGTGAACAGTTGTTCGCTGAGCCCTCGATGTATTCCCCTGATGTAGCAGTAAGCTGCTACCAAGTCCCCTCTCAGCCTCCTCTTTTTTAGGCTGAAGAGGCCCAAGTCCCTCAGCCTTTCCTTGTATGGCTTGCCTTACAAGCTCTCTCAAGCTTTTCCACATCCTTGATGAAGTGCAGCACCCAGAACTGGACATAGTACTCCAGCTGCGGGCTCACCAATGCCGAGTAAAGCAGAAGAATCACTTCCTTGGTTTTGCTCGAGATGCATCGGTTGATGCATGCCAGGGTACTGTGTGCCCTGACGGCTCATATTCACACTATGATCTATTACCCCTAGGTCCCTTTCAGTCATAGTGCTAGTCAGTTTGGCGCTATCAAGCCTGTAGGTATGTCGAGGATTGTTTGTCCCCAGATGAATTTATGTTCCATACTTTGCCACTGTGAGAGACAGGGTACTGGGCTTGATGGACATATGGTCTGGCTCAGCAAATGGCACTTGGTGCACGTCTTGCACTACATGACTAAGCTTAGCACTCTTTACCCAAATGAGGCAGACATACATCATAAATCATATCGATTGGTGTTCCAATCTCTTTTGCCTTGGTGCACAGAGCATGTCACCTTTCAGTGGTAGGTAACTTGGGTGATCAGGGAACCTTGTACAATAATATCGCAGAGGCGTTTTTGTTTGTTTTTGCCTATACCAGGCTTTGCGTTATGTTGCCAGCTAAAGGAGTCACTTGTACAGTGAGGTCGCAAAAATTCTTAGGGAGCTATTGCTTAGAAGATTTCTAAATCTTTTTGCAAAAAGTTACACTGAAATATAACAATGCTTAAAAATTTCACAGCTAAAGTAGACTCTTAATTTATTCTACTGTCTAGTCTGTTCAAGGTGCTTTCCAGGGCTCTGGACACTGCAAACAAGTTACCTGTATGTGGTGTGTCAGCACAAGCTTTTCTGACATTATCCACAAGTTGGCCCAAGCGAGTTGAACTACTATACGGGACTTCATTATCACACAGATAGCACCTGAGCACAGACAGAGAGACAGAAAAGATTCAGAGTTAAAAACAGTTAAACACTAATGTCCAGATTAAATTCCTAAACTGTGCCATTTCATACAAATGTACAAATACAGCAATTTTACAGCACTCTTAAATCATAATTTTAGGAAACAAAATCTAAGTAAAAATGTGGCAACGATCAGGAATCACAAACCCTAGTTATTTTCATTCAGGACACCTTTATGGTCTTTATTAATGTAAAAGTCAAGTTCAGTGGAAAATTTGCCTGAATAAACCAAAAGGATAAAAACCCAAAGGAAAATGGATTACAAATTTTATCAGATAAAAATTGAAGGAATTGAAATGTATTCTATCCATCCAAATAGTTAGTTGTACTTAGCCTAGATAAGATAATAAGTAACATGTTGTGCTTATCTTGTTTAAATATTGTTGTGTGTTTCTGAGCTGCTGATATAGCTGTGTTATAAGACTTAAAACATACCAACAACAATGGAGAATCATAGAGCTGGAAGGGACCTCCAGAGATCATCTAGTACATGATATGGGCATAGCATATAATATGTAGTATATGATTATGGTACTACACTGCAATTCACATGATTTTGCTGAGGTGCTGCTATGATGTTGTAGATTGGGGTAGTCAACCTGCAGCATGCATGCCAGTAACATGGGCAGCCTCTGTGTGGCACGTGGCTGATCAGGAAAGGGACAGGCAGCACAGGGGTAGGAAGGGCAGGGAGCAGAAAACAGAGCAACAGATTGGGCAGGGGAAGGAAACTGGGGAGGGTCTGGGACTAATTTGTGGTACACTTGCCAAGAAGACTGGTCCCCCAACTCCTGTAGTTGGCATGCTCTACCACAAATAAAAT
>NW_005841990.1:1062564-1072489 GCF_000455745.1 Alligator sinensis
GAGCAGTACAGCACTGCCCTGCCATCTGTTACAACACTAACATAATCGACACACTGTGCTAATATATATAACAGAACAGAACTGCTCTAACATAGTGAAACCTATCAAGCAGATTTTAGAGTGTTAGGCACAAATGCATTTAGCAGATTTTTAGGATGACTAGAAATTACAGAGTGACTCCCAATTTTTGAGTGCAGAGGACATTTATAACAAAATTCTATTCCTAAATACTAAGAGTCTCAGTATTAAAATATGGCATGAATATTTCATTAGACCAATCTGGGGACCTAGCTTTTACTAGTCATTTTGGGAACCGGGGTTTTTTTTTTTGTTTTGTTACAGGTTTATCACCGCTGTTTTAAAGGACAGTACATGGCAAGTACATCAATAGGCAATTTTCCCTAACAGAGCAACCTCTTAAATAGTCTACTACTGTATCTTCTCATAGACAACACACTTATCACCAAGGCCACCTGGTATAAATTAGAAGATATGAGGAAATACAGTAAACAGCAAGCTCTGCCAGTGATGCTCAAAGGACCCACTGGCAGGATCTCGCCTACATAACCAAGTCGTCTGGCTTCTAGGACTCCTTGGGAGCTGCCACTGCTCCCTCACATCAAAATTTTGGATACATGGGGAACCTGAAAGATATGGCACTGTATGCCATAGGTTCACCGCACAGAGTTGGTCCGTGGGTCCCATCTGGTATGCGGGGCCGACAGGAAACTGAGGAGCAGCTCAGCTCCTACAACAAAAGTTCTGTTTTGAAAGGCAGCATGAAGCAAAAAAAGGTGTGTATTATACATGGGGGTGTGTTGTATGCAAGCAAATACAGTACCTGTATTTAAGAAAAATCTGATGGAAGCTGGAGATTGTGGAGAAAAGACTAAAGTTTTTTTTAAGTCTAGTGGCATGGTCATGACATGCTAACAGTACTCAAAGGAGTGCTGTGCTGTGCTGTCCTGCTGCCTTTCACTCCCCAAACCAAAAGTCAGTCATGCATTTATATCTAGTTTGACTAGGGTGCTCTTCAGTTAGTCCATAACTCTGAGAAGCTAAAACCAAAGCCTCTAGAATCTATAGCGAGATACCTTAACTACACCACTCCTATGCCCCTAGATCAAAGGTCTGGTTGGTTTAGTTTTAATACAGATATATATGTATGTGTGAGTGTGTAATTATCTCTCATACATATTTATAATTTGTATATTTAAATTATAAATATACATGATTAAAAATGTTAGCGTCTCATTTGTATACTGAACAGAACACTAGCCTGGAAGAGGGCAGTTTTGGCTTTTAATTTTACAATATGTCACCTTATGGTGAATGTGAAACTCACAAATTATAGTCCATTATATTATAAATAATATAATAAAAAGTTTACAATCAGAATTAGACCAGCAAATCTTGGAGAACAAACTGTATTTGTGAAAATTTTAATTCATAGGTTTGAATGAGTAAAGAAGTTACTTTGTCTCTTAGGTGAATGTGAAAGTCACAAAGGCAACCTAAATGTCAATCAAATATTGTATATACACATAAGCACGCAAGAGAAAATTGTATGTATGAGCCTTTCTGTCTTACAGCAGGATTTCTCAAAACTGTCTTTATAGAGAGTGAAAAGCCTGTTACAATACACATCTTTATGCTTGTTGTACCACTACCGTCTCCCAGTTTACAAAATAATGTTCTTAGGTCTTACACTACATATGCTAAAAATACTTTACAGTAGTGTGTGGTTTTGAACACATTTTCAACTTTGGGTAAAGCAGAATTATGTATTATCCTTAAAATGGCTTAATGATTTTTGTACCCAAGAGATTTATCTTCATTATGTTCCTTAGTTAGCTTCAGTGCTGTAGCCGGGGGGAGGGGGGGCAGCGGCGGTTAGTGGGGTGACCACCCCAGGAGCCAAAGCAAAGGGGCAGGCAGGGTGGGGAGGGAGCCGCAAGTGGCTCGCTTGGGGGGTAGGGGGGGGAGTATGCACATGCGAGGACAGGGGAGGGTAGCTCCAGCTGCTGCATGCAGTCTGGGGCAAGCATGCAGGGGTGTGCGTCTCCCAGAACCATGTACACGGTGAGGGCCGGCTCTGTCCTGGGTGCCAAACTCCCTTGCCATGGCACTGGTTAGCTTAAAATGTAAGTGTGTATTACTATATTTTGAAACATCTTCTGCTTTGAAGGCCAGCCTTAAGACTGCAGAGTACGAAATTTTACAGATCAATACCTAAATTTAGACTAATGTTTTATAAACTTACTAACTAAACATTTAATTGCTGGACAATTGAATTCTTATTACTGGAAATTATATAGGTCTCTTTACTGCATAAGAGAATGTATTAATAATACATTTAAGCAACTTTAATTATAAATTAAAAAATTCTGTGCAAAATATGTACTGAAGATTTCCACATATTATGTTTATAAGGAAAGCAAATTACAACTCTTTTTTTATTCCCTTCAGTTATGACTTGTAACTGTTGCCTGACAAACTCACCACACACTCCAGTTGTCCAAACTGAGAACCAAACAATGGGGGTCTGATCTTGGCGTTGTGTGATGCTTTAAAGCATGCTGTTCTTGAGAATTTCTGCCACAACCCTATAACGTCGATAACCAGAAGTGTCACAAAACCCAACTGACTACTGAGTGAGAAAAAATAAATTCAGACAATAAAACAGAACTGTAAAATAAAGACCTAAATAATTAGTTAGACTAATTAGAGCACTGGTATGAATAGATAGATTTCTCTCTCTGAAATTTATTTCCATAAGGAAAAGTTATTAACTGGATAATAACAACAGTAAAGAATAACTGTCAAGTAGTTGGGGATCTGGACACCTAACAATGTGCCATTGCAAATCCCAGTTTAAAGTCCTAAAAAAATTGGGAAGAGTTATTAGACATGTATATTCCAAATTTAATGACTTGGTGTTGTTTTAATAGTTTCTAGTACAACTTAGATCTGGCCTTTCAAAAACTGCAAGTCATCAAGATGGTGTTGGAGCCTTAAGTCTGCTAAATGCCTTTGTGCCAAGCTTCTGGATACTTTATTAGCAACTCTGAGCAGACATTTTTTTTACCAGACAACTACATCAACTTGTTTGTACTACACCACCTTTGGAGTTAAAAATAAGTGAAAATTACAGGATTAGTTAAGCAAAATAGCTATTAACTACTTTAACAAATGCTGAAGAGTATAAAAGAAAAGATACCCTATGGCCACATTTTAGACATAGCCATATTGAAGGACTTTCATCAGTTTCCTCCTGAGATTTATCCTGTGCTTTATTGTCTGTCCTGCAGTCCTCACAAACGTTCCACTCCACATTCAGCAGTGCCTTTTTCAGAAGGCCATGTTCTACCCCCTTGCGAATGTGCTTGCACACAGGTTCTACAAAAACAAAAATACACAGGAAAAATGAGCAACAGTCATGTTTTTTTTACCAAGCACAAAAGACAGATGCTGACATCTAGACTCGGAGAAAAAAAATGCAAAATGACCATGACAAATCTTTCTCTGATTAAATGAGAGATTGGTAGGATACACTAAGAAACTTAGAGCTATGGCAAAGATCATACATGTCCCTTTGATCAAAGAGGGCATCCTACCTTTGGGACTAGAGTACATAGTCTGGAGCTATAGTTCGACCCTAAAATAATGGCACAATCAAAAAAAATACATTACTGAATAAGAACCTCTCTAACATAGGTTGGGCCAGAGATGACAATTTCTTTCAGTACAGACCTAGCTACCATAACCTATGCCTTTAACTCTCTCAAACTAGATGACTACACTATGTTTTACTAGGAGCTACACCTTAAATCCAATTAAACAAAAACTGAAACTAACGTAAGACACTGCAGCCCTGTTTGGGGCTCCTCTAACACCTCTTGGCTCCATGATCTGAACTGTTTGCTTGTAAGAACCTAAATAGTTTAAGGATTTGTATTTTCAGCTATCAATCCCAAAAGGCTTGAGAAATCACCAAAATGTAATTGCCACAGCAGAAGCCAAATCCATTAAAGCTGTTCATCTTCCAGTCTGAAAGAAAGGAAGTTTCCAGAAGGGAATTTTCATGAGAGGTTACTGACTTCATAATGCACTCCTCCCATTACCCAATGTCTGGAAAAAAAACAAATCTCCACCCCCAACACTGAATCAGACAGCCTTCATGCCATGCTTAGAGGTTAACAAGTTACCCAGCCTTTGATGAGAAAGAAGGCTGTCACAACTTCTGGTATTACTGGTTAACACAAAAGGGTACTCTTTGGTTTTGATATTTCTTATTTCTGATGGGCTACATGAGTTCAATCAGCAGAACGTATGGGTTTTATCCTGTGTGACTGTATCCTTTCTTCATGTACACAACTTATAGCCATTAGCTTATTGCTTTGCCTGTTAACCAGTAAACAAAAGCAATCAATTTAAGTTTTCCAAATATTTTTTTGCAGCTGGCAAATGCCTTCATTTTCCTGGATGAGATGAAACATTTGATGGAAGCACCGTTTATTTGGGGGGGGGGGGGGAAGGAATGTACAGAGCAAAGTAACTAAAAACATGCAAATCTTCATAGCTCCTCCTTTTAATGAACTTTTCAGGTCACTTTGTAACTGGAAGGACACAAGTACCTACAGCATTCAGTTTTCTAGTGCCCATCCTCAAATACTTGTTTTTCCCCTGTCCTTATACAATGAACTAGCCCATCAAGAATGAGGGTGGGGGGAGCAGGCCTGGATTGCAGGTGGTCCATAGCTTTGGACTGTAAACTTTTTGTAGCATGGACTCACACTTACTAAATGTTTGTACAGTGCCTATCGCAATAGAGCTTTGACTCCCAGCTTTGTATTATGGTAACATCCTGAAACCCATGTTAATTAGGAAGATAAAGTTATATATTTGCATACTATAAATATTAGCAAATTTTAAAAGTGGGAGTTCAATCTACAATTCCAAACTAAATTATGATTTTTATAGTTCTTGTACATACACTGCAACTACATTTTTGAAGTTACGACAACTTGTAGTCATGTTTTCTGTAAGCCGGTTTCAATTACAGGTTATCAGATAGGCTACCTCAGCTTGTAGGAGTGTTTTAGGGAACAGTTTTAAGGAGTACTTAAGTTAAAAAAACGAAAAACCGTGGTGAGGCTGGATGAGGCAAGGGATGGATTTTTGACCAAATGCCCTAAAAGCACCATGGTGGCTTACATCTGGTATGGGAAACAAGGGAGTGGGAAAGCAGAGGCAAAAAAGGTAGATGAAGCTAGACAAAATTAGCTGCTGCTACTGGCAAATAAAAGAGATCCTCAAAAATGCAATAACATTTTTTGTATTTCAATCAATCATATCCTTCTGCTACTGAAACAAAAATAACTTTCCAAAAGCATTAAAAACAGCATCAAGAATGTATCAAGTTACTTGTCATTAGTAAACACTGAACCCAACTCTACAAGATGTCTGCTCAGCCAGCAACCTCATGAAATTTGATGGGATCACATGCAAATAAGTAAAGAACTATTTGTGGAAGAAATAGTTCTTAGAACTGGATTTGCCAGGTACTAAATATTAATTCTTTAATACTTTTATTCTACTTTATTTCTTAGCAAGTTTAAAATAAGAGCCATGAAGGATTTGTTTCAGTTGTGTACACATTCTCTGTAATCAAATCTTCAAAGCTGCATAAATAACTATTGTAAATGCCTAATGCAGTGGTTCTCAACCTTTTTAGACTTGATACACCCGTTGGAAATGCTAGCTCCAAGTGTTCACTTATTTTTGACTCCAGAAAAAGAGACATTCTTGTTGCAAGGAACTCAGAAATGTCACACAAGACAGACTGTTTCTAACACTATGGATTCCTATTTGAAATCTCTGGGTTTATCTTGTGAAACATGTTTATACACCTAATATTACTAACATTGTGTGGCACCCTGGTTGAGAACCCCTGGCCTAACAATTATTAATGGGTTTTCAATTCTACACAGTTCAAAGTTAAATTAAACATTTCCTCCTACAGGGCTATTGAGTTTTTTGAAGATGTTTGTATTTATGAAATATACCCTGAATATCCAGAGTCTCATCTGTCTGCGCTGTTTTGCCTTTCGTTCGTTTCTTTCCCATGTTAATGTTTGGCAGTTTTTCTTACGCAGAAAAGTGACCTATAGAAGAAATATAAATATTAAGTTAGCAGATTTTATTTATAGGTGGTTCTACGTAAAACAGCAGCAATAAGACCAAAAACCACATCCCAAATGAATGAATCTGTTGTTTGAAATAAATTTGTTTTCTTGAAACAGTTATATTGAAGATCAGAGTTCAAAAGATTGTATAGCATTCTCCTAACTACACAGTTGGTCCAACAGAAGTATCATCAAAATAAGTCTTTGCTTCTCACATTTCCTAGACCATTACACCTTGAACACTCCAATCCTACTATAATACATAAAAGCCACAAGTTTCCTCTAACGTACATTGAAATGTGGCTTTTCCAAGTGATCTAAGCCCTGAAATCAGTGAGATTATACAGCAGGGGCAACCCCTGGCATGCATGCCGAGCATGGCACATGAAGCCAGTTTCCTTGGCAAGCGTTGAGGCCAGGGTGGGAAGGCAGCAGCTGTTTGCAGCTTCCCGGCTGCAGCCGGCCCTGGCTCTGGGTAGCTTTTGCCAGCTGGGAGCCTGGGCTGCTCCCAGCAGCCGGCTGGGAGGATGGAAGCCCTGCTGCAAGCAACCTGGGCTCTGTGGCTATCAGCAGCTACCCAGAACCTGGGCCGGCTGCAGCTGGGAAGCTGCAAACAGCTGCTGTCTCCTAGCCCCAAACCTGGCCCTAGGCTCTGCAGAGGCAGCAGGTGCCAATGCTGCCCTTGCCATGACTTCTGCAGAGCAGCATGTGGAACCCAGTGTGGCAGGGCACAGCAGGGTGCACAGCAAGCTGCCTGCCACTCTGAGCTCCCTGCTGCTCTGGCCACACTTCCCCTGCAGGCAGGGGCAGCAGCAAGGTAGGCATTGTGGGTTTTTTTGGCACTCCAGCCAAAAAATGTTGCCTACCCATTAGACAGGGATGTTGCAGCTTTTAAGAGGGGTTAAACTCAGTCAAATTCCCCTACATTTTTTTGGGATATACGCTTAAGGAACGTTTTAGAGTGTGATAAGCATGCTATGGGCTCCATCCCAATTAAATCTTCAAACGACTTATTTTCTTGTCAGCTTAGATCAAATGTAGATCTTTGTTTTTGTTTCAGTGAAAACATCTTTTACTTCTGAGGCCATGTTCAGCAACGCAAGGTAAAATATTCTTATCTACTGCTACCAGGTGACAACATACTGAATGCTCAGATTTCTGTCCACTACACGAAGCTTTCTGTTCTAGGAAGTTTTTGCCTTCTTTGCTTCAAGGTGCACCCAACAACCAACACAACTGGGATCTGTTCCTTACATATACTCCAAAACTAACAGATTTTTTTTATTAATATATTTCATGTTCAAGGTCAAATCAGCCAAATCAGTTCCAGATCATATTGACTAACCAGAACTCAGTCGTTCTAAAAAATCACGTCGATTGAGCCAGAACTCAATTGTTCTAAATACTATGTAAGGCGCTACAACTGGCGAGCATCCTCCATACCAACAGAGAGCATCTGAATTCCCAGACGTAAGTGTCTAGAATGAAAGCTGCTTGCCTGTAGTATCTGAGGGCATCTGAATCCCATGACCTCTGGGCTTGGGCCTGCAGGTAGGATGCCTGCCAATGGATTTGGGAGTATCTCAAGTCCCAGGGTGAGAGCCTGGGGTGGAGGACACTCTCCAAAACTAGTAAGCTTGATTTTTCTTTTGGAAATTTTTTAATGTTCCAGGTCAAATTGACCAGATCAGTTCCTAATCCTTTTGACTGAGCAAAGGATTCGGACTGTTCAAACACCACATGTGGTGCTGCAACCGGTGAGTACCCTCCACCTCAGACTTTTCAGCCTGGGCCTTCAAATACTTCCCAATCCATCAGCAGGCATACTATGTGCAGGCCCAAACCTGGAGGCTTGGAATTTGGATGCCCCCGATCTTGCTTGCCCTCAGACAATCAGATAACAACTGCAGGAGCAAGCTAGACCCTCAAGAAGCACCCAACCGTAGGCATTCCAATGGAGCCTTAGGCAAACAGCAGGTCTGCAAACCCATACCGAGCTGTGACTGAAGGCAGACAAGTGGTGCTCCGGGCTGACTCCTGACAGGCATTTTTTCAGCCCCTTTTATTTTTAGGTAAAAGAAGTCCCAGGGGGCACCCTCCTTTCAGGCCACGCTGGCTCAGGGAATGACTGCCAAGTAAACGGAGCTGCTGCCCTGAAACACTAACCAGGCCTTCAGAGCAGTGTCTACAGATTGCTCAGACTCAAGAAGGCAGGGGTCTCTGCAATCAACTCCCCCTGCAAGGCCAGGACTGCAAGGGCCCACCTTACTGGCCCAGTAGCCCCCTCCCAGCTCTGCCTGGCCCAGAGGCAGGCAGGGAGACATCATGCCCATGCCGCCCACGTGCAGGAAAGAACGCCGCGCCTTCCCTCTCACACGAACAGCTCTCCCTCACCACTCGAGCGCAACCTACCTTGCTCAGCGGAACAGGCCACCCGCCAGCTCAGCGCCACCTGCACCCGCCTCTCCCCACGATGACCGACAACCACTAGAACCAATAGGAGGGCCGCAGAGCGTTCCATTCCCTCCCCACCCCGCTGGCCGGAACCGGAGACGGAGGCAAGGTATCTCGCTCCTGCGCGCGAAAGGAGAAAAATCACTCGTCCGGGGCGGTCACAGCGAGCAGGGCCGAGACCGCGGCACCGAGGACCCTTACCTGTCAGTATCGTGAACCGATTTATTTTACGACACATCCTTCCAAGTTCGGCGCAGCATTCCGGCTTTTCCGCTCGGCCGCGACGGAGCTGTGGGCACGGCTACGCCGGCACCGGAAGGATCGTTCCTTGAGAGCGCAGCTTCCGGTGCGTTGCATGCCGGGAATCGGGCGGAAAGGTGACGTCAGGCGTCTGGGGGAATAGGAAGCGCGTCTGCCCGCCGACACGGACGCATACGCTTCTGCTTCCTTTTCCAGCGCTCGTTCAGAAACTTGGCTGACTCAGTTCTCGGCGCATGCTCACTTCGAACTGGGGGGAGGAGGAGGAGGAGGAGCAGGAGCAGGAGCAGGAGCAGGAGCAGGAGCCGCGCATGCGCAGTTCGAGGAAGGCGAGACGTAGTGTGCGTACGCAGTATGAGTAGGGGTAGAGGGAACGGGTACGGCACATGCGCAGTATCAGCGGGGATGGAAACGCTGTAGGGCCGGGCAGGTTCGATCTGGACTTTGCAGTCTGCCAGCCCCCCGCCCCCCAGCCGCAGAACGTTGGGCTCTGGGAGTTCGAATCCGTTGGGCGGCGCCACGTTCCGCGCTCCCCCCGCCCCCTCCCCTTCCCGCGCGTAGCGGGCTCCTCCTGGTGGTGACGCGAGGCACGGGGAAGCAGTTAGGGGGTGACGTCACCCCTCCTCTCCCCCGTCCCTGGTGGATGGCTGCAGTGGTCTGTGCTGGGGTGGGGGGGGACACAGGCTAGCCTCATTTTAGCAGAGAGCGGTGCTTAGCTGCCTTGGTCCGGTGTTGCCAGCTGTACATTAATTATCATACTTGTGCAATAATTTCATTCCATGTATGATCACTAATAAATAAGTGTTCAAAAAGTACAATAATTTATGAGGCAGCTAATTGGAGCAAGGTATGCAAAACCGGCCGGAACCGGTCAGAGGGAGACAACAGAGGTGACATCAGGAAAAAATTCTTTACAGTGAGGGTTGCCAAAATATGGAATACGCTTCCAAGGGAGGTGGTGCTGTCCCCTTCCTTGGAGGTATTTAAGAGGAGATTGGAGAAACACCTGACCCCAGCACTCTTTC
>NW_005841990.1:1072499-1079845 GCF_000455745.1 Alligator sinensis
CCTACCCATGGCAGGGGGTCGGACTCAGTGATCTAATAGGTCCCTTCTGACCCTAACATCTATGAAATAAAATACAAGGTGAAAAAGAGGTAGTCTGTGAAAAAGGGAATAGTTGGAGAGCAGAAAAGCAGGAACGGGAGAATCTAAAAGAGGGACAGGATGTCAGTGATAATATAAAAGGGTTGAAATCGGAAAACAAAAGGTAAGGCAGGGGAGGGGGGAGGAAGAAAACAGGACAAAAAGGCCAAAGGAAAAACACTACACAGGTAATAAATACAAGGTAAAAAAGAGGTTAGCAATAAAAAGGAGTGGGTGGGCTTTTGGCAGCCCTCAGCATGTATGGGCTGAGCTGTGGCTGGGAAAGCTCGCGCATAGCTGCTCTAGATTGTGAGGTGCACCTCTGCCCTGCCTCTTCTGCCATGTCCCCAGGACAGCAGTTCTCAACCTTTCTTTTCCTGCCCCAGGGCAGCCTCACATCCCCTCATTTTCTCTCTTGACTGAAATAACAGCATTTCTGTGGCCAAGAACTGGAAAAGACCACAAGTGTAGGTTTCTGTTTGAAATCCTTGGGTTTATATTGCGAATCCAGCTTGCACAACTACCAACGCTAACAATGCGTGGCGCTCTGCAGCACCCTGTAAAGGATCTTGAGGCCGTGGGTGTTGATGTGACACCCTGGTTGAGAACCACTGTCCTAGTCTCATCCAAACTAAATCAGCCTATACATCATTGTCAGCAGAGATCTGTGTGGCAACATGCCACCTTCCAGGCTCAGACTTCATTGGTTTTAGAATTAAAGCTTCACAGAAGGAGACTGAGGCTACCGATGCCAACTCTCGCTGACCCCCTGAAATGGGAAAGTCCGCTTTTCTCTCCTGTACCTGCCTTACATATTATCATTTTTTTTCTCATTGGACTGTGGCTGTATGCATTTTGTTGTTGTACGTGCATGTACAGGCCTGCCAGTAGCAACAAAGGTGGCACAGCTTATTTTCGTCAGTGAAATAAATATAAACATATTTAAATACATGCAGTGAGCCAATCCCCTGAGCAAGACTGTGCTATTTTTGCAGTTCCTGTTATGATTGTATAATCATTCTGCGAAAATAGGGAGGGTATATCTGTATTCCACACGTTGCTGGAATAATAGATCCCTAAAGATGGCCTCAGCTTCATAGCAAACTGTGAGTGCTGAAATAACACAAATGACTGAATTCAAATCTCCTTCCCCTCAGTAATCCAAAGAGGTTTCAGTTTGTAAATACAATGTGAAATCCTGGTTCTGCTTAAAACCAGTGGAAACACTGAGACAATACAAAAACAGTGTGTGAAGTATTAGCCTCTCCCTGCAGACCATTATGAATCGATTTTGGTGGACTTATATGAATTAATGTTATTTATGGAAAAATTCCAGAAGTGACTAGTGACCCTGCTTCTGTATTAGATTTGTAAAATTTTCCTAATTTCTTCTTTATTTAGGAAGCAGCCAAAACACAGCCAAAATGACTAATTGGGAAGAAGCTGAAGTACAAATTTCTGAGTTGGACCTTCTTTCTAGCATGTTTCCTGGTGAAGATGAGTTTATTGTGACAGACCAGCTGGCTTTAGCAGAACTAAAATGCTGTGTTGAAAATCAGTCTTCAGAGATGCCATCTTCAAAAGTTCAGTTTACACTAAATGTAAAGCCGCAGGTTCCTGATGCCACTATGGTAATATGGACATATTTTTAAAATTAAAATGTCACTTTTTTTTTTATAATCAGATTTTAATGTTCTTTTCCACCCCCACAGGTAGAGTTTTCGTTGTTCTTTGCATTGCCACTAAAATACCCAACTATTTTACCAGAAATTACTGTCAGGTACTACATATTTTTATATGGAAATAAAACTTACTACATCAGTCCCAGTACAGTAGCAAGAATCATTCCCTATTACAATAACTATGTTCACTTATTACCTGATTTTTCCTGTTTGAAATTTACAGATGAATGTCATTATAAAATCCATAGTTAACTTGTCTATTAAAGACTAAAATGTGACTTTACCTAATGCATCTAAGATAGTATAGTAATAATATAGAAAAAGGCATTACATTGGTAGATCAGTAATTTTCCACCAATTGTAAGCTAAAACAGAATTCTTAGCACTTTCTGATTTCCCTACCTTTTAAAAATATGCTATATTGCAACTAAATTTTAAGATAAACGTATATTTCTCCCTTAGGTCACCCTCATTAAGTCGATCACAGCAAATTCGACTGAACACAGATCTGAAAAACTACTTGATAAGAAACTGCAGCAGTGAGCCCTGTGTACTAAGTGCAAGAGAATGGGTTAAAGATCATGCATTGGCATATATTGACAAAGAGACTTCATCTTCCCCAGTGGTGACATCAAGTTCCATGGAAACAGAAGATGCCATTTTTACTAGGTTGTGGATTTATAGTCATCACATCTACAACAAACACAAAAGAAAGAATATTGTTGATTGGGCTAAGGAGCTCTCTCTATCTGGGTTTTGCATGCCAGGGAAGCCAGGTGTTGTTTGTGTAGAAGGCCTTCAGAGTACTTGTGAAGAGTTCTGGGCAAGGTCAGCTTTACTGTTTTTTAAATGTGACAGATGATTATTTATAATTATGTTTTGTCTTGTGGGTTTGGTTGGCAGATGGTCACCACATTGTAATAATGCAGGTAAAGTTTTTATAATTAAGTTGTTAATCATAACATGTTTGTAACTTTCCATATGTCCAACTACAGTCATTTGTCACATCCATCAGGATCGTTAATGTGGGTCTCTTCATTAGCCAGCTAGAAGTTCTCTCTTGACAAAGGTGTCTTCTGTTCTCTTCATCTCTGCATCAGTATATCAACTGGCATGCAGTGCCATCAGTTCTGTTTATATTGTTTAATGTTGCTTCTCTTATTTGTAGTTCTGAGTTGTGCAGATTCAGTGCAACTTAGCATATTTAGAAATGAAAGAACAAGAAAATTCCTAACATAGACAAAACTAAGGTGTATGATTATATTGAAATCTCAACTTTGTTGATTGCCTGCTTGCATTATTCTGTGAGTAATGAAACTAAGTGCCTTCAATTACTAGGGAGATTTAAGTATAAAGAAACAATGCTCTGTTTCTAGGAATGTTTGCATGTCTGATATTTTACATAAGGCCAATGAACTATATAACAGGTGTATTTGTACCAGATATATGCACAACTGAAATTTGTTAAAGAAAAAACATCCTTGTTTTATAATACTTCATAAAACATGGCATTTTACAGATTCATATTTTTTCTGTTTTCAGAGTCAGAAAATTAACATGGAAGAGAATTTTAATTCGCCACAGAGAAGACATGTCTTTGGAAGCAGGGCATGTTGAAATAAAGAAACAAAGAAAATTCTCATCTTTTGAAGAAAAAGTTTTTGATGCACATGGTAACAGAGGAAATCATATGGATCTGGGACAGCTATATCATTTTTTAGATGAAAGAGGATGTGCTGATATTTTTCAGATGTACTTTGGAGTTGAAGGACGTTAAATTATTAAGCATCCAAGCATTTGGAAAATTGTGTGATGGTTCTGGAATAGCTTATTTCCCTCCCACTTCTGAAGTAATTTATCGGCAAGGGAAATATGATTTTTATGATGAATCTAGTTTTCCATGAAAACAAATAGCAATCCTGAAAATGATTAGATGAATGCTTTGATACAAAATTTGATTGTAAGGGCAAGATCAGAGATGTCCTAATTACAAGGACAGAAAATGCCTCTGTAGAACTAGTGGACAGAGATCTAACATGGTGTTGTTCAAAGTACAACCACACACCAGATCCAGCCTGTGGGGTTCCCAACAGGTTTGGAAATTTGGTGGCATGGAAGCAGTGGTAGCATTAATTACCATAACTCTGGGAGCCTTGGCTACTGCTCCCCCACCATTACATTTCCAGACCCATGGGTAGCCTCACCAGCTGGCTGCTGCAACCTTGTGTGTAGGATCAACCTGGTGCACAAGACTGTCCCATGGTGGATCAAGAACTCAGAGGTGGACCCAGACCCTGCAAGCCAGATCTGGCTGGGAAATGGGTCACACTCCACTCGTCCAGCCTATGCAGCCTAAATGCAGTTCATTGATCTAGAACATGATGTTATCGAGAAGAGAATTGTATCTATGAACAGGTAAGGAATGAGGTGTGTGATTTTTTTTCACCCAATCATTGCAGCTATTTTAATTAGACAATCTCTCTAAGGAAACACTGACTTTTTTACATAATTGAACACTATGTATACATATGTACCAGAAGACTTTTTTGATGGCAGACATTTTTATTTATTTAATATTTACTGCTTATCCTACTCTTGCATGAATAATGGTGCTTTACACAAACAGGGCTTGGCCTCTGCCTCTTATTCATGCAAGTCATTTTACTGAAACAAGTGAGTAAAAATAACAGGATAAATGTTTGCAAAGGCAAGGGATTTGAATTGCTCCAAAGAATCAACTGTAATAGATTTGTTATTATTTGTTATTAGACATTGATTGAGTCCCCATTAGGCCAAGACCGTACCCCATATGACAATAAGAACTGTCCTTATGTGGAATTTACACTTGGCAAACTTATACACTTAGAAATCAGAAGCACTATTTATGTGAGAAAGTGTTTGCTGGGTCAGTTTACAATAGCTTGAGTCAGATTTCAACAAAGTTGTCATGAAGCAGTTCATAATAAAGCATCAAACATTGAATCTTAATTGTTTCTTTTTTTTCCTCTGTGTATGCACTGGACATTTTAAAGGTTGAAATGATATATGTTTCATAAAACGCATGCTTTTTGTGATAGAGATGATAGTAATAGGATTACTGAGTGAATACACTCTACTCTACACTCTGCAATTAACATTAAGAGTTAGAACCTTTTCTAGGCCCCAGGTGGCTTTTACAAGTTTTATGGAAATAGTGGGGTTGCCCTCAAGACTATAATTCCACTTTGGTTCTTAGAGCTTTCCCAAAGGGTTGCATTCCATCCGCCTAAAATGGGGTTATTCCACCTTATGGAAGTTATTTACGGTCGTCTGGGAAATCGCCATAGTTGCCCAAAAGATTGCCAGAACCTCTTATTGAAATCAATTTGGATGGGGTCGGCTCTGCAATTTGCACGGAAATGTTTGGACACAGGTTCAGAAAAGGATCCAGCTGCCTTTGTGTTGGGATCCCGAAGCAAGCATCCCCACGTGCATTCCCTTTCATGGAGCTTGGCAGAGCCTTGGCTTAACACCTGTTCAGGTGTTTAGCAAAGCAGAGGTTAGGTTCTGCTTTGGAGGTTCCCGCCCTGTTCTGTCATCTGTCACCACTGAGAATAATCTAGTTCCATCCTCTTTTGATAGTTGAAGGCTGCAATTAAATCCCCTCGGTCTCCTCGAGACTAAATTAGCTGAGTTCCTTCAGCCTCTCCTCCTAAGTCATGTGCCACAGCCCCCTCACCATTTTTGTTCCACTCCACTGGACTCTCCATGCTGCAACTTTTTCACATCCTTTCTGTAGTGGGAGGCCCAAAACTGGCACAGTATGCCAGATGTGGCCTCTCCAGCGCAGAATAGAGAGGAATAATTACTTCCCTCGATCTGCTGGGACTCCTACTAATGCAGCCCAGTATGCTGTTGGCCTTCTTCACAAGGGCACATTGTTGACTTATACCCAGTTTATTGTCCACTGTAACACTCAGATCCTTTTCTGCAGGGCTGCTGCTTAGCTAGTCGGTCCCCAGTCTGTACCACTGCATGGAATTGTTCCATTCTAAGCGTAGAATTTTGCACTTGTCCTTGTTGAACATTATGGGATTTCTTTTGGCCAAATCCTTGGAGTTGTCGAGGTCATTTTGAATCCTAGCCCTACCTTCCAGTCTATCTACTACAAACCCCAAGTTGATGTCATCTTCAAACTTGCTTAGGGTGCAGTCCATCTCATCTAGATGGTTAATGAAGATATTGAACAAAACCAGCCCCAGGACTGACCCCTGGGGCACTCCATTTGATACTGGCTGCCAACTAGACCCTAAACCATTGATCACTACCCATTGAAATTGACAATCCAACCCAGGGGCGATGTGTAGGGGGTGCACGTGCACCCCTTACAAACAGGCGCCACCGCCACTTGCCACCCCACTGCTGGCAGCGTCTGCGGGCAGTCCACGATCACTGCTGGTCACCGCCACCGCTGCTGGCAGCACCTGTGGGTGGTCGCCAACCCCTGGTTGGTACTCGCCCCCTCTGCTGACAGTGCTGGTAGCATCTGCGGGAGCTCTGCGCTTACTGCCACCGTGCTCCCGCTGGCGGCGGTGTCAGTACCAGCATGAACAATGTGGGGGCACGTGTCGTTCATGATCCAACCTGCTTTCTATCCACCTTACAGTCCATTCATCCAGCCCATACTTCCTTCTCTTGCCTGCAAGAATGTTGTGTGTGACTAACAAAAGCCTTGCTAAAGTCAAAGTATATCACATCCATTGGTCTCCCCGCATCCACAGAGCCAGTCATCTCATCACAGAAGCAATCAGGTTGGTCAGGAATGACTTGCCCTTGGTGAATCCATGCTGGCTGCTCCTAATCACCTTCTTCTCCTCCAAGTGCTTAGAAATGGATTTCTTAAGGAGTTGCCCCATGATTTTTCCAGGGACTGAGGTGAGACTGACTGTTCTGTAGTTACCTGGATCCACCTTCTTCCTTTTCTTCAACAGGGGCACTATGTTTGTCCTTATCCGATTACCATGAGTTTTCAAAAATAATGACCAGCAGCTCTGCAATCACACTGGACAACTCCCTTAGCACCCTTGGGTGCCTCCTGTTGGACCCCATGGAATTGTTCACATCCAGCTTTTCTAAAGAATCCCTAGGCTGTTCTTTTGTCACTATTGGCTGCTCACCTCATCCCCAAACTGTGCTGCCAGGTACAGTAGTCTGAGAGCTGACATTGCCGGTGAAGATGGAAGTAAAGGCATTGAGAACTTCAGCATTTTCTGCATGCTCTGTCACTAGGTTACCTCCCCCATACAATAAGGAACCCACACTTTCCCTGATCTTCCTCTTGCTAACATACTGCTAGAAACCATTTTTGTTACACTTCACATCCCTTGCTAGCTGCAACTCCAGTTGTGCTTTGTCCTTCCTGATGTTATCCCTGCATGCTCGAGCAATATTCTTATACTTTTCCCTCATCATCTGTCCAAGCTTCCATTTCTTGTAAGCTTTCTTTTTGTGTTTAAGCTCACTGAAGAGTCCTTTGCTAAGCCAAGCTGGTCACCTGCCATATTTGCTATTCTTCCTGGACATCGGGGTGGTTAGTGCCAATCTTGG
>NW_005841990.1:1079866-1143483 GCF_000455745.1 Alligator sinensis
GGCCCCCCCCTCCCTGGCTGGCGAGGGTCAATCTCGGGCGGGGGGGGGCGGTATGTGCCCCCCATGCCCCCCTTATGTGTCACCTATGTGTCAGGGTGATTGAAGTCCCCCATGAGAACCAAGGCTTACGATCTGGAAGCTTCTGCTAGTTGTCTGAAGAAAGCCTCATTTGCCTGGTCTGGCAGGGTGACCGCCTGTCCCTAATTGGGTGGGCAGTCCTAGAATGGGAACATTATGTCCTGGTCCTGGGCTGCATGACTCTGGGACAGCATTTGTCCTGGATTTGTAGTATCCTGCAGGGATCCAGGTTTGGAAAGTGGCAGGTTTCCCCTTGCAGGCTGCTTGGGTCTGCCAGGAGTGGGACATGGGGCACCACATGCATGTGTGTGCCTGAACACATGCACTTGGCTGGGAATACAGCTGGGCACAATGGAAAGCAGCTCCCTGTGGGTAAATCTGTTGTGGGGAAGGACTGTGCGGGGGGGCAGATCAGGGCCCCCATGGTGAGGGAGGGAATGGGGCAGGGGCAGGGGCTGGAGGCACTGCCCAGTCAGGGCAGTACATGGGACTTGGGGCTCAGGGGAGGAGCAGGATGGAGCCATGGGCAGCTAATCCAGGGGCTGCTGGTGGGGGTGACTCCCCACCTCTGTGTGCACTCTCAGGGGGGAATTGAGGGGTGTGCCCCCCAGAGTTGTGCATGGGGCAGATATGGGCTGCCTGCTCGCTGTAGGGTCAGGGCTCCCCACCCTGCTGCTCTCCTCTGGGAGCCCTCTGCTGTCTGCGCCACCATGGCAAGGTGCCCCTGCCCAGCTGGCTGCAGCAGGGTGACAGCAGTGTGGACTTGTGCCCCTGCTGCTGCTGGGCAAGCAGGGGCACATGGCAGGTGCACGCTCCCAGGGGAAAGGCAGCAGGGCAGTGAGCCCCAAGCCTGCAGCGGGCAGCCTACAGCCACCCTTTCTCCATTCGGCTCTGCTCCAACTGTGCTGCCAGGAGGGGCAGAGGAAAGGAGGATAGGCAGGCATGTGTCCTCCCTTTTCATTTGGAAGAGGTGGTCACCCTATGGTCTGCTGGTCTATAGCAGACCCCCACCACTACATCACCCTTGTTGCTTTCCCCTCTAACCTAAACCCATAGACTTTCAACAGGCCGGTTTCCAGTTTCATACTGGAGCTCTGAGCAATCATATGGCTCTTTTACATAAAGTGCAACTTCTCCTCTTCTCCCCTGCATATCCATCCTGAACAGTTTATACCCATCCACAACAGTGCTCCAGGCATGTCAGCTCCCACGTCTCTGCTATTCCGAGCACCTCATAGTTCCTTGACCGTGTGAGGACTTCTGAATAAACCCCTTTCAAAATCATTTTTGTTGAATTCTGCAACTGTGCAGTCAATGAGACCACATGGTATCTGTCTATCCTGCCTGCTTCCCTTTCCTTCCTTTCTTCTTATGCCCTTGCAACCAGGTATTTAGCTGAATTCACGGATGTGTTGAAATCCACCACGGCTGCGTTCTGAGTGTTGCTGCTATGGCCTCAAACTTGAGCGCAACAGAGCTCGAGGCTGAGGTAAAATATCTGCTCAGCCTTTTGGCTCAGATCAAGTGTAGCCCTGGGGCATCCATGTCCCAAGACCTCTGTGCTTGGGCCTGCATATAGGACGCCTGCTGATGGATTTGGAGTATCTGAAGTCCCAGAGTGAGAGGCTGGGACGGGGGATGCTTGCCAGTTGTAGCACCACCATTTAAGTTCTGCTTGCTCAATTGATACGGTTTTTGGAACTCAATTGATACGATTTGGAACTGATTTGACCTGGAGCGTGAAATATATTAATAAAGAAAATTACACTCAGAGGTATAACTAGGAAGGTTGACTCCCAGGGAGGTGAGGGCCAAGAATTAGGGAGGAGCGGAAGCGTGTCTCCTGGCTATCTCCGGGTGCAGGTGCTGCCCTGGCCCGGGCCCCCCTGAGCCCCCCTTCTGGTGCTCCTCCTAAATCAGCGCCTGGAGCCTGCGCCACTTGCCGGGCCCTAGTTATGGCAGCTGGTCGGGGCGGGCATGGGTAAAGCTTGCAAGGTTGAGGCCACAGCAGAAGCGCACACGAGAGATCCCAGCACGGCCGGTCACAGGGGTGAGGGGGAGGATGCCGCGTAGTCTCCTTGTCTCTGCACGCTTGCAGGATCCAGCAGCCCCCGTCCGCTTCCCAGAGCTGCTCTCCGTGTTCTTACGAGAACACGACAGCACCTGCGCGAAGGCGCAAGGAGCCCCGCACACTCCCCCACCACTAGGCAGTCTGGGTCCTTCCTGTGACGTAGCACCCGGGGAAACCCCAGTCCGGAAGTCCCGCCCTCCCTCTCTTGGCCCAGAGCTAGCTCAGTCCGGGCCTGGGGCTGGGCCCGCTGCCGCCGCCGCCGCTATGGGGGGGAAGAACAAGCAGCGAACCAAGGGCAACGTGCGCGTGAGTCGCGGGGGCAGAGCGGGCCCTCGGGAGCGGCTGGGGGAGGCCCAGATATGGGCACCTACACGCTACACGCAGTACACACACCACGTACCACATACACCCACCTACACCACATTGTATACATGCTATACACGTCACACATACATACACATCACGCACACGCAAACCCTGTCCAGCAGACGGCCCTGGCCTTGGGTCAGTTCCTGGTCTGGGCCTTTTTGGTCTGCTCCTGTGGCTGTAAGGCAGGCAGGGCATCCACGGATAGAAGGTGGCTTTCATTGAAGCCCCTTGAAGACAGCTTTATGAAAATGATTTTGAAAACCAGCCTTTAGTTAGAAATACAGAGGGATTTAAAAGGATCTAAACAATTAATGCACCTTTTCTCTTCTCATTTTATACCAGCCTTCTAGCAGTGGTCAAGCCGCAGAGCTTCTTGCCAAAGAACGTGGGACGGTGCCTGGGTTTATTGGCTTTGGAACATCTCAGAGCGACCTAGGATATGTTCCTGCAGTTCAAGGAGCAGAAGAAATAGACAGTCTTGTAGATGCTGACTTTCGAATGGTGTTGCGAAAACTTTCTAAAAGAGATGTCATAACAAAATTAAAAGTAGGTGTATCCTTCATCCCTGAAAATTGATTTTTTTTTAATTTTCCTTCAAAAGAAAAATAACTTGGAGTGAAAACCTTAATCTGCTGAAGACACTGAAAAACTCTTCTTGATTTCAGTAGGGTCAGTTTCCCCCCAGATAATTTGTGATGAAGTCAGAGACAAGACAGCTAAATGAAAAAAGGCTACTAGGCCTAATAATAATTTATGCAAAATTCTTATTGAAGCCTTGCGTTGAAAGAGGTATTTTTTGTGGGAATGTTTAGAGAGGAAGCTATCAAAATACTGCTGCATTTTCATGTTAGTAAATTTTATAGATGTAAAGTGATTCTTTTAACTTTTTTAGCATATGTTCCTTAAATGTTGCATAAAACTACATTGAACTGTTTGCAATTATGAGGATGCCGTGGAAAATCTCTAGAATGATCTGTGGTTTTCTACAGAGAGAGGGGGTTTATAAGAATAACTCCAGTAAATTAGTGTGTGTAGATTTATTTACAAGGAATGAACCAGTTCCTAGTTTCATGAACAAATACTAAAATATAAAGCAAAAGTTTGATTGTGCTAAATTGCGAGGTATTTCTCCTGATTGTTTTTTTTTTAATTCTTATTATTGACATTTTCATTTTAGGCTACGCAGGAGTTTGGGGCGATGTGCAAGGAAAGAGAAGCAGAGATTGTTAAAGGTGTTCTTCCTTACTGGTCAAGAATTTACTGTAAAATCTCTCTTGTAAGTATTAAAGATCATACATTTTTTCCCGAAAAATAAATAAATCCAATTTCTTTGGGCACTTTTACCTTAATCCATACAGTAGTCAGATTGACACACTGAGTTTGGTATTATGATGAGCTGGCAAACTTGGTTTGAAAAATAATTGTTCAAACTTTGAGAAGCATTTTTTTTCTATGAGGCTGGATGCTTTTGAAAGGCCTGGTTTGTACTGCTTTTTCTGCTCTGCACTTGGGTTTTGGATAGAGGCTGTTGATTATGAACACCTTGGGATGTGATATGAAGATTTACTAGCTTCACCCTTCAACGTAAAAACCCCCCAAAACCCACAGTTTGATTTCACAGACATCTATACAGGTAATAAAAACATCTTCAGCCCAGTGTGATGCATTCTTTTTATTAGTTACCTTAAACATTAATAATTTGGGATAGAAACAATACCTGATGGGCATTAAGACCGTTTGCATTTGGCCAGGTTATTCCATAATTATCCATTCTGATATTCTGTAATATTTCTCTAAAGTATCTGACATTGGTCTCTGTCAGAAATCAGATACTAGAAGAGATATTAATCACTATTCTGATCCAATACAGCAATTCTTATGTGGAACCACGGAATACAGAAGACTGCTATTTATATATATAACTTTACCAACAAAGTTTTAATGTTTACAAATATAACATGTACACTCTTACAGGCACCCAAGTAGTTTAAAAAAAACAAACATATGCAGGAAAGTGTTATAATTGAAGGTAGTTTCCTGTTTTTTCTTGTACTCATTTTCTAAGAATATGTAAACAGATAAGATATGGTTGCAGTTATTCAATAGCTAATGGAACCCAAACAGAATTAAAACTCTCCCTTATAGGATATACTACAGGTCACGATTATGTTGGTGTTGAATTGGGGCCCTGGCCTATACTAGTGAAAAAGACATACTATGTGGGCGCATCTACATGTGCGCTCAACTTGTACTTGCTAAAGCAGTTACTAAATGCAAGTACTAAATGACTGCGCAGTAACTACCATTACTGCTTTGTTCCAGTGGTGCATGGGTCATTTTCCGACCCTACTGTGCAGAAGCAACCAGCTACTGAGCAGTAGTGTCAGCATCGTGGTTTGTGCCCGCTGATGCTATGTCACCATAGCTCATCGCTAGCGTTTTGCAAACTTGAGAATAGTTTTAAAAGGATGAGTGGAGCTGTCTCTTTATGCAGATTGAATTAATTTCTTTGCTGGTTCTTTCCTTATAATGCAGCTCAGTCAGCTACACTCTTCTGAGTACAGCCAAATATAGCCTTACTGGTTAAAAACGAAAGGGATAAATATATTTTAAAATATATTTTGCAGCAGGCTGTGCTAAAACTGTATTTCTTGTATGTGCTGGAGATTGAAAGAGTTAGCAAATCCCAATAATTTTTAAACTAGATTAAAATTAACCTTGAATTTATATGGCAGTCAGTTATCTTTATATTCTCATTCAGAATTTACTATTAAAACGTAATTTAAGAAGTTGCAGTTTCTAGGTTGATAATGTTTTGACAGGTGTTAGATCTGTAATTCATGTCAGTAGTCCCAGTGATTATGTACATGAAATCAGTGGGATTATTAAAATTACCAAGAATCATCCATATCAATGCAGATAGGAAGAGCTACTCAAAAACATGTATTGGTCTTCAAGGCCTTTCAGTATTTTTTTAAAACTAATGCTTTACATTTTTAATTTAATAATCTTTTTCCACTTCTTTGAGAGAGCTTGGGATTTCACAAGAATAATCCACTGGGTTTGGGATAGAAGGATTCCATTTCAAACCTAGATGGACTAATAATGTGATCAGCACATCAATTTCTGCATAGACAGAAAGCTTTTCTTTTTTGGGTGGGAATAGCTGAGAGATGACAGTAAAACAGAAGCATTTCTGCTCTAGAATACTTGCCATCAGAAAATGTGTCTATATATATTTAAATCTTTTATTTTAAAACAGGATAATGACCGCCGTGTTCGAGAAGCAACACAACAAGCTTTTGAGCAACTTATTCTTAAAGTAAAGAAACACTTGGCTCCTTACTTAAAAAGTATCATGGGATACTGGCTGATTGCTCAGTGTGATACTTATTCCCCTGCAGCGTCAGCAGCACAAGTAGCATTTGTGAAAGCTTTCCCTTCAAGCAAACAATCTGAAGCATTGGTATTTTGCAGAGATGAAGTTTTGAATGTGAGTTTGTAGAATATGATGTTCTGATTTTTTTTTTGCAAGAACTGGTTACCTTTCAAGTACTTTTTTCCTTCCCTTCTCAAGTCTCAACTCATGCATGTAAAATTTAGAAAAGCATGTTTTCCGCTCTCCTGAAACTCCTTATTAATGTGAGTTATGTTTACCAATACCTCCCTTAATTTTTCATCCACGTTGAATCCATATAGCATTGTACAGCCTGTGGATATGGAGGTAAGGATTTTGTGGAGGTACGTGGAGGTCAGGATGTTTTTGGTTGATATCGTTTATTGGACCAACTACCACATGGAGTCTGCAATATTCCTGCTATGCATTTCTATGTAACAATCCAGAGTTGCAATATATGTTCCAAGCCACATTCACCGGTTGCTGACAGTACATGCCGGCAATAGATAGAGCTGAACTGAGAGGGCAAAATCACATTCAGCATCGTTTTAAGAAGTGTGTCTGTGCCTTGTTCTTAATAAGTTAAAAGCCTTATTCCACTATATTTGAAGCCAAGCCAATTAACCTTGGACAATTTAGCATAAACGAGAGATGGGTTGTAATCAAACTTCTGAGATGCAAAGCATGCTAAACTTTCTTTATTGGTTTCATCCTGGAGATGCGTGGCTCCTCTGTGTCAAAAGTGGCTGTATGATCTAGTGGTGGCTGGAACATGGCACTAGATTTTGGGAACCCTGGTGTCTGATCCTATTTTTGTCATTAGTTCATGGATGGTCTAAGTCACTTCAGTTCTCTTCTCGCTGGTTTGGTTTCCCATTTAAAAAAGAAAGAAAAGTGCTTAATAATTACATGTTGCTGAGTTCTGAAACTTCACTAGTTGTCCTTATTCTAAGTAATTTATAGCATATGATTAACGTTCATCTATGAATAGTGTTTTCATTTGTCTTGTCTAGGTGTTACAAGATCATCTTCTGAAAGAAACGGCTGATACACTTAGTGACCCTCAGTATGTTGTTCTACTTTAAAGTTACTAGTTTAAAAATTTATTTTGTCCTAAAACATTGTATTCTGTTTAGCTACTTGAATCCATGTCAGTAGGTATATGAAACAGCATTTGACAAAAAGATCAAATTAATTTTTAGCCAAATCTGCGGAGAGAAAATATAATGGAGATTCATTATATTATATGGCAAATCTATAGCAACTTTTTTTTTTTGTTAAGGAAAGTGCTTGTTTTCTTTTGGGTGTTAGCCTGTCAGGCTGATAGAGATTCAACTAGAAGGCCCTGTATGATACCATGTGGGACACCTGTGCTTGGGAGTCTTGCTTATAACTAGGTTTTTAGGCTGGTGGCATGCACATTTAACCATACGCGCTGAGGTGGAACAAAACCTAACAGTAGTGGTAATCGGTACTTCAGTAAAATATTGGAAAGCCCTTTAATACTGTGATGGTGAGCAGAGTTTGAGAACCTACATAGGAAAAATAGACCTGGGCTCCGAAGTTATTTTTAATAGGCTGTATAAAACAACATGACTAATATCTAGTATCTATCAAGTTCGTGTTCTTTCATCCTCTGTTGTGTCCCGCCCTTCCTTCCCTATTCCCCATCCTTGCCATAGAGATAAGTGTGTGCAGTGGAACATTTTACTTTTGGAAATAGTTTAATACCTATTCATGCAAGTTGCTAGATGTATGGTGGAGAAAGCAGAGTGAGTTTCTTTGACCTTTCCCTTACAGTGGGAGGTTATCGAGGTTTGTGAGTTCTGCTTGCTGTGGATATTCATTCTGTAGCTGTGGATAGATCCCCAGGAAAGCCCCGTCTCCTACAGAGGTTTCATTGTGCCAGGGGAGCATAGGGATCAAATAGAGTTTTTGTTTTGGTGCTTTGGATTGCGCTTACCCAAGGCCATTGAGCATCTTAAATATAAGGACTGAGACTTTGAAACCTGATTCCCTAGTCTATGGGAATCTTCTGTAGGAAGCAGACGGCAGGTATGTTGCCTTCATATGTTTCCAGCATTGCTGAGGAGATGGGCAGTAGAGTTGAAGTTTTCTAAACCTGAAGTCTTCATGCTGTGATCCATTGCATTGCTGTAATTAAGCTGAGCAGAGATGAAGCTATAAATGAGGCCAGACCATAATTAACTGGGATTGCATAGTGTGTGCTAGTCAATAGAGATAACAGAAAGTGGTGGTCACATATGCAGAGTATTTTTAAGATTGGGGAAAAAAACAGCCAATCAGTTGATTGTGAACTTTTGACCAAAGGAGGTGTTGCTGTGGCTACAAACAGTTCAACATGCTTTCCTCTTTCCATGCCTGTCATCTGTGTCTTGTCTTGTGCTTTTCAGTTTTAACCAGCTGTTTTTCACCGTTGAGCTAGTCTCATGCAGATGGTGAGCCACTTGGGTAGAAATGGTATAGTTGTGATTTAATGAACCATAAGTAGAACTTTCTGATGTCTGCATATTGCTAACACCTAATCCATGTCATGTGGCTGCATATTAAATTTGAATGAGAGGTCATTTATCTTTGTGGGAGGGGTTTGGTGATGGAGGGAGTTTTCCCATTGCTTATTGTTGGAAATGCCTCTGCAGGAAGGACTCAGTCCATTTTAATAGGTTCCTGAGGCTCTTCCTGATTCTCTGTCACCTGTCTCAAGCAAAACACCAATATCTCATGATCAATTACTGTTGAATACTGCAGAGAGGTTCCAAAGGATGAAAATTGAGGTTGACCTCATATTCTTTGACAGACAGGCATCCACTAAAGCTGTATCAGTGTTACATTGTGACCTGAATACTGATAATCCTGGGACTGTCATATTTGCTTCAGTTAGACGAGTTTGTAGTTGAATTTTGTTTAGCTTCTGGGTGGGCCTGCTCAAGAGCAAAAGGTTTTGGTACTTACAGGACCCCAGTAAGTCCAGGTTGGGCCTCTTCAGCATGGGTTAGATTATGGCTTCTTTGGGTTTTATCAAGGACTTTTTTTTCACCAGTCTGGCAAGGTAGTGATCAAATCTCAGGGACTTCTTTAGGGTGTCCAGAAATTCTTGATCAGTTGAAAGTGCTGAATTCTCCAAATTCAGGCAGGTGGTTGGTTGAGGGGGTGCAGGAAAGATAGGTCCAAGTGGCTTGGGAAGCTTTCAGAATATGCCTACTGTATAGCAGGTTTCCTCAGCTCTTGGTATACAGTTCTGATGCCAGGCAAATCTTTTGGGCTTGAATTCAATTGCTGTGCCTTCCGTCTTGTTTTCTCTACATCTTCAATGAGCCAAGAATCCTGGAAGGATGAAGCTACCACAGGGCTCTTAGGCTAGGAAGGCTGCTGTCCTTCCTGCTTTCAAAGGAGACGATAGTTGCTTGGGAACCTACATTACTTTATTTAATTTTTAGTGAAACTTTAGGCTTCCAAGTGCCTAAGTTTCTTTTGAAAAATGTATTTTGTGTAGTCATTTTATCCTCCTGGATTGTGTGCATCATTGATAAGTAGCTGGAAGACAGGTTGCCTTGAAACTTGGCCTTTTAGGAGCCAGCTGAAGAGGAAAAATGAACTTCCACAAAATGTTTTCCTTTTATAAGTATGGTTTAGTGAAATTTTTAAACTACCGGGAAACTCAGTGTAGTGAGCACTGTTACAGTGTGTATTAAGAATGTTAAGTTTTCTTGTATACAGAAAATCCTGAGAAACCTATTGAAGACCTATAAATATACACATTTTGTTAAAGCTCAGTTAATTTTGTTAATCTTTCTTTTGTGTTTTGTTTTTTAAGAACAGTACCAGAGGAAGAAAGGGAAGCCAAATTTTTTCGAATTCTCACCTGTTCTCTATTAGCCTTAAAGAAGTTGCTTTGCACGTTGCCGAAACATGAGAACCATTCACTTGAGGAGAAGCTAATGCCACTTCTGTGTCAGCAGAAATTTTGGAAATACAGCAAGCACAGTGTACCACAGGTTGCTTATCTTCTTTGTTCCTTTGTATGTTTTATTCACAAATGTTACTTTGAAATTTAGGGCATTAAACGATCTGCTCTACTGTGCAAGAAAGAATCAACTGTGGGGGTTCTGCTGATGTATATTTAACATAGTCTTCCAGTTATAAGACATGTGTCATGCTTTAGGCCAGGGGTGGGCAAAGTGTGGCCCTTGGGGTGGATCAGGCCCATGGCGAACTCTGTTTCCCATCTGCCCCTACCTGTGTTGCTGTGGCCGGTTTCCATGGAGACTCCAATAGCGGCGACGCTGTGACAGCACGGGACCAGGGTTTCCATGGAGATTGGCCCCAGCAGTGCTGGCAGGGTGTGCAGCTGGGAGGGGAGCTGCTCTGGGGCTGTGGCTGGGATCTTGCAGCGGTGACAGCATGGTCCAGAGCCAGGCGGAGCTGTGGTCCGGTGCCCACACCCCATTTTCTCTTCCCAGATCCGGGGCATGTGAGCAGTGGGCTTTTGGGAGATGGTGTCTGGCCACCGGCCAGATCTGCCATTTTTGTCTACCCGTGCTTTTGGCAGACTGGACAAGCTTGCCCTGAGACCTGCTTGTTCATTGGTTAATTTGAAGCCAGCATCATCTGTTTATCTGAAGTTTGCTGCTGAATTCTTGTAAATGAAGCAAACTCCAGAAGCTTAACGCACAAGCTCATAGATGCTTTTAGGTGGGTCATTAACTAAATTATTTTTTTGGCCTTCACTTTGCCAAGCATTTTATATTATTATCAGTGCAGAAGTGGCATCATTTCAATGATGCGTAAAGTGATTCATATAGTAGTTTGTCAAAACATTTTGGAATGCTTCAAGATACAGTGCACTGCATAAAGATGTCCATTGTTTGTAATGTTTTGTTTGACTGAAAAAATCTTCTTTTCCAGTACTTAGTCTATCTCAAAGCTTCTGTTATGTAAGTTCACTGTTTAAAAAAAATTTTTAAGTTGAACTTTTGTGCTAACTCGCATTTTATTTTGACTTTTTGTGTGTGTCTTCCTTCAGGTTCGCTCAGCATTCTTTGAGCTGGTTTCTGCTCTTTGTCAGTACCTGCCTGAGTCGATTAAACTTGAAGGACCACGTGTTTGTCCTGCAGTACTTCTGAGTATTGATGACAGTGATGCAGTGGTGTGTCCAGCTCTTTGGGAAGCCATACTTTATATTGTTGCTACCATTGAGGTAGGCAGAAAATTTGAGAGACCAGTAGTTTATTTGATTATCGCTAAGGCTTAAATTTTCATGAAGTAATTTCACATTGAAACGAAGCAGCATTACCTGCATATTGGAAAAGTACATTAACTGCTTCAGTGCATGGTATCATTCTGTCCTGCCATCTCCTTTGTAATTTAATTTGTATTTTGGTTAACTGTATGTAGTAAAACCCAGTTTAGTCTTATGGGGTTGTTCGCAAGCTGCCATAAGAAGAATGAGCTGATCAGCTATTTGCTGCAGCTTTTACTTCAAAGGGCACCACTTCTCCAATCAACTAGAGCCCATCAGAGAAGTGGTACTCTTTGAGATAAATTGCTAGCAAACAACTGGAGCATTTCAACAGTTCTGCATACTCATTTGCTGCAGGTCTGTAATCCCCAGTTACTTGGCAAACTCTCAACTTCATAGGGGTTTTAAGGAATCTAACCCAACAGAGTTACCTAGGTTCTACTGTACTAATTGTACCTTTATCCTTTATAACTACTTGTTTTTCCTTAACTGTGCGGAAAATGGTGAAGATGAAACAATTGTCAAAGGATTGTTAAAAGCCTTGAAAATGATAGGAGGTAGTCAGTCATTTTCAGAGCTGCTCTCACTCCTCATATTCAAGGCCTCTAATAGCAGCCCCATAGTGGCTTTTAGAAACCTTGAAAAAGAGGGAGCTTAGCAGTCCTGAACCTGACGATACCTTAGTATGAGCTGTAAGCAGTGCTGGCTAAGTATGCTACTATCAGATCCGTATTTTCAAGGTTACTAGTTGCAGCCTGCAATCTAACTACTAGCAGCCTTGAAAAGGAGGGGAGCTAATCAGCTTTGAGGCTGCGAATACCACAGCAGGGATGAACTGTGTTTAATGAGCAATGTCTGTTTCCATTAAGTTTGGACAGGTGCACTCTCTCGGTAAGTGCAGAGTGTTTTTCAGTCCTGAGGTTGTGCACATATATGGACTACATTGGTACAGCTAGTTGGAGTTTTTATAGACAACAGTTGTGGTTTGTTTTATCATTCATTAGTTAAAGCCTGATTTTTGTTACCGCTTTTCCTTAGGTGAAATCTTGGTCTCACGTAAGTCAGTCGAGTTTTGCCAGGATTTCACCTCAAATGCTTCTGTTAAGTGGGATCCTTCTTTGTAATGATTATATTACTATTAAGCATGACCATAGCCATATATGAAAATCAGTAAACTTTCTTTTTTCCTTCACAGTTTATCAGTGCAAGTAAATGGTACTGTTATGTCTGGCTTTTTTTTTTTTTGGTCATTTGGTCTGCTTTACAAATTAGTCCTAGACACAAGATCAAAATATTTTTTTCCATGAGTTCTCAAATTCCTAATGCTAGTTAGGTTGGTGATGGGTTAAATCTGGAGCTAAAATAAAAGTAACAATATCAAAGAAGAAATGTAACTAAATGGTATTAGTAGTCCTGGGATTACTTGAAACAAGTCCATTTTGACTGCTTACTAGAAGATCCTCACTTCACTTAAGATCAAAAAATGTTATTCTCAAATTTGGTAGTAACTGAATCTGAAATGCTCAGGGAGAAAATGAGGCTTTAAAGCTACTGACCAGTCTGTTCAGAGTGGATGTTAACTTCTGCTGCAGTGAAAGGAGGTAGCCTAGGTGACCCAGGAGGAGCTCTCCAACCAAATAACTTTGGAAATTAATTTATATCTATAATGTCTTCCTGTAGGACTGTTGGAGGCATGTAAATGCCAAAAAGGGAGTTCTGCCAAAGCTGTGGATCATGCTTCGAGAAGGTGGACGAGGTTTAGCTACTGTTATATATCCCAATCTCTTGCCATTCATTAGCAAGGTACCCCCTGGCATTACGGAACCAAAGCTGGACTTCTATAGAGCTTTTTTTAGCTCTATAATTCAAGGGTACGAATCACATATTTTTGATTTTTAATTTAAGGCAGCATTTTTATTTATGCTTGGAAATAAAAGAATGCAAATTACTTAAAGCATTTAAAATATCTAGATATAATCCTATTGTTCTTGAGGGTATTTAAATACATGCAGCAGTAATTTATTTAATGAAAGGATGTTATTACCAGTCAGTATGAAAACAGTATGGCAACATAAGTATTTGAAGATTTTAGCTGCATCTCAGCTAAAACACCTTTCTTGCCTTAATCTCATTTTTAAATGTATACCTGACCCTTCAGATTCCTTTTTGATTGGTCTTCATATCCTCCCAGTCCAAAGAATTTCAGTCTAATTTCCTTTACCACTAGATGATATGACAATGGTTACATTTTTTTCTCCTTCTGTAAAAGTATTAAATCTCTTTTGCCCATGTGCAAGTGTAAACCTAATCGGCATTTTAGCTGTGAAGTTAGCCATATATCAAAACTCTAGTGGTTGTTTTTAAACGAATTTGAACTTGTATGCCTTGGTGCTCTCAGAATAAATTTACTTTAAAGTATCTCAGAAAATACACATACAATGATGGTTTTAACTTAATATTAATTCATTGATTTTTATTTGAAATTTACAAATAGATGTTTGTGGAGTAAAAATCTCTTTAAATGGCATTTAAAAATGGCTTAGTGAACTCAGTGTTTAGTATGGCTTTTTTAGTGTGTCTGCTGTTTTGTTTAAATGTTCTTTTTCATTTACAGAACTTGCAGAACTAGTTGTTCAATGCTGCTTTTTCCTAGAGCATGTGGGATTCTCTTACCCTGTGCAATTCTTGCAGTCTCTTACACTAGTAAGAACTTTCTCCTGCGAAACAAACTCTATATTCAGCAATTGCTTTCTATACGTATCTGCCCACTCTTTCTTTCTTCCTTCCTTAGTTCTTTGATCACTTGGCCCTTTTCTTTCATGCAAGACTGAACATACAAGGCTGAAGTTTAAAAATTGACTTCAGCTAAGTGTGTTTAGGACATCAGATTGAAATACAGTAAAAGCTTTGTTATCCGGCACCCACGGGGAATGGAGGGTGCCAGATAGCAAAATATACTGGATAACTGAATGGCCCGAACAGGCATCTTTGCCTGTTTGGGCCGCTGCCTGTCCTGCTGTGTCGGGTGTTGCCATCCCTTCTGTGGGCCCCAAGGGACAGGGAGTGGGACCCATGCAGCCTGCAATGCCCTTGGGGCTCAGCAGCGCAGGCTGCTTTCCCCCAGGCCGTGGGTGCTCCATGAAACCGGAAGTGCCACAGTGGGCACTTCTGGCTTCACTTTATCCTTACAAGCCAGCATGCTGGTTAACAGAGCATGCCAGCTTGTAAGGTGCTGGTTAACACAGCTTTTGCTGTATATAGTCAAGGCTGCATTTGGCTGGTAAGCCGTAAGTGGTTTTTTCCTCCTTGATTGCATAGTTATGAGTGAGTCAACTAGATTAAAAAAGTTGCATTTAAATGTCCAGAGTTCTAGTTTTGATGTCAGACACGTTTTTCTGAATTTCGGTTTTGAAGTAACTTTATCACCTCCCTCCTCCCCCACCCCATGAACAGCATGTGCAGTGTTGTATTAAATATGAAATAAAATTGTTGACCGGTGACTTTTTTTCAGTTCTCTTAATGTTATATTTATTTAGGTTGTCAAGTGAGCGAGCCATATCCAGCCAATCGGAATGTTCTGCAATCATCACTGCTTTTACGGAGTGTCTACGATATGCCATGCTACAGAGCATAGGTGAAGAAGATGAGCAAAAACAGATTCAAGAAATGCTTATATATGATCAGGTGTTTATTATGCAGATACTTGAAATATTTTTTGTTTTGGCCAAATTTAACTTTAAGAAAATGTTCAGTGAGAATTTATTCAATATCCTGTGGAGTTTAAGAAAAAGTAATGTGAATTTTGCTTCTAGATTCTTCCTTCCTATAAAACCAAACCCTCTATTGAAGCATGTATTTACTATTTGAAAAGAGCATTGCTATTAATAAAGTATAAATATAATAAGTATAATATAATGGATGTAAACAGCACTTACTTTTGTTTAATAGAAGAAGTTGGGTGGTTATGATGTCGTTCTAACCTTGTTCTCAGAATTGCTATTAGGTTGATGTTGTTTCTATAGCTGTTGAATACTGTGAAAATGTCTTGGGATTACTGAGCTCAGAATGATTATCCAGTTGGGTAAGTATTCAGTAACTAAAATCTTTCTTGTGTTTCTTTTTGTAGCTAATTCCTCTCATTGATGCTGTGTTTAAAGAAACCAGATTACAAAATGGTTCATTGTTTTACCAAATGGCAGACACGCTGAGCTCTTGGGAGATGAAGGCGGAAACTTTAAATGATGATGGCTCAGCTGAAGTTTTCCAGAGAGTATTGTTGAATTTTTGGGACAGTCTTTTAAAATTGTGTGTTCTCCATGTTGATATGGTGGTTGCTGATGAGAAATCTTTGGTTGCTATATCCTGCTTGTTACAAACTCTTCATAATCCAGAGAGCTCCAAAAAACCAAGCAAACGGAAAACTATAAAAATTAGATTTACAGATGAAGATGAATCTGAAAAGAACTCTGAGTGCAGGAAGCCTACTGAAGTGACAAGTAACAGTGAATCTGAAATTCTGGCTGACACGCCACACATTTCACTTTTAAGAAAACAGTCGTTAGAAGATTTGGTCTGTAGACTTGCTGAACTGAGTATTGTATACATCAATGAACAAACGTCTGATCAGCACTTAAAATTTCTCTCTGCTCTGCTTGGCTCCTTCTCTTCAAACAGAGTATTTCAGGTACTGTTAGAAGAAGAAAACGAAAATACCACTCAGGCGGTATCCCACGAAAACGTAAAACCACAGCACGAAAACCCATCCGTACAGTTTTTGCATCAGAAAGTAATAACTTGGTTAAAGGAAGACTGGAGGAAGGACACAGATTTTCTGGTTGATATTTTGTGTAGCATTCTGAATTGTTGTAACAGTAGTACAGAGAGAAAAAGTATTCTTGATGATTTGACTAAGGTATGTATTTTGTTTCATTTTCAAAGAATTTGTCCTAATGATTAACTGTGATAGAGCTAATTGCAATTTTTTAATTATAGCTGTTTCTTGGTTTGAACTGTGTCAGATTAATACATGTTTTGGATAAGTCTGACAAAGGGAAGTGCCCTTAGGAGAACTGCCGTTAGAATATTAGAAAATGGGTTATGACAAATGTGCATCTCAGACTTGATTTTATCTAGGAACAAAGAACTTAAGAGCAGTACATCATTTGAGTATATTATTTATCACATTCTTTATACAGCGTGGCACAACATTATTGACCTTTAGTCTTTTCATCACAGCCACTTCCCATTTTGACAGAGGCACACAGGGATCAGGAGAAAAATTGTAATGCCATACAGTTAGGCACCATAGCACTTAACATTCACAGAGTACTAATAATAATCTTTGATCATTACTCAAACTTGACAGTGTGCACCATCTTCAGAAATTAAAATTGGACAATAAGTAGTAAAAGTATTGTATAAGCATTCCAATCCCAGTGAAGTCTTATTAACTGTATCTCTTCATTTTTTTCCATTAGATGGATCTGAAATGGAACATCTTTCTTCAAATAATTCAAAAGGTATTTCTTTCAGGAATTGTTTTTGAATGCAGAATTTGGGATACTTTCCTTCTTTCAATTTTGAGAAGTTATGGTAAATGGCAGATTGGTCTAATTTTAAAATCTAGTAGTGTTTCTACCTAAAGTTAAGAGTACCATTTATTTCATTTTAATGGAGCATCTCTCAGGAGTTCTGGCTTGATGGCACTGGTATTTCTCTTGATCCACAGAGTATGCAGTCATTGTCCCCATCTAAGCTTTCTTCTTTCAGCCTGTCTCATTTCTGATCTAGCAGGACTTTTTGCCCATTCATATATTTGGATTTCAAGTGGTCAGGAGGAGGGGTATTAATACAATTGGTGATGGTTATTGTTATGTAAGTTCAACTCCTTTTGCTGTTTGTTCTCTACAAAACACCATCAACTTGTGCACGTGAGCTTTAGAAACTGAGATACTTAAATTGAGGCACTATTCAGAACCCCATGATGTGAAAACTATGAATCAAGTTATCCAATTTTTTAGGCATTTTCTATAGCTTTCTTTGTCATATTTCAGACATTAATACAATGCCTGGGAAGTAAGGCAGTATTATTATTCCTGTCTTTATACATGGGCAGGAGTGGAGGCACAGAATGTAAGTGACTTGCCTGAGGTGATAAGTATAGATTCTAGCACAGCTGGGATCATTTAGTTCACTGTTCAGTGCTTTAACCACAGTATTCACCTTAATTAATACCTCACATTTTAAAAATCTTTCCTGTTGTTTATCATTTTATTACTAAATTGGTCTATCACCTAGCAGAATAATTTTTTCTTTGTGTGTAATTTGCAGAGATGTGAGGCAAAATTTTTTCCAGTGCTTTATTTTTCTGTGGAAAATTTTCCATTACTAAAAATTCATTGCATCATAAAATTCATTAGTAATAATGAATGGATGCCAATACAATATTAGGCAAGCTTGCCAGTTTCAAAGCTGTAATTAATGTTTTTCTGGTGATTCTCCTTAGGAAGTGTGAGAGAGAGTACATGTATGTTTTATTGATTTGTAAACAGAAGGGTAAATATACTCACATAATAATCCAAACCAAAAATCAAGTTATGAATTCACCTAACTGGCTGTGCAGGTCAAATCAAAACCAAAGCATGGCATATCATGCATGGTTCTTTGGGTGTTGTAAAATTAATATCAATAGTTTTCAGTGCCTTCATTTTTTCTTAAATTTTAAACAAACAATGTAAGGGAAGTATATGCTTTTGTGTATTGTCTTTACATTTTTACAATTATTCCAATAAAAAAAAAACTTGCCACATAAAGCTTGAATTTGTTTGAATATAACATTTAAATCACATTAAGCATGCTGTACTTAATTTTTTCCTAATCAAATATTTCAGTTCAAATACTTGTGGCTATTGGGACATAAAATTAACACAGGGGTACATTTTTAGTTTACTAAATATAAGTCAAACCTGCTAAATCAGATCGCGCTCTATTTAGGGCATTGGAAATTTTTCTGGAAAACCCATGTCTCTTGTAATTTGGCATCTTAGGAAAAAAATCAGCATTTCTTCAGATAACTTGCAGTTTTTAATGTATAGGTATGGAGTATTATCTCTGAAGACTGCATAGTAATCCTGTGCCCTTAGAGTTACCATATTTTCCTCAAGTAAAGCATACACATTTTCCCCCAAAAACCAGCTGGGAGGAATGGGGTGCACATTATATGCGAGAAATACAGGTACCTACGGGTCTGGAAATGTGACAGTGGGGAGCAGTGGCAGAGTTAATTGCCACAGTTCTGGGTGTCATGGCAATTAACACTGTCACCACTCCCCTGCCACAAAATTTCTGGACCCATGGAGTCTTCCCCTTTCCCCCAGTCTTATGACATGACCCTGTGTCCTGGCCCAGTCTGGTGTACGGGGTCATTCCATGGCTGGACCCAGTGTGCGGGCTCAGACCTGGCTTCCTAGCTGCTACTACTCAGTACTGTACGTGTACTACAAGGTAAAAATTCTTTTTCTTCAAGCTGTCTTTTAACAACAGTGTGTGTTTTATATTCCAGGGCATGCCAAATATTAGAAAATGTGGTATTAACCTCAAAATAGTTACTTAGAGTTCTTTATTTTCCTTGTAATTTAGGCATGCTCAAGCTCAGTTAAACACTTGCTAGTCTGTGACTGGCTGAAAGGGGACATACTTGGAGAAAAGCTTGTAATGTTAGCAGATGATCTGTGCTATGTGGGATTAAAAACCACTGCAGCCTTGTCAGAATCATACTCTTCAGAAAAGTGGACGCTCTTGAGCTTGGTGTTGTCACAACATGTTAGGAATGGTGAGTCTATTTATCCTTTGGGGATTGGGTGAACTTCCTGAGGTTTTTCCAGAAATCCTATTTCTACTTTATACCTCCTCCTCTGTTTGCCAGAGCCAATTAATCACATCCTGTTAACTTCATCTACACTAACTGGGAGTGGTCAGTTAATATGCTTTCCCTTCCATCCCTCTGGTAGCAGAACCACCATTTATCTTCTTTCTGTAGGATTTCCAGCAATTGTATTTTTCTTCAGTGTGAAGAAGAAAATTTAGATTTAGTAATGGGTAATGCTGCAGAATAGGTATGTTGTGAAGATCATCAGTATTAGAGCTTATTGTTAGAGGTCCATGATAAATACTTATGAACAGTTGATACGTCCATGTTCTAGAATGGGTGGGTGTTCATTAGGGATACACCAATAAAGATTTTTAGGGACAATACTGATGGCCAGTTATTAACAAGCAATATTGGCCGATATTGATCTGATTGCTGATACGCAGCTTGGAGAGCAGCATCCGGCTGGTAAGTCTGTTGTGAGGGAAGGGGCATGGGGTACAGATCAAGGCCCCTGTGGTGAGGGAGGGAGTGGGGCTAGGGCTAGGGCAGGCACTGCCCAGCCAGGGTGGGGCAGGGAGTAGGATGGAGCCAGTGGCTCTTTCTGGTGGGAGGGCTGTACTTGGGGCTGGCAGCAGCGATGTTTGGAGGGAGGGGACTATAGCGAATTCTGGGGTGGCCACAGCCCATTTCCTCCCTCCTAGTGATGTAACCCCCTCCCTCCCAGTGTCACCACTGCCAGCCCCGAGTGCAGCCCTGGCCCAGCCCCACCCCTGCCGAGCAGCAGTCCGCCCTCGCCCTGCATACAGGTCCAGGTGGCACATGCCCCCCATGGCTCCCCTGGGGTGTGCATAGCAGTGGGATCTATCTCCCTCTTTCTGCATCCCCAGGATGCTGCAGCTGCATGCATGCATGTGGCATTTATCAGCGACTTTATCAGCCACATCAGCCAAAAAAGCTGATTGCCAATTATGTCAGTTTTCCTTTCATCAATGCTGATACGATATGGACCAGTGTATCGGTGCATCTCTAGTGTTCGTGAAACTCTCATATTTGCTATGCGGTCCCAGAGTCTTCTCTGGGAAATCTGCTCAGCTGGCTGCAGAAATTTAGCCAGCTTGAAAGCCCAAATGCTGCACTGCAGGGCTGATTGTTTGCCTTATTGGGAATGAGGGTTAGTGTAACAGATGGCTGTAGAAGGATGGTTGCTATAAACCATTTGTTTTATGCAAAGGTTGGTGCAAGAAGCTTCACCAAAAATGTGTTGTGTGCATTTCATTAGGCTGTTGCATAATGCCTAAAGTGAAGATACAGAAGCTTTACCATGTATAGAAATAAAGCTGTCTTTGCTTTGAATCAATTTGGTATTTGTGAATGAGACTCTTGAAAATATTGATTAGAGATATTGATTAGAGTTTGCTGAATTTCACATTATCCTACTTACCATGGAAGAACTGTAAAAATGTCTCATCTTTTTTTTTTCCCTTCACTCTTCCACCCCCTACCCTTCCATCCTCCCAGAGTTCTTGATTGGTGAAAGTTATGTTGAAAGGATTATTGATAATCTTCAAGCAGCTTTGTCTAAAGCTAGGGATCTTTCTGAAGCTGGAAATACTGAACCTTCGGTATCTTTCATCTGTGATGTAGCCTCCAGCTTTTTCAGTTCTGTTAAAGGGTGCTTGCTGATGCCATCCTCAGAAGACTTGTTATTCACTATTTTTCAGTTGTGTGCACAGAGCCAGGATACTACACACTTGCCAGGTAAGCAAAACAGAAATTTCATTTGCAAACCAAAATCTGACTTTGAAGCACACATTTCTATAATTGCATCTGTTGGTTAGAACTGAGGGTTGAATCTCAAGGCAATAGGAAAAAGAAAACTTTTTGAAAAAAAATATAGCACATTACTTTCATAATAGCCCTGTAAAACTAGATCAGTAGTTCACACCTGGTGGGACATGACCCCCAGGTGGTCATGTAAGATGGTTAGTTGGCAGGTGAGGGGAGCGTCTAAAGGAGCTTGAAAATTGTATTGCAGTCTAGAGAAGATCTTTGTAAAGCACATAGGGTCTGCTCTGCTCACCTGCTCCTTGTTCCAGCCTCCCTATCCCTCCAGTTTCTCCCCTGCCATGATTTTGTTGTATGTTGTTGGGGAGTGGGGAGTACTTTGACCAGTAGCAGTCTCGCAAGTAGCTTGGCCTTACCTGATCAGGCCAGTCACCCTACCTGAGCTTCTTGTCCAGCCATGCTCACAGAGTGCTCTCCCTTCCAAGCATTGCTCCTGCTGGTTTCTTAGGGCTTGTTAGGGCTTCAGCTATCATAGCCTATGCCCTCTTTTCCTTTCTGGCTGCGCCTTGCCTCGGTCCGCGGATTTGAGATCTCAGCTTCTGCGGGTATCGGCCTGGCCTTGACAGCAGTCCCTTCCCTCCTGGGGTTCTGTCTCCATATCATAGTTTCTGCCTCACAGATTGGAGCTGTCTCCTGGTCCCTAAAAGCAGGGTGCACCTCAGCACCCTTGCTCATGGCCTTCTCTACCCCTGTAGCCACAACCTGGTCCTTCAGTCACAAGTCCAAATTGAACAAAAAAAACCAGCTAGTTCAAAAAGAAATCCAGTAGTTTCCCTCCTTGGATAAATGCTGCCTGTAGGCCTTACCTGCTTAGGAGCCTTCCTCCCTGGCTTCTCTGGGCAGGCTAGGTGCCTGTCTGCCTCCAGGAGCACCCATGCTGCAAAACTTGGAGATTTGTAAGTCTCCTGGTATGGCCCCAGGCTGGGTTTAAATCCCCTAACCCAGTGTTCTCCTGGTCATCTGACTGGTGTCACTTCATCCAGTGACCACATATACAGCCTGCTGCTTATTAGTTGCTTGGTCTTATCTGTCCCAGGTTTGGCACACCTGCACTGATTTTTGTAACTGCCTACTCTATCAAGCTGTACTAGTAACAGGGACAGGGGTATGCTTGCCATACACCTCACAATTCAAGACCTATTATTTTCTGGAAACCTCAGTACCTCAAAGCACATAAAAAGCAATATTGTCCCTGGTTGAACTTATTGGAAACATGTTCTGCCCATGTCTAAAAAAATTAGCAATATTTTTTCTCCACAAAGTTTAGCATACATTACTCTTGCATGACAGCTTTAAGTTGGAGGGAGGTAGACTTCATCAGAGATGTGCCTTTTGCTATCCCTGTGAAAACCTGTTAAAATTTGGCCAAGCTATAAAACTTTTGCGTAGGGGAAGGGATGGGACAACCCACTGTTGACTTGCCAGAACTTTGCAGCTAAGTCCCTGAAGAGTCTAGACACACTAGGCATACTGCAATCCAGGATCAAGCAGGATTTATCTTGCACTTGAAGATCTAGGTTGCTACAAACTGGCTTTGTTCAAGACAATGGAACTGAAAACAGAAAATCTGGGCGTTAATTGGAGATGGAAACTAGAGGACTGGGACTGGAGTTGGGAGCCAGTGGGTAAGGGAGAGACTGGTCAGTTGAGTACCCAGTAGACAAGACTGGGACTGGGAACCAGCAGGCAGGGAGAAGATTGGTTGGGAAAAGTAACTGGGCTTGGTATGGGAAGCTTGAGAATTGGAAACTCTTTGTTCATAGGGGAGAAAAACAGAACTGGACTGAGGAGTTGGGGATGGGGAAAATCAGTGTCTTAGCAGGCATAGGGCAGAATGGGTCACGCCTGCAGGGAATGGGTAAAAAGGGTCTGTGAGCTTATAGCATGCATCTCTTCAACAGAACCCATGATCACTGAGTTTTGCCACTGCTCAATTGTCAGCAAATATCCTTTGGAATCACTGGTTAAATGGCTCATCTACTATAGTTCTAGTTTTATGTGAAGACTGAAAACCTAGTATGGCTAAGTTTGTGAAGGCCTGTGGTTACAGCCCCATTTGACTTGACAGGGCGCAAAGTTATTTGCTAAAAAGTATTGAAGATCACCTGTGATTTTTGTTCATATGCATTATCTCCAGTCTTTAGTTACATACTGTTTTTTCATAGAATTCCTGTCTCATTCTTTCCAGAGGATAGACCTGGGAATGAATTAGGTAGTAAAGACACTATGGTCTGTGATAGAATAAGAAAGAATTATGCTAGGGGTTGCAGAAAAAGAAAGGATGTACTCCTGGTTTATTGAACTTTGTATAGGACAGTGTTTCCCAACCAGTGTGCCGCAGCACAAAAGTGTGCTGTCAGAAATGAACAGGTGTGCTGTGGAATTTTGCCATAGCAGTGAGCTACAATAGATATGAGGATGGGGGGAATAACAGGTGTGCCATGGAAAATTTGTATTAATGTAAGTGTGCCTTGGGGCTGGAAAAGGTTGGGAAACACTGGTTTAGGAGAATTAGATTCTGTGTCTGTCTCAGTCACAGTTCTTAGGGGGCTCTGGACTATCCTAGGGGCAGGTCACTTAAAGCAGAGTTTTTCCTAGTGGTCATTAATTTAGGATTCTTCATTTCCTTGGTGACCGATTTCAGACCTTCAGGTCTGACTTAAAGCAGTGGCAAGTGCATTATTTTTGCTCAGAGGGGGATTTTTTTTTCTAAAGAGAGCTGTTTGATCAAGACAATCCCATTTCAAAAGTAACCGTTTAAAAGAGAAGCTTGTATACCCAGTGTGCCTAGCGCTATACAGCATGGAATTGAGCAGTTAAATTAAAATGGTCTGTTTTTTTTTGGGGGGGGGGGTTGTTTTCAGATTTGCTTGTGCGTAAATTAAAGCATACCTGGTTGTCTGGCATGAATTCACTTGTGCATCAGCTGGGCCTTCTGCAGAAACAGAGCACCTTCTTGCATAAATCTGCGTTGTGGGTCAAGAATCAAATTCAGTTTTCCCCTTTGGACATTAAAAGGTAAGTATTTGCAGTTTAGGTCTCTTCATATTTTAGTATTGTCCCAGAGAATCAAAATTGATATTTTCACTGCCTCCATCCTATGTTTTGTACTAAAAAATTAAGGTATTTGTTTTCTGTGCATGGGGAGAAGCAAGTGTGATCCAGAAGGCACATTTGAAAAGCCACGTACGCTGAAATGAAGTATGTTCTTGTTACCTGATAGCTTAGTTAACATTTTATTTTCCCTTTCTCAGCCTTGAGGTGTTGATTTCTGCAATACATGATTTGCTGACTAAGCTACTAGAAACTGGTCAACTTTCTGGTTATCTTGTGGGGGCATATATTGGATATATTACTCCAAACATCTCTGAATGGGAGAAGTTGAGAGAGTCTTTATCCACTGAGGTAAGAAAGTGACAGCATCTTGAAAGTCACTGCGCAGTGACATTGTTGTTATTGAATATTATATACTCCCTGGACTTCTTTATCTGCAGTAAATGACAGGCAGCCCCTGCTTAGTGCTGTTTCCTTATGGTTGTTTTACATTGATACCTGATTCCACTTAGCGCTCAATGAGTTTTGTTATAATGCTCATGGTCACCATCTTGATTTGTCAGAAACTTTTGGTTTCACTTAACCCTATTTCAGCTTCATGAGATCATCAGGTCCAGCCCCCCCTGCACTTATGTCTAATGTAAAGTTTTTCCTTATGTCTAATCTGAAGCAGTCTTGTAGCAATTTATGACCAATTGATGATTTGAGGTTTTTTTAATCTGACTACAAAAATCTAGCAAAACAGTGTTGCTAAATGCACAGAGCCAGCTAAAAAAATTAAATTACATGTATAGTAATCTCTTCTTTGGTAATAGATGCACAATTTTCAGACAGATGGGGTTTTTTTGAAGTTATGAACAGCTAGTAAAAAGTTTGTTGGCCATACAATTGAAATCTCACACACACACACACACACACACACACACACACACACAATTTCGACTGTGTGTAATATTCTAATATTATAAAAGCCTAAGTCTGTCTGTCTATCCGTAATGCTTTATTCGCACTCTGATTGGATGACGGAAACAGCCAACAAACTTACTAATGGCCAACAAATGTATTAATGTCACTTTAAGTAACATTTAAATTCAAAATTCCCCACAAAGTTAGAAAAATACTTAAAAATTTACTTTATATCTGTAACAATGGCACTTAAATATGGATGTCTCTTTCCCCCTATTCCTTATACAGTGGTTACACAGACCTCTTCTGGAAGGAAGACTGAGTATGAATCATGAACATTCAGGAGCAAATGTTAAACTATGTGATACGGTTAAGCTTCCAAGCCATCTGTGCACTGGAGCATTATTAAGTAAAATAGTCCTGTTTGTCCTGGAAAATGGGGTGGCTTTTGAAAATCATGATGTTGAAAGAAAGAAAATGGATGGTATAAGTAAGTAAAAATGGTAAAATGACAAGTGATTCATTAATATAGTAGCCATGTAAACCAAATTGTGTTAATAGTTTAAAGTTGCTGTTAAAGTTTTGGCTTATAACTGAAATCATTGTACTCTTAGCCAGTGTTGTTCTGCTCCTGTTTTAAATGTAGAAGTATCTTTAAAAACAGTGTCCATGTATCTAGAATATAATGGTTGTTTTTGTTTGTATTCCTGTAACCTCAAAAACCTCTTAGCTTACACTAACACAGTAAAAATTATTCTTTGCCAACAGACTGAAATACCGCATAAGTGCGAAACATTTAACAGGGAGTGTATCTGTGCTAGCAAATTGGTGCGCTTAGACTGTTAGGGATGAACTGGGAGAGACCTTGAGCAGTCATTTTTTCTTTTCTTAACTATTCTATCTGTCCTTCCCATTTGGCTTGCTTATTTTTAATTATGGAGCAACTTATTTTCCTATTCTTAGAAAAGACAAGGCAATTGACATATTTTTGCATATTATGAGATAGCAGTGGCTACTTTCAAAGTTCATTCTCTGTTGCTATGAAGAGAAATACAAAGCTGAATGTGGATTTTCATAGAGAAAATGAAGGAAAAGAGAGACAATAACTTAAGAGCTTGCTTCCAACTTCAGCCTTGGGCTGATATCCCAGATTGAGTATTCTCTAGGGGACATAAACATATAGTCATAAGAATTCTTGCCATACCTATTTTTAATAGTGCCTAAGCATCTAGATTTGTTAATAATAATAATTTATTTTAGCAATTGAATAAACTCAAAATATATAATAATTATATATTTATATAAAGTTATAATGTAATAGGCATCCAGCCTGTTCCTTTTAGTCCCTGATACTATGTACAAGGGTAAACACTTTTTATTATGATTTGCAAAGATCCATCAAAATATAAGCAGAGATTTCCCATTTATATAGTGCACATATTGAATAGATACTTTCACTGGTTTGATTAGTTGCAGAACTGCTGTACTCATTGCAGTGGATTGAAGAACTTGAGAATCCTCCTTGCCTGCTCCTTGAATTCCTTAATATGCTTCAAGTAATGAATATTACATATGAGAAGTTAAGTGCACTTAGTAATAAAATCAACCTTCTGCAAATATTATTTAACAGGTGGGTAGAAATTATGAAATACTTGAGATATAATACTTAATTCTGGCTTTGCCTTTGCATTATATAGTGCAGGACTGTCCAACTTCTGAGTGACCAATGGCTGCATGTGGTCTTCCCCCTAAACTGCACTGTACAGTGGACTCCCTGGCCTTGTGGGCTACCTGGCCTTCTTGGCCTCAGGGGCAGGGACAGGAAACAGAAGCTGGAGGAGGGATGGTGGGAAGTCTGAAGATTCCGGTGGCAGCAACACAGAACCAATGGCCGGGGGGGAGTGGTGCTTGGACTGGAAACCCAGGGCTCATCAGTTAAATTTGAGAGGGCTGCCAAATGGACAGCCTTAATATATTGTATTAACAGCTGTCACTTTATGGTGTGATTTTTCAATCTCTCTTCCTTCATCAGATCTTAACCTAGTGACCTGTGTTTGTGTAGGCATAAATTTAACAAGTTCTTATTTTCCCTTCTGCAGATCAAAAGAGAGTGGAAGACTTTGGTCCTTAACCATGGCTAAATTAATTAAGACAGACAGTATTGCAGCCTGTCAGATAAGAGATCTATATAAGACGACTGATGGGTAATATAATACTGGAGATTACTTTCTTTGTGGGGAAAACAGTGATAATGCTGTGTTGCAACTGGTCCTGATAAATGAAATATGTGTAATAGATGCATTTTAGAATTCATTCATATAGTGTAAAAGAGAAACCATTTTAATGTACATAATCACCCTAACAAGCAGAATACAAAACCATTCTGTTGAATCTATGATTCCTGTGAACTGATTTTCATTTTACTGATGATAAACCTAATTTTATTTCCAAATTTCATGAATGGTACCTTACTTCTGTGAACAGGTTTTTCCCATTAACTGAAGGCAACTTGCACTCAGTTCAGTCCCTGTCTCCATTTTTACTTGAGGATGAAAAGGAAGAACTTGTCATTCAGTGCACTGCTAAACTTATGGTATGCATGGAAACAGAGCTCTCCAGTACTGATGGTCAGTAACTTAACTCTGTGTTCTTCAGATAATAAAGACTAAAAATCCACACTAACTTCTTTGTAGTAATGCTTGCTATTTGATAAGGCAGGGGTGGATTATAAACAATATTCATAGAACTTAAGTTAGTATTTTTGTTTTAGTTATACAGACAATCCTTACTAGCTTATAAACATGTAGGTTCAACATATGATCAGTAAATAAAATGATACCTGAAAATAAAGTTTTAAGTATACATCCTATATAGAGAATTGGAAAGCAGAGGACTTAGACCCAGAGATTTAGCATTATTAATAAACATTTAAGACTTTTTAGAAACTGAATATAGAATATCCATAGAACATTTTCTTGGCTCTCCAGCTGAGCACTTTGAAATTGACATTGTAAACACTTGGGAAGCATGAACTTTAATTCTGGTTAAGTTGTAAACTGGTTAAGCATAGGTTTGAATCTTTCCATGCCCCAACTTCCCTCCCTCCCTCCCCTCCAGTCATCAACTCATGTATACCTGACTAGTTTACCCCTCGGTGAGTTTTTTAATTAACGTGTTCTGAGATTTCTTACTTCACTATGGGCGCATCTGCACATTCATTAATGCGCAGTAGTTACTGTAAATTTAGTTTAGTACTTAATTAAGTACTGACTAAATGCACAGTAGTGCCAGCAGAATTTTTTTTTTTTTGAAGCTTACTGCGCAGTAACCTAATAACACTGTACAGTAGCGTATTAGCATGGTTTTTGACCAGCCCACTACTTCGCAGTGTTATTAGGCTACTACACAGTAAACGTCTCATGTAGACATGTCCACTGAAGAATACATTTGGGCCGCTACAGCCTGGCCTGTGAAATTGAGTAGTGAACAGGGAAAGGGGTGCATAGATCTTACCTTGGCTGTGGAGATCATTGTATCACTTTGGTCTGTCCTCTGACCAGAGAATTGGTGCTTAACCTATTCTTGTGGGCTGAATCTCTCTTTTTGCTTCTGCTTTTCTAGACACTCCTGCACAGGGCAGTAGGCACCTCATCTGTTTTCCAGTAAACATGAGGCAAGCTATAGGTTATCCTCTGTATCTTAATTTACTTTCTGAATGAACTGGTAATGTTTTTGTAAACCCAAATGTATGAGGTATATACTCTCAACATGCATATACAGTGATGCATTTAATCATTCTGATTTTCTTGGTATTGTACTTGAAGAAACGTACTTGTTCTCCAGAAAGCATTAGATCCATGGAATTTTTGTCATCTTTTAAACTGGCAGTGGTTTTAAAGAGAGTAGAGCAGAAGTAAGATTTCATTGTTAAAATAAGCAGTGGGCTTTCATGAACAATGTTAATGCTGTCCACTGCATGCATTACTTTTCTAATTTCTGTATGCATTACTTTTCTAGTTTGTTATTAAATCTATAGGTTAACATACTACTTTGATTTTAAATCTGGTGTGAAACAAACATTTCATTTGGGAGCTTAGTACATCAGGCATCCAGCCTGCTGTGCTTATGCATTTTCTGTTCTTTTTTTTTTTTTTTTTACCCTTAACTATGTAAACTATGTTTACATGTTAACTACGTAAACTGAACATGGCATGATATATAATTTTCAGCATTTAATGGTATTCCTATGCTATAACATTGGAATAACTACTTAAAGAAATAAAGTTCAGAATAATGTACAAAATAACTTATTTTATGAAATACTGTTAAAGTTGAGTCAGAAGAGGTCGTAGACAGTGGATAGGTATTTCTGTTTTCTCTCTGCGGACTGTTTTGTCAATAGATGCACAGTTACTTTCATAAACATTAAGCGTGGCTTTTGGGATTTTCCATACTATAGGAGCATTTGGATTTCTTGCCATTTTAAACTCCTGCTTGACTAATGGGAACATTGATTGCCGAGGATTATTGTCTGGGATACTAAAAATAATGATAACTTGGAAAAATGATAATGAGGACATCTTCCTTTTTAGCTGGTAGGTAACTTTTGCTATGTGCTACATTTAAAAAAAAAAAAGAAGGAAAAAGCCAGTAGGGGGCAAAGGTTTTAAAAAAGAAGAGGAGAGGCAGCCATTGGGGTCTGGGCTCTCAAGGCTTCATTGAAGTCATAATATGTGCTTGCTGAGATACTGTCCCCTTAGTATCTCTACAGTTTGATTACCAAGCCTTTGTATGCTAGGTGAGAGACCTTAACTTCTAAGTATCTGAGCCCGATCTATAGCACCTGAATCAGAACTATTCAAGGAATTTGAAGTTAAGTACATGTATGCATTTTTGCAGGGTTTTGGTCTCAGGTACTTTAAACTGTTGTTTCTGTCCTGTAAAGTGTTGAGCCATTCAGCAGTTTCTCTTGGCTTCTTTGGGAGATGCAGACTACTTAGCACTTTTGAAGATTAGATCACTTAGGTACCAAAAAAAAGATTTAGCTACCTAAGTTTGCCCCTCATTTTTTAATATCTAACCAATGATGTAAGTGGCAGAGAATAAGTACCTTAATTCCTTGGAATTCATCCATCTTGGGTTTCCTCTCAGGAGCCACGTAATGACACCATGAAAGACTGGTAAAAGCCTTTAATTCCTGACTTGTTTGTCAAGTAGATAAACTAATGGGCAGTTGCTGTTGGTACCTGTGTAGTGACTAGTGTATTATGATGTGGAATTTGGGGGCCTAACTGCCCTCATTGGGCAACTGAGCTCTGTGTGTGTACCATTTGTGTGCTTTTGTAAAGTGAATCTGAAGCCCTATAAGTTCTTGTTGAAATGTTACTTGTGGAATATAGCAAACTGTAATTGCAAGTAATAAATTCATTGATTTGCATGAGGTCATCATTTGAATTGATAATTTGATGAGCAAAATTTTAAACCAGGGGATTGATTTAGAACGGCAGAACTGCTGGTCTGTCTGCTTACAGGTTGGTTTCTCCTATACCTGTTGTTCCACAGCTAGATGTGTTAGCTTCCTATGTGAATACCTCCTTTTTAATATACAAATAAAGGGGGGGAAAAAGCCCCAAGGGTTTTGGAAGCGCATAACATGCATTTAACCTAAGATGAGAGAGTAAGGCAAGAACAGTGATATTGTATTCCTCTATAGTATGAAGATAATTTTAAATTTTTGTTCTTTTGCTGTAGCAATCTGAAAAAATCAAGTCCTCTGCTGCTTGGTTTCAATATAGAGGTGATGCGTTACCTTCCTTTAGTGCTAAAACATTCCACAACTCCGTTGGCAGACAATGAATGGGACTTCATCCTGTGCTCCATGATGGCTTGGTTAGAGGTAAAACAACAAAAATCGTCGTTAACCTGCTATATGTAGGGATCTCTGTAAATCATGCCAGAAGTGCCCCCAAAGTAGCACTTTTGATGTTTTTCTTTTTGCCGCTTGCTCTCCCCGACCCTGATTGGCAGAGGGGCCCTGCTTTCCAAGCAGTTTGCTGCTGATCTCCGGGGAGCCAAAAACCACAGCATATTTAAAACCTCTGCTAATTGGCCAGGAGAAAGTGGCAAAATGAAAAACATTAAAGAAGCTGCTGCAGGAGGCACCTCTGGCACAGTTTACAGTGATCCCTTGCTATATGTCCTTCAGCAGTGATGTTTAACCACGGTGCTGCACAATATTAGCACTGCTAAGTGTGCAAACACTTACATAATTCACAAGATAAACCAAGAGATTTCAGATGGAAATCCTTGGTGTCAAAAACATTGTGACCTGTTGACAAATTTAAAATATTTTTGTAGTCATTATTTTTTATGCACTGTAATAAATAAGTTTTTGGAATAGGGTGTTCCTAAATTCAGACAAGTTATGAAGGAGTGCCTTGAGTCCAAAAAGGTTGACAACCACTGCTCTAAATATATTAATCCAGTGATACTCAATCTTTTTGGCCAGTGGGTGGGCTGGATTGGCAGTGCCCAAGCCCTCCACAGACTAGATATGGCTGATAGTCCTGACCTGCCATGGAGCGGTAGTGGCAGGGCCCCATCAGGCCACACAGAGGGGGCATCCTAGCTCCAACCTGGAGCAGGGGGGGCCATGGCCCAGCTCCAGCCAAGCTGCACAGGTGGAAACGGGCTTAACCCAGCCCTTTGAAGAGGAGGGGGCTTAAGCAGGTCCCACCCTGGCCCCACAGGGGAAGGGAGTGTGGCCCAGTCCCATCCAGCCCTGGGGAAGGGTTGTGGCTTGGACTCTTTTGTCATGGGATGTGGGGAGGAAGGGGCATGACCTGTCCCCAACCTATTGTGTGGAGCTTGGGGTTTTGGAATTTATCAGTGTGGGAGTGTAGCTGTATTAGCTTCGCTCCTCTGCTGCCAAATTTCCCAATATGTAGAAAGCTCTGTGGGCCAAATAGCTATGGCTCTGCAGGCTGCGTTTGGCCTACTGGCCAGAGATTGAGCACCCCTGTATTAATCTATGTCACTTTCTTTTCCTTGTACTTACAACAAAGAAGCAAAGAAATAGATATTTAAATTTTAATGCCTTCCTAACAGCAATTTTCATGCTTTCACACAAGTTATGTTTTACACAATAGATGTATGGAGGATGTTGCATCACCTGCCTTAGGAACTTATTTATGACTTTACATTTGCGTGTGTATGAGATGGAAGGCTGGATGTGAAGATGGTGGGTGACCTGGAGGGAGAGCAAGCAGGAAGGGGCAACAGAAGAGTTGTTCTCATATTTTCTGAGAAATCAGGGCAGTCGACTAGTTACCTCAGGTGCCTGTACAAGAATGCACAGGGCCTGGGAAACCAGCAGGAAGAATTTTAAATCCTTGAACAATCACAGAACTATGACATGATTGGAATAACAGAGACTTGGTGTGAGCTCGTATGACTGGAGCACTGTTGTGGATGGGTACAAACTGTTCAGGAAGGACAGGCAGGGGAGAAGAGGAGGGGTAGTTGCACTTTATGTAAAAAAAAAGCCATATGATTGCTCAGAAACTGGAGATAGGCCTGTTGAAAGTCTCTGGGTTAGGGCCAGAGGAGAGAGCAACAAGGGTGATGTAATGGTGGGGGTCTGCTATAGGCTACCAGACTAGGAGGAAGTGGCGGATGAGGCTTTCTTTAAGCAGCTAGTGAAAGTGTCCTTATCACAGGCTTGGTTTTGATGGGGGACTTCAATCACCCTGATATCTGCTGGGAGCACAATACAGCAGTGCAGGCAATCCAGGACATTTTTGGACAGTGTTGGGGACAACTTCCTGGTGCAGGTGTTGGAGAGGCCAATGATGGGCTGTGTTCTTTGTGACTTGCTGCTCACAAATAGGGAAGAATTGGTGGCGAATGTAGCAGTAGATGGCAACTTGTGTAGCAGTGACCACAAGATGATTGAGTTCAGGATTCTGAGGAAAGGCAGGATGGAGAGCAGCAGAGTAAGGACCCTGGACTTCAGAAAAGCAGACTCCAACTCACTCAGGAAACTGATGGGCACGATCCCTTGGGAAGCCAGTCTGACGGGGAGAGGAGGACAGGAGAGCAAAGAAGCCTTAATGAAAGTGCAGGAACAAACCGTCCTGATGTGCAGGAAGACTAGCAACTCTGGCAGAAGACCAGTTCGGCTTAGCAGGAACTCTTCAGTAATCTAAATTCCAAAAAGGAAGTTTATAACAAGTGGAAAGTTGGACAAACGACTAGGGAGGAGTATAAGAATATTGTTTGGGCATGCAGGGATGAAGGCAGTTGGAGTTGCAACTAGTTGAAGGCCAAAGTGCAGTTGGAGTTGCAGCTAGCAAGGGATGTGAAAGGTAACAAGAAGGGTTTCTATAAGTATGTCAGTACCAAGAGGAAGAACAGGGAAAGTGCAGGTTCCTTATTGAATGGGGGAGGTAGCCTAGTAACAGAGGATGCAGAAAAGACTGAATTGCTCAATGCCTTTTTCACCCTGGTCTTCACAGGAAAGGTCAGCTCCCGGACTACTGCACCAGACAGCACAGTTTGGGGAAGAGGTGAACAGCCAACAGTGACAAAAGAACAGGTTAGGGACTATTTAGAGAAGCTGGATGTGTACAAGTCTGGATGGGATGCAACCAAGGGTGCTGAGGGAGCTGGCTGAAGTGATTTTAGAGCCACTGACCATCATGTTTGAAAACTCATGGTGATCAGGAGAGGTCCCGGATGATTGGAAAAGGGCAAACACAGTGCCCATATTTAAGAAAGGGGAAAAAGGAGGATCCAGGGAAATATAGACTGGTCAGTCTCACCTGGGAAAATCATGGAGCAAGTCCTCAAAGAATCCATTTCTAAGCATTTGGAGGAAACGAAGGTGATTAGGAACAGATAGCATGGATTCACCAAGGGCAAGTCATGCCTGACCAACTTGATTGCCTTCTGTGATGAGATGACTGGTTTTGTGGATGTGAGACCTGTGGATGTGGTATACCTTGATTTTCTTAAGGCTTTTGATATGTTCTCCAACATTCTCGCAGGCAAGCTAAGGAAGTACAGGCTGGATGAACAGACTGCAAGGTAAATAGAAAACTAGTTGGAAGAGTACTGGGCTCAGAGGGTAGTAATCGATAGCTTGATGTCTGGTTGGCAGCTGGTATCAAGTGGAGTGCCCCAGGGGTCAGTCCGGGGGCTGGTTTTGTTCAATGTCTTCATCAACGACCTGGAAGGTGGCATAGAGTGTACACTCAGGAAGTTTGCAGAAAACACCGAGCTGGGGTGAGTAATAGATACGCTGGAGGGTAGGGCTGGGATTCAGAGTGACCTAGACAAATTGGAGAATTGGACCAAAAGAAATCTCATGAGGTTCAACAAGGACAAGTGCAAAGTCCTGCTCTTAGGATGGAACAACCCCATGCACTTGTACAGACTGGGGGCTGACTGGCTGGGCAGCAGCTCTGCAGAAAAGGACATAGGGGTTGCAGTGGACAATAAGCTGAATATGAGTCAACAGTGTGCCCTTGTTGCCAGGAAGGCTAACGGCAAACTGAGATGCACTGGTAGGTGTGTTGCCAGTAGGACAAGGGAAGTGATTATTCCCCTCTATTCTGCACTGGTGAGGCCACATCTGGAGTACTGTGTTCAGTTTTAGGCCGCCCGCTAAAGAAAGGATGTGGACAAATTGGAGAGAGTCCAGCAGAGGGTAGCAAAAATGGTTTGGGGGCTGGGGGACGTGACTTTTGAGGAGAGGCTGAGGGAACGGCTTCTTTAGTCTAGAGAAGATAAGACTGAGAGGGGATTTATTAACAGCCTTTAACTACTTGAAATGGGGTTCGAAACAGGATGGAGCTAGATAGTTCTCAGTGGTGGCAGATGACAGAATAAGGAGCAATGGTCGCATGTTGCAACAAGGGATGTTTAGGTAAGATATTAGAAAGAATTTTCTCGCTAGGAGGGTAGTAAAACACTGGAACAGGATACCCAGAGAGGTTGTACTCTCCAACCTTGAAGGTTTTTAAGACCCGGCTAGACCAAGCTTTGGCTGGAATGATCTAGTTGGGGATGGTCCTGCTTTGAGCAGGACCTTGGACTAGATGGCCTCCTTCCAACCCTAATTTTCTGTGATTCTGTTATAGGATTTTAAAGATAGTAGCATCTGTTTCTGTGGGTGGATGAATTTGGATAGGGACATAACCAGAAATGGAAGGAAAATTCATGAGCAGAAGAGATCAGTGCGTTGTGTGGGATTTGGATGTAAACAGTGTTTGAATATACATGGTATTTTGTTGCTTTGTAGAGTTATGTGAAATAAGATTAAATCAGGTGACTGTTGTTTGGGGTTGTGTTTTTCCTTTTTCAGTGCTTTAAAATGTAACTGTAAGGGCTAAGTGATACTCAATGTTATGAGTTGAAACCTGCTTTTAAAAAGAGCTCTTTAATGTCATATTTCAAATATATATATATTTTTAATGTGAACCAGGCAGACAAGGTTCTTTGGGTAAATCTGATATCTTTTATTAGACCAACTAAAATAGCTGAAAAAATGTGAACCAGTGCTCACAGTGAATCCCCATTTTGACCTGTATACATTGCTATCTGTCTAGGTTATATGCTTCTCAGGGCAGGAATCTTGTGATATTAGTCTTACAAAAGTTTAGCATTGTATAAATTAATTGCACAAGAAAATCTGTTTCCTGTCCCTTCCCCTCTGACTTTCTAGTGAGGGTAATGTACAACCTGAAAAATAAATTAATATTGCATATATCTGTAACAACTAGTTTGCAAGTCCCTCTGTTTAGAATAGGTTACCGTCTCCAGACTATAACAGGAATTCGAGATTTATGAAAAAGCATTAGTTCTTTGGAAAACAAACTGGAGAGTTCTTTTGAATTGGGGCTGTCATATTTTCCCTCAAACTCTGAGAGATATTATCCCAGAAAAGAAGGGGTTCCTAAAATTACACACACAAAATTGATTGAATGAAACTCAGTCTCTCTACATCAACCTCTAAAAGTGTTTATGAACCTAATACGAAGGGTGGGGTGGAGGTAGACTGAGTGATATGATGTTTATAAACCAAATTAAATAAAACTTGAAATGTTTAAGTTCTCTCTCAACCTGTCCTTTGTGTATATGCCCTCTCTTTTCTTTCTCTCCTCATTTTAAAGGATTTTCAGTACTTATGTTCTTTTTTTGGATCTGGGCAGAGAAAAATTAAGCAGCAGCATAGTTTTGGGGTAGAGAGTAGATTAAAATAAGTAAATGCCTCTTTAATTGTCTCTAGCCAAATGTAAGTCTATTTGTATTTTGAAAATGCTGGAGTGAATGAGTTGTCTAGGGTTTTCATGTTAGAAGGGAAGCAGTTGCTCTTTAAACTATGGTTTTTGGCCTACTTGGCAGCATAACAATTTAGGATTGCAGATGCATATGTTCCTATTTGAATCCACTTGGTGGCAGTTTAATCCTTTATTCTAACACAGATAAGAATTGGGCAGATTTATTTAATTTTTTATTGGGATACAGCAGAGCATTTTAATAACCTAGTGAGGTCAAATGTCAGGAACCTAAGATGAGGGGGAACCCAAATTTGTCTTGCTTTCTAGTTCTCTTCTATTGTGTTTTTGTAAAGAAATCTCTAATTAATTAACAAACTACAAATTGTTATATGTAACTCTGTATAGCTATAAGAAAAATAATTTGAGAAATCATTGCTATTATTTTCCAGACAACAAGTGAAAACCATTCACTTTATCAAGTTCCACTTGTGCAAATTTTTGCTTGTGTCAGCTGCGACTTGGCTTCGACCTTTAGCGCTTACTTCCAGGAAGCAACTCCTGAGGTTATGGAAAATCTACCGGTGAACCTGATTTCTGAATGGAAGGAATTCTTTTCTGAAGGCATTCACAACTTGCTTTTACCTTTATTGGTAAAAGTCACAGGTAAGTAAATGGCAAATGTCAGGGCGGGTAGTAGCTTGATATGAAAAATGACCCATTAAAGCAATCTAAAATAGCACATTGGGCATCCATCTTTTGATTTTACGCACACACTGTACTGTTTATGTCATTTACTAAAACCCTTGGTTTGATTCTTGTAAATGCATTATATGCTCAGTAATGAAAAAAAACACCTAATGGATGCATGATGACAGAATTCTCAGTCTTTAATATTAGGTAGTTTTGATATGTGGGAGTTCATATACCTGAATTATCTGTGATTAAGTTTGCTAACAACCATAACAAATGACTAAAAATGTAACTACTGTTTTTCTTGATTATGAACAGGAGAAAACAAACTTGCATCTGAAAAATCCTTTCAGAACTCCATACTGATGTCCTTGGGTGAAGCTCTGACATATATTTCAAAGGATCAGTTGTTGAGCCACAAGCTGCCAGCCAAATTTGTTGCTGGCCAGAAAACTAACCTCCCAGACAAACTCCAGACTTTGTTAAACACGTTATCTCCATTACTCCTCTTCCAAGCTAGGCCTGTACAAGTTGCTGTCTACCATATGTTATATAAGTAAGGAATCAATCAATGGGTTTTCCGTCATCTATTTTAAAACTGTAAAATATGTACATTTGGATACAACAAAGACTAGCAAAATAATTCTTCATTTGGGGAAAAATACTAACTGGTAATTTATGTGCATGTAGTGAACTCTGATACGTATTTAACCAGTGTAAATACAGAATAAATCTAGAAATTTAAACTCTTATGGTAACCTATAAGAACACGTAACTACTATAGAACATGAAAACCTAATTTGGTTTTCAGACAGAATTTTACTCATACTTAATAAAACACCAATATTCAGATAATATAAGGTTGCTCAAGTCTTAAATTTTAGATTCTGTTTTGAATCACATTTGAGACAAAAAATCTGTAGTAATTTCATGCTTTACTTCTGCTGACAGTAAATTTTTACTGGATAGTTTGAAACTAATCTCTGCCTCAGGTATTTGTCTTGGTATAGTGGGGAAAATACGTAAGATTCTTTAGAACAATCTGGAAAAAATTCATATCAAAATAACAATGCACTGAAATTTGAAATATGGTACATAACTGACTTACGTGTACCTCTGAAAAGGGAATGTAACCTGAATCAAATGATCCATGGGTTCCCTTGCTTCCTTTTGAGAGGACCACTTAGAGAGGCTTGTGAAATACAGAAGTAGGACTTTTGACTAAAAAAATATACATAATAATATAGACATAGTTCAGGAAAATATATATATTGCTTCAAGAGCACAGACCAACTGCAGAATTTTCCTCAGCCTGATGAAGAGTATTTATACCCGAAAGCTTGCAAAGAATTTTTCCAACTATTTGAGTTGGTCTAATAAAAGGTATGTTTTATCCAAAGAACCTGATCTGCCTGTGTGCGTGCACACACACACATATTTATATATATTAATATATTTATATATAATTATATATATTTATGTGTATACATGCACACTGATATATATTTTACTTAAAAGTCCTACTTCTATATAGTTTATACAAGATTGTGCCCTTTGCCATCTGAAATTTAGGCAGCCAGTTTTGAAAATGGGAACACACATCTTGTATGTACTGTTATCTTTGATAAATAAGTTAGTAGGTTATTGTTTATTAGAATATCTATCTTCATAGAAGTGAGAGAGAAATGTGAACACAACAAAAAATGAAATCTAATTCTTTATCTCTACTCAGGTTAATGCCTGAGTTGCCAACATTTGATGATGAAGATCTCAAATCATATGGTGAGGAAGAGGAAGAATCAACTTTGTAAGTTTTTTTTTCCTTGTGTTCTGTTATCTGTGGTGACACTGCACGACTTGAGTAGAGATCAGTTGTATAGCAGAGGCAATCATTTGTGTTAGCATTGGTATTAAAGGGAAACTCATGGTTGTGACTAACCAGGGCAGAAGCCATGCAAATATACAGTAGAACTGCTTAACGTTCTCTGTTTGCATTGGTATTGAGATCATATGTTTCAACTTATTTGGTACTGAAGTATTGCCACCAGAACTGGCTCTTATAAGCTCTGAGGAAGGAGAGAAGAGATCCATGACTGCACCTGTTAAAAACTCTTAATCATACTGCTCTGAACCAAAAAGCAAAGATAGTGTCTCTAATATAAAATCAATCAACTGAAGAATAAGTTATTGCTGTCAAGCCTCAGAGGTCAGAGTTTTTCTTTCCCTGTGTAATTCATTTTATGTAGTTCACCTGCCTGTGATTTGTGATATTCTATCACTAATTCGTATGCTTGTCAAACAGCCACAAGAGAGAGAGATGCATAACCTCCCCACCCCCTTATCCCTGAAACACTGAACTGTAAAACCATGAATTTGGCATGGGGACTCAGGGTTAGGAGTATGTCGGTATGTGTGATCTATTTAAAAGTGACCAGATTTTAATTTGGGGGTTATCTAGATCAATCCCTCCTGCTCAAGGTAGGCTTACCTCCATTTAAGTCATCCCAGCCAAGTGTTTATTTAACCTGCTCTTAAAAACTCTCGGTGATGGGGATTCCACAGCCTTTGTGTAATCTGTTCCAGTGCTTGACCACCCTCATAGTTAGAAAGGTCTTCCTAATGTCCAAGTCAAAATTTCCTTGAGGTAATTTTAAGACAGTTACTGTTTGTCTTGTCTGTCTTAGACACAGTGAATAGTCTAAACTCTATAAACAGTCACATGTGATGATCAGAAACCCCCCCCAAATTACCTGATATTTGAGAACAAATAGTACATGAGCTATGATGATGAAGCAGGGGTGGGCAATTATTTGGGCTGTGGGTTCACTTAGGGAGTTATGCTGAGCTGTCATGGGCCAGGTGAGCACCCCCCACTCCCTCCCTGCCTGCAGCAGCACACCCAAACTCCGAGTGGCTCTGCCCTGGGGCCCCACCCTGTGCTGCCACACCCCAGTGATCCTGGGGTCTTTATGGACACTGGACCAGGACCTGCACAGGCAGGGCATGTTTGGCCAGGTGGATAGAATGGGGCTGTGGCAGGCAAGGAGCAGTTTCTGGGAACGGGGTGGGCAGGTGGGGCCATGGCTGGGGCCAGGTTCACAGACCAGAATCATGAGGCAGTGACATTGTGGGGACAGGGCCTGTGGCAGGGCCACAATCTTCTCCTAGCATGCCCCTGCCTACAGAATAGGTGCCTGTTGCAGGGACTTGCGGGCAGTAGATCGTGGCTCTGCCCCTGCCCTGGCCCCAACCCTGTGCTGTCACTGCCCCGTGATCCCGGCCTCAGTTCTGCCCACCCGGACCGCTCCCAGATGCCGCTTCCCGCCTGCCCGCAGCCTCATTCCAGTCGCCTAGCCACATGCCCTGCCCGCATGGGTCCTGAACCAGTCTCCATGGAGAACGCAGACCACTCCATCCAGCACCCCTAGCACATGGGCCAGGGCTGGATCTGGCAGCAGCAGCAGCTGGAAAGAGCTTTTACTTTTGGAACAAAGAGCATATACTGGAACAAAGAGCATATACTTTTACTCTGGAAAGAGCATATACTTTTGAAACATTTCTTTTGAGATGGGGAAAGGGCTGTCCTATCTGCCCTTTGTCTCCAATGAATTAATCTTTTTTTATTGTCAGTGATTTTCCAGTAGTCTCAGTCTCCCATGCAGCCTGAAGTCTACCTTTGCAGTTCTTGATGAACCCATGTTCTTCTGCTCACCATCCAAGCAAACAGCCCACTGTCAAATTATGAATGTTTTCTAAAGTCCAAGAAATAAGGAGTAAAGCATTAGGAAAAAACAAATGTTTCCAGCCCTCAAGAAGTGTAGTAGTTGCCTTAGCACGTTTTCTGGGTGTCTAACACCAGGATATAAAATGATGAGAAAATAATGCTTTTAGTAAAAGTCAGTAAGATATCTAAGATATCTATAATAGTGACAGCTGAACAGAAAGCTCCAGCTTTAAATAATTGTTTCTAAAAAAGAAGGAATTTAATATCTGGGGTCCCAGCTATGCAGATTGGTACAGTTTCAAGGGTTAGGGTTCTCATATATTGTGTTTCCTTTTTTAATGCATTCATCTACAAAATGAAATAAAAACCAAGGCTCATTAAAATTTGGCTTGGAATTTTAAAAGGCTGCTTTGTTATTTGAAACATCAGATATAGTTAACTACAGCAGAGAAGCTACAAAACTTGATTAGGGCATTTTTTCCAATCTCATGTGGGAAATGGTCTATTTTACATGGCATTTCAGAAAACAGCTTCAACAGCAGGAAGGTAAGTATTAATTTCTGTCTTGCTAGTGTGAGTGGATTTGCTTTCTTTTGTGTTTATCTGTTGCCTTCAAAGTATGGGTCCTGCCTGAAACCAGTAACAATAAATTAAAACAACTCCAGGCCAGAATCATCCTTTCAAATCTCCACATGGCATTCAATTTCTTTGTTGAGCTCTTTCTGGAAGCAGCCCAGGGAATGTCTGCCTATTCAAGGGGACACCGCTGTTAAAGCTGAGAGTCCTGCTGCGCAGATTTGAAAAGTGAATTTTACTGTCATAAGTACATCAGCTTTCTGATGGACTAACATGCTTTGTGCTGAGGGGAGGCTAAGCAGACTAGGAAACAAGAAATCAGTTTTAATGAAGTTTTGTTTTCTCTCTCATCACCATGCCAAATGTCATTGTTCTTTAGATCACCACCTGCAGCTCTTATGTCTGTTCTTGCCACTCAAGAGCTCTTACTAGAAAGCATTCTAGAAAGTGTTCCGGTTGGAGAGTTTGCCATGGTTCAACCACTGAGTGATGAGTTCTGCCTTGTTTTAGGATATCTTCTCACATGGAAATTAGTATTAACTTTTTTCAAGGCAGCTTCTTCCCAGGTATGTATTTTACTGTTTCTTCTTCTTCCAGGGGGTTTCTCCACACCCTGATTTGGCTTAGATCAGGTTCCATATGATCCTGATGTTTCCATTTGAATATTTTCCTTCTCTTAAGTATGCTACGGCTTCCAACCTCCAGCTTGCATAAAACTAGGGGTACTCTTATTGGATCTCTATGTCTCTTAATACCCTGATAGAGATAACTACAGGTGTCTCCACTCCACAGAGGTGCATGGTCTCACTCTGTGCATCCAGCCCCACTTTTTCAGAAAGCAGAGTGCTCGGTATAGCAATAAAACACACATACTTGATATGACAGTGTGGAAAGCTACTAAAAGACTATTGAGTAATGCTGCTTAAAAAGTTAAAAAATAATAATAGTTTTTAAATAACTTGACCACTAAATCTTTGACCAGTTAGTTGGAGTCAGAACACTTTTCCTGATAGCTTGTATGTTCTGCCACACTAAATCATTCTTTGAGAATCATGTAGATATCTTTCTTAGGTACTTCCAGGGCACCCATGGCTTAATATCTTAGCATCTCACCCTCATTTATATATGTATCTTTGCAGCATCCTGTGAGTATGTTAGAACTTCCCTAAGAGATGGGGAAGTCCTATGTGCATTTCTCAGGTTGAGAAATGAGGCACAGAGAGGCTAACAGTCAAATTTTTGAAGGTGTTTAGGTGTCTAACTCGAGTTGATTTTCAGTGGAAGTCAAACACCTAAATACTCTTATAAATATGGACTGAAGTAACTTACCAAGGTCACATAGGAAGTCTGTGTGGGATGGCATATTTAATCAGTCTCCTAAGGACTTGGAAGATCCCTAACAAATGGACCATACATCTTCTGTTCTTAAACACTCCTAACTTTCTTAAACCTAGCTACTTTATATTATGGTTCATGTTTACTTCCTTTCTTTCTCTCATCAGCTGCGAGCTCTCTATTCACAATACCTTCGAAGAACTAAGAGTCTGAATAAACTGCTTTATCACCTGTTCAGGCTTATGCCAGAAAACCCAGTCTTTTCAGGCCCAGCTTCGGAGGTTCCAAATAAGGAAACTAAAACTTTTTTTACAGAAGAGGTTCATTTGGATGTCAAAGGTTAGTAAAATATGTATTTGATGTTTGTTCAAAGAGAGCAACTTCAGTCCTGGTAAGGTCAAAATATGATTCTTTGTGAACTAAAATAAAGATAACTCTTTGCCAGAATTTCTCCATCTTTAACTTCAGCATCATTGGATTGAGTTATTACTAGAAAAAAACTGATGGGAAAATCCTTAACACCAGTTTATCTTTGTAAATAATGGTGCCACATGTCTGCACATATTCAGGATTTAGACAGTGTAAAAAATGATGAAATATTAAAGCCTGAAGTGTCAAGTCTGCAGGCACACTTCTTAAGAAGGCGCTTTTTAGGTAGCTTATGCCCAATGGTTAGGCTGTTTTAAAAGAAAAAAAAACTATGGAAATAACCTCAAAATATTTGCATTTCATATTTACATTCACTTATCTGCAGTGTTTGGCTTGTAGTCAAAACATTGGAACGTTACGTTAGCATATGAAAATTGGAGAGTTAAATTGATGAAAATTGAAGTAGATAAATGTACAAAAAACTAAATTCAGTTTAAAATTATTTTGCCTAACTGTGTAAAGGGATATTAGTAACATAAAGATACATTTTCAAAATGATATTTAAAGTGATAATATTTATTATTGAGCATGGGGGAGATGGCACACCCCCCTGCTTATCTGCCATTCTGGCCACTTGCACCCTGTCCCCCTTCCTCCACATTTATCTCCGGCCTCAGCCCTAGCTGCTCAGAGCTGCTGCCTCTGCTTGGGCTGGGACCAGAGCTGGAGCTGGGGCCATTGACTGTCCTGGAAGGGGGGCAGAAAGTGGGGGGGGGGCAGGCACAGGTACAGAGGAGGCAAAAGGTGGGGGGGCAGGCAGCAGTAGAGACAGGCACAGGCAAGGGCCTACATTTTTTTTCCTGGCTTCTATTTTTATAACGGGATTTGATATTCCTGGAAGAGCCCTCAGGGTGCTAGAACCAAAGGAAAAATCTTCTTTGCAAGCTTTTGGGTACAAACAACCTTCTTCAGGCTAAGTATTGCAGATTTCCTCAGCCTGAAGAAGGGTGTTTGTACCCAAAAACTTGCAAAGATAATTTTTTAGGGGAGCACTGATACTGATAGCTAATTTTTAAGGAGGCATATCGGCTGATACCAATCTGATTTCTGATACCAGCCCAGCAGTTTGAAGAGCAGTATCCAGCTGGTAAGCCTGTTATGGTGGAAGGGGTGGGAGAAGAGAAAGTTGGGGTGGGGGGAGATCGATGCTCCTGTGGTGCGGGAGGGAGTGGGGCTGGGGCAGGCACTGCGCAGCTGGAGTGGGACGGGGCGCGGGACAGAGCTGCAAATGGCTCTTCCAGGGGGCGTGGCTCCTGCTGCTGGATGCACCCTAGGAAGGCATGGGGGGTTTGTGCACCCCGGATCTGCGAGAGGTAGGGTGCTGCAGCCACCCCAAAATTCACTGTAGCCCCCCCAACCCCACTGCCCTGCGCACAGCATGACCCAGCCCCTGCTGGGAAGAGCCCCACGCAGCCCCAACCCACCCTGCCCCGTGCAAATCAGGGGGCACTCCCTCCCCATGCCCTCCTGGACAAGTGGTGGGAGCCGCTGGACAAATGGTGGGAGCTGCTGCACCCCTCCCCCATGCTCCCTGGACAAGCCACGGATCCATCCCACATTCACCCTGCTCCAGCTGGGCAGTGCTTGCCCCAGCCCCACTCCCTCCTTCATGGTGGGGGCCTTGATCTGCCCCCCCCCGCCCCCCTCCTTCTCTTCCCTTCCCCTTCCATCATACCAGACTTACCAGCTGCAGGCAGCTCTCTAAGCTGCTGGGCTGAGCTCCTCACAGCCTATGTGCTGCACTGTGGCTGCGTGCATGCACAGGCCGTTTAGCAGCCCAATTATCGGCCATAACAGGCCAATTTCCAGTAGTCAATTTTCTTTATATCAGACTGATGTATCGGTGCACCTCTATAATTTTTCCAACTATTTTAGTTGATCTAATAAAAGATATCAGATTTACCCAGAGAACATTGTCTGCCTATGTCCTTAGACCAACAAGGCTACAACCTACACTACCCCAGAACCAAAGAAGGCATTTGGTCTTTTCAATAATACATTTGAATTAAAATGAGCTGGCAATACTTAGCCAATAGTCTGGCTAACATCCGTCTCTAACTACATTCTGCTTATGTAAAACAATAATAGACCAGTCAATAGAATCACTGTAGTTTTACATTTAATATTCTGCTGCAAACCAACTCTTACTGCATTGAAAGTTGTGGCATTAGTTTAACATACCATCTTATCGATGCTGTGTTTGAGTTTCTTTTAAATATGCTAATATTTCCTGCAAGTGCATACCCAGCAGATTTTTGCTAACAGTGTTTATAGTGGTCACATTTTTGCTTTATACATAAGAATCTTTTCTCAAATAACTCTTTATACCAAATTCATCACTGACTGCAAGCTCTCTGAAGGCTTATAGTCGAGTACATCACACTGGTGATCAACTCAAGCTTGTTTTATTTGTTCTTGCAACTTCTCTGTTTCCTTCCACTGTGGTGCAGTTTTTTTAGTTAACATTTGCATCTTGCCTGAATTTTTTTTTTCCCCCTGCTGATCTTCAGTCAAATTCTCTGTCAACTTTGTATAAAGTGTGTGGCAAAAACCTTGACATCTTCAATAAAGCAGAGCATATAGGTTCTGTCTAAAAATTTGCACCTATCTGTAGTAGCTTTTTTAGTCTTTTCAGCCTTGTCATGCAGCTGATCAAGAGTTGTAGTTTGCTTCAAAATATTTCTGTAGAATCCTAAAACAAAACTAGGGTTAAATATATGATGAAATAATCCACTTATCTTTTGAAATCACTTGCTGAACTTGGAGCAGCTTCAGAAGGGCTTTTAAATGCATCCCTTAAACATAAATATATTCAGTCATTTTGAAAGTCATGAAGGGGACATAAATGGTATGTGAACTTGAGCAGGCTTATTACTATTACAAACTTAATGGGAGGATTTCACGGAATACCGCTTTTTTTGTGTGTGAACGCCTTCCATGTTTGGCAGTATTACTTGATCATTTGAATGTATAATTTGTATATTCAGGTTGTCAAATGATTTCACCCTTAACATTGCAACGTATAGCTGGCCATGTCCAAACACAAGCTCTGGTATGTAAACATCTGTCAAGTGTTTGACCTTAGCCAAGCTGCTCTGATAAGAAATTGCCTCTTGCATATCTTAAAAGCTGTCTGATGGGTATAATGTGACTCTTGGCAAAAGAATGCATGTTCCAGTAGCCTTTCCTGTTATCCCTTCTAATTCCATAGTATTGTAGTCTTTTTAACTTAAGTCACACGTGCCAGTTTTCAGATTCATATTTTGCAACAGAATCCCACTTTACGTAGGGAGGCAAAAGGCTTAATGACAAAGGAGGCAAACGGCTTAATGACAAACTGTTGAGCAACTTAGAAACCCAGTCCCCTTGTTAACATGTTTACTATTTATGCTCAAGTATGTTCATTCTTCTCCAGTAATTCTGGCAATTATGCCCTCATTTATAGCATTATCATTGTTTATAGCATTTATAGTGCTCACTTTGGGGCAAAACTCACAGAATTTGTATTGCGGTGAATGGCATCCTCTAAAAGGCACTGCCATAGACCCACTTGGTTAAGCTGCCTTTTAAAACACAGCTTTCTGGCACTCTGATAAGATCAGAGCAATCTCCATAGGTAGGCAACAACCTGTGAAGTGGCTGTCAGTTTTCTTGATAGTGTCTTGCACACCACTGATGTCAGATACAGTGATGTTCGACATAGGTTGAAGCATGGATCTTGGAGAAACTGGTGATTTCTGGAAAGAATATCATTGGACAATTGTTATATCCACTAAAAGTGTACTAATAGTACCCTTATGTCTTACCTGCGTCTTCTGTTCGCCTTTTATTTGCACAACACGGTTCATTATGCATCCAGCTATTGTCTTCATTTTCATAATATTCAGCAACAGCTTGTCTGTTTTGCTGACTTTCATGGGAACCTGTTTAGCATTTACCATCCGCATGATGGTGAACATTCTGCTGGCATATTTTCTGGTTTTGGTTTTTCTCTTTTAGTATTTTATGCAAGAATAAAGATAGTATGCATTCAAAATGTTAGTATGTAGTTACTACTTACAGTTTAGAAATGGTGGTGCACCGATATATTGGTCCGTATCGTATCAGCACTGATGAAAGGAAAATTGACATTATCGGCAGTCAGCTTTTTTTAGCCAATTTGGCTGATAATGTTACTGATAAATGTGTGTAGCTGCAGCATGTGTGGGGCCAGGAATGCAGCCGGGTGAGGGAGGGAGTGGAGCTGGGGCAGCCAGGACAGGGCGCGGGGTGGAGCTGCGGGCGGCTCATTGGGGGTGCGGGGGGGTGGGCAGTGGTGGGGCTGGGAGGGGTGAAGATGGGGGGGGGAAATGGGGAATTTGGGGTGGCCATAGCCCCCCCCTCCCAGCACTGCTGCAAACCCACCTTGTCCCCACCTGCCCCAAGCCCAGCTCTGGCCCAGTCTCTGCTGGGAAGAGGCTGGGAGGCCCTGGCCCTGAGCACACAGTGGGCAGCCCACCCTCACCCTGCACACAAATCTAGGGGGCACATGTCCTCCATGCTTCCTCCAGGGGTGCATGCAGAGGCAGGACCCACCCCTCCCCCTTGCTCCGCCCTGGCTGGGCAGTGCCTGCCCTTGTCCCAGTCCTAGCTCTACTCCCTCCCTCACCTAATATAGCTAATATGGGGGCAGCTCTACAGGAAGCTATCCTTTGTTACCTATGTGATATTTAACAAAATGTGTTATTTTCCTCCCTCTCCTTCCCCGCCCTCTGCAGCAACAGGAGTACTGTCATCTCAGATTCCACACTTGGCCTGCTCTGTATATCACATAACACTGAAGGACTTGCCTGCTATGGTTAGACTTTGGTGGAACAGCTGCGAGAAACGTGTCTTCAATGTTGTAGATAAATTTACAAGCAAATATGTCAGCAATGTGCTTTCTTTACAAGAAATATCTTCTGTGCAGAGCAGCACGCAGTTATTTAATGGCATGACGGTTAGTAATGCCTTTGTCTCCTGGAAGTGTTATTTTCTTTATGGTTTATGACTAAGATCCTGGTTTTCTCCGATCAAAAAAAAATCCTGTTTTCAGGTTAAAAAATAACCCAAATCCACACTTTTCTGTGAACAAAATGAAACACCACTACATATTTATCTGTGTGTGTGTGTGTGTGTGTGTGTCTGCATTTATCTATTTATCTTATGTATTACTGGTGTTTCATTTTGATCATGGAAAAAAGTGGATTTTGGGTTCCTTTTTTTAACCTGAAAATTTGGGGGGGGGGATCAGAGAAAAGCAGGATCCCTGATTATGACTGCTGATACAGAAACTAAATTATATCAATGTTGTTGTTTCTAAACTAGCTACTCACTGCAAACGGAAGCTGTGTGCTATCATTTAGATGAGAATTATTGTTACCATCAGAGGAATCGAGTTATCTCAGGATAGTGTTTTACTGCTGTTGTGACTGGGCTGAAATCCTGACTACTAATGTCAAGAGTTTTGCCATTGATTTAATAGTATCCAGGATTTCACCCTAGGTCCTCATAAAGAGATGTCAGAAGACTTGATGTTGATTTCCAAAACTAGACTGTAATCCTGACAGCTGTTAAGAGGACTTCATTTCTATTACCCACATAATCAGTGATACTCTGATTTGATATTGGTGTGGCATATTATTTGTTTTACAGTGACGCACATCTTATACTCTGAAACTGTTAGTTCAAACGTAGCTATCAATCAGAAATTATTTTCAGAAGTTGTAGTTCTTGTGGGATATCCTGTGCCATTATGAACACACTAACTCCTGTCTGGTGTAACTTTTTAAACTACATCAGTGATTGATGGCAGGCTTCCAGTCTGATTGATTGGCTCATGCTGCTACTGTTTAGTTTGGCAAGACCACATATGGAGTTTTCCCTCTGTAATTAAAAGATTTCCTAATTCTTTATTTTACTGGTTCAAGTGTATAGGATAATAAAAAGTAAACAGTTGATGTAACATGTAAAAAAAAAAAAAAAAAAAAAAAATTGAGATGGTAAGTGTATACTTAACATTGGTAAAATCTCTTGAATGAAAATCTCCCGGTGAAGAATGTTTTAATTTCCAGATGCGTAATAGACAAAACCTGTCAAGTGTCTTGTGCTTGCATCCTACCCTGAATTTCATTATTATGCAAACCATACAGGTCTCATTTAGGTCAAAATTGGGGTTGTGTGGAAAATGAAAAATGCATTTCATGAAGTATTTTGAGGCTCAGAAATTATTTTACAAAACTGCCATGATTTTATATGATCTTAATTTTTCTACAGGTAAAAGCTCGGTCTGCCACACGAGAAGTCATTGCTACCTATTCAGTTGATGATATATTTATTGAGTTGATAATACAACTTCCACCAAATTACCCACTGGGCTCAATAACAGTTGAGAGTGGAAAGAGGGTTGGTGTGGCTGTTCAGCAGTGGCGAAACTGGATGCTACAATTAAGCACGTACCTCACTCACCAGGTAAATATTTGCGCAAAGCCCTTGGTTTTGAAAACTTCGGACATAGAGTGAGACCAAAAAGTGGAAAAACCTTAGTAGTGTAATAATAGAATATATTGATGCCTAGCCTGCAGTTACTACCATTGTCATCAACAGATGTCAGAAAGGTCTGCAAAGGTGGTCTGTGTTACTGACTGTTTTTAAAGGTGGGGAAGCTGAAACGCCTAGTAAAATTTATAAGCCTCAGGTCACCAAGAGTCAGGTATTTGTAGCTGGAAGCAGTACCTAGGTCTTACCATACCAGTATTCTCCCCATTAGACCACAGTACTCAGCCTATAGTGTAGAACAAGAACTCCTGAATAGTGCTATATTACAGACTTAAGGATATTCTATAAATTTGACATGGTTGTTACAAAAGTCACTTAACACTTGTGGTTATAAGTAACAGAACGGTAAATTCAAGTCACAGCTTTATATGTGCTCTTTAAATGGAAACAGATGTTCTTAGCAAGGATCTACTGAAGCTGTAGAATATATGGACTAAGCTTGATAGTAGGTCAATAAGTTATATGCATATAAAATTGTACATGTTTATTCCGTCTTCATAAATGATGTGTCACTTTAAATTTATAAATGTTTCAGGGAAGGTCCACATTTGTACAGGGCTTCGTATAATGCGGCCCTAATCAGAAATGGCCTCAACCAGATGCTGTGACAATAGAAATAAAAGGATGTTCTAAATCATTACTGGAATTGATTACTGTTGTAACTTCCTCTCTGATAGAACGGAAGCATCATGGAAGGTTTGGCTTTGTGGAAAAACAATGTGGACAAACGTTTTGAGGGTGTTGAAGACTGCATGATCTGTTTCTCAGTTATTCATGGTTCCAACTATTCTCTTCCCAAAAAAGCCTGCAGAACATGCAAGAAAAAATTCCATTCGGCCTGTTTGGTAAGTGACTATTATGGATCTTGTGTAAAAAAGTAAGTTTTTTGCTTAAACATAGAACCTGTTTGAGATTGAAGTATGTAAATCATAAGATTGAAAACACAGTAACCATAAATGACAGTACAGGTTGATGTCCAAATACAAGGGGAAATTACTACTGTTTCAAAGATGATAGCTCTTATGTTGGTTCTCTGATTTCTTAAAATGAGGCTGCATAATAGAACTTTGGGTGGTGGATTTAAGGAACAATGGCTTTTTTTTATGAATTTCACTTTACCATTTTTAGTTCTTGAAAAATAAGTTGCTTTTGCAGTGTTTGAGCAAATCTTTACTAGGTACAGTTGGTGTTTGATAGCTCACCAATGAATACTGCTATATTACACTAAACGTAACATTTTACAAGTAGGAAACAGAACCCATTGAAGTTCAATGCATTGTTTAAATTTACCATGTTAATGTTTTAATTGTTCCTATTTCTGTTGCAGTACAAATGGTTCACATCTAGCAACAAATCCACCTGCCCGCTTTGTCGAGAGACCTTTTTTTGAAATGCAGCACTGTCTTCAGTGGTTGACCAAAGTAGTAAATGAGAAGGCAGTTGGATCAAGAACTGTATGTTGAAGGAAGCTAACAAGCTTTTTGAAAATACTCTCTTAAATTGTTTGGCGAATAGAATGATCCACATTTACCTCTGGACTGTTTTTGTAAAGCAATTGAAAATACTCCTTAGATTGTAAAACATAAGACTAATTTATTTTAACTTGTATATTTTTAAAAGGTTAAAATATTAAAAAAAATACATATCTGACTTGAACACTAAGGATTGTGCTGAAGTGCTGTTCAGTTGTAGCTTAGTTAAATCTACAGTTTTAAGAACAATCTTACATACTGGTATGCTCTTAAGTAAGATGGTGCCTCTTAATTTACAAGTTACCTTATTCTTAAATAGTGTGGCAATCTGAATTTTTGGTAGCAGTAAAATTCATTTTATAAATGCAACTCATGACTGTGTGGGTGCAGCTGCTGCTACATTACAGTGAAAGTATGGGATAAAAACATCATTGATGATTTCATGGTAAAGCATGATCTGAAACGCAGTGTAATCTAACCCCTCTATAAATTTCCCTTTGAAAGAATATTTTGACTTTTGGTAGTTGTTGATGTCTCAAAAAGAGGAAAGGAAGCCAAGTTTACTAGGAAAAGTCCATAAAGAACCCCCACATGACTATCGCATTTTAGTGGACTGGCAACTGTGGGGTTTTTTGTGTTTTTTTTTTCAAGTGAAGAGGAAGGATGCCTGCCAACTGTTGTGCTCTCATTTGCAGATTGCTTTGTCGACACCTGGTAGTCACTTACTGTTGATGAAGTATTATTATCTACTGACATTCTCCAATAATTACAAGAATTAGTTTTGTAACTAAGTTTAATAAATTTATCAAATTTAAAAAACTGTCCACATTTCACAATTTCTTTCACTCATGAGTTGGTTAGCTACATCATGCATTTTAACCTTGAAGTTATGCTGCTTGTGCTCGCTTTCCAAAGTCACACCAGTTAAAGGGAGAAGATCTATCAGTCTTTCTAAGCCATGGGGGGGGACTGTCTTTGTTCAATGAGTTTTATGAAATGAACGGCCTGAATTTAATCTGACTAGTGCCTGATGTACTCAAATATTGACATGCCTTGAAAAGGCCTCATTTTCAGAGGATAGGGTACTCTGCATTTTTTTTTTGAAAGTCGGATCCTTTTAACGTGTCAAGTGGAGTACCCATGATCACTTTCAGCTCTGAAAAATTTAGGCTTGTGTACCTTGGAGAAGCAAGAGGACCAGCATTGAGAGCAATAGGCAGCAAGTGGAGAACTTTTTCTTATCTCATAGTGAAAAGAGAAAAGCTAGTAAACTACAACTTCTGTTAAATTACCCATTTTTAAAAAAAATCTTAGGGTTAAGAATTTGTAACCCTGCATCTAATAAATTTTGAGAGCCTTCTCATTTTGTTATAGCAATTTGTTAAACCAGTCATTTATTACTCCAGCTTGTTTCTGATAACAGACTGAAGTCCATTATAAAACAGCTGGAGATCACCATTTTATTCAGTCTCTGGGCATGTCTACACAAGATGCTATGTCACTGTAGTGATGAGCTGTCACTACAGCGATGTAGCACTGGCAGGCACTAATTATGATGCTACCACTACTGTGCAGTAGCAAAGAGCTCAAGGAGGGTCAAAAATGACCCGCAGTCCGCTGGGACATAGTCATTTAGCAAGTACTAAATGTGTAGTACAACTGTAGATGTGTTGCCCATCTTGCGAATCTTCTACCATTCTGCTTTGAATGACTGGCTAAAGGATGGAAACCTGGCCTATAGCAGTGGGTTCATTTCAAATATTTGGATATGGCCCCTCTTCTTCCTAGCCCAAAAGCAGACTAATTGAAGATCACAGTATAAATTTTACTGTCTTGGTCTTCTAATCAGTGCAACCTGTACCTCAAGAGTAACATCCTCTCCCAATTGAAATTGGTAGCAACCCCCCCCCCACCCCCCACCCAACAACAAACCCCCCCCCCCCCCCAAAAAAAAAAAAACAAAAAACCACTGAGTTTAACAAGGCCAGGGTTTCACATCATATACTAGCTTGTAAGTAGCTAGAGTAATGCATAATTTCATGTTTTACTACATATTTTATATTCAGAAAACTTGAAGATAAAGCTAACTAGTTGCATTACCACTCCTAGTCCTATTACATAAAATAGCACTTAAGTTTAGGAATTCTAATTCCATTTCATCAAAATAGCTTAGGGTATGAGAACAGTCTTGGCTCCATGTTGAACTTGGTCAATTACTGCTGTAACAATATGTTAGAGCACTAAGATTGTGTTGCTGTTAAGTATCTGACCAACAGCCACCTGTCCTTTTGATGTGAAATGGCTAGCTGAAAGCGGTACAGATTTAAGGGTTGGTTTGGGTTTTTTTTTTAGCTTCAAAGATAAACCAGCCCTCCCTGATAACCAAGTTGAAGTTCTGTTCTACACCAGTGTATATTATAATTTTATGATGGGTATTCATGGTTAGTGAAAAGCCAGATTCTGCAAAGAAAAAAAACACAAAACCCTCACATGAAAGAGACCCTTTAGACTACAACTTGGTCCTGATAAGCTGCAGGAACTTAACAGTCCCTGATGAATTTTGGTAGCAAGAGAATCTTGGCATTTTTTCTATGGTTTGCTAAGCAAGGAAATACAGAAGTTATACCTGCTGCTAAGCACGGCATTGCAATTACTTATGATGTAGCAGGTCAAACATATTTGGTTTATACATGCTGCCTTCAAGTAGTGGCCAGCTTTCTGTTAGGTAGAAAACAGATGGTAGTGAAACTGCTCTCATCAGTTTTGCTGCAAATGGGCATTAACTATCAATTTCCACAGCCCAACTTCTCCCACAGGTTTGAGAAGCATTCCTACGGCAGTTGAGTGGTGGCAGCTGATGGCCATGCCTTTTCTCTAACTGGCCACCTAATTTCCTGTCTCTAACCACAATTTACCAGTAGCTCATTTTGCTCCTCATGGGTGTTTTTGCCAAGTTTTTTTTTCTTTCTAGTGGTAGTGAGCAATCTCCTTTCTTCCTCCTCCCCCACCTCCAGATCAGGTATTAAAAGGAACGTTGGTTTCAACCAGTTCTAGAGAGCCATCCTGCCATGATGCTTCTACTTCTCAGACATGGCAGATTGTCCCCCATAGGCTGAACTAGATAAATCTAAAGGAGAAACTCCCAGTTTGAGGCAGCATGTACAGACTTCACATGAGAAGAATTCTACTTTGCCTGTTCTGTGCCAGGAAACAGGGATCAATGTCAGATAGACATGTTGACACCCTTACCTCACAGATGAAGCTATCCTGTCTACAGTCTGGTTTTGCAAGAGCCACACTGTCCTATTTGGACAACATTAATACAAGGGAAAAACAAAGGACCTTTGTGGCTTCTGATCTAGCCTCAGAAAAAGTCTTTGTGGCAGATCCTCAGGGGCTGCTCAAGGATTCCAAGCAGTCAAATGCCCAGAATATTAAGACTGACAAACATTTGGCTTGGGAAGGAAAACAAAGAGGGGAGCAATATTACAATGGAGTCTCTGAACAAAAAAAATTCTCTTATGCACACATGTGCACAGCCTGGAAAAACTGCAACAGCCAAAAAGCTTTTTTGTAGCAAAGGTGGCAGAGAAATAAGAGCAAATTCAGGAGGAAGATCGGGCAAAACTATGAGTTCACCTGTAGTAATGTGAAAATGTCTCCACCTGGATCAGAATCTAAGGTAGAATAGTCCATTTCAAGGGAATGGTCTCTCAGGCATATACAAATAGATGAGAGGGGTAATGATTTGTGGCTCCCTCCCTTGAGGTAAATGCTGTGTCCTATCGCTTCTTCACCTGTCTTCATTTCAATTAAATGTTATATGAAATCTCACTGCACCTGGACACAAGATCATAAAGGGTGTTTTAGAAGAGAGTTTCTTAAGATTATACTTAGCTTTAGCCTGAACATACATGGGGAAGGAGGTCACTGTCTCTCTAGAACCCACCAACTTAATAAATAGTTGAAGAAAGTGAAAATGCAGACTCTTGTGAATGGACGTACCCAATGAGATTCTCTCACTTCACAGGATCCATGAGATAGATATCTACACTCCCATACATCCAAGCCATCATTACTTAACTGAGATTTATTTGGCCCAAACCAGTACCACTAAAAAAACTGGTGTTTTACATTATGGGACACTAATCTGGCTTTCTCCCTGCACATCATCCTATACGTTGCTAAATGATGGATGCTACTAAACCAATTTTATTTAAGGTTTTAATCCATACCATAAAGAACTACTAAGGTTCTTGAAATACTTTGAACTAAACCTTACTTCTTATAAAAGTAAATGTAGTTACTAGTTATAGGCTGTTCTCACACACACACACACACACACACACACACACACACACACACACACACACACACTAAACAAATGCACTTTACTGGAAGCAGCAGCACATTACTTCAACCCGGCTCTGCAGCATCCATAAAAATTGGATGCTTCAGCAAGGCTTTTTGCCACTTTTAGTTAAAGCTGATTCAATCAGCTATTAGTTAAAAGCACCAAAAAAGCCCCACTAATCAGCCTGATCTTTACAGACGTTGGGCGAGTCGGGTTGAAGTAATGCGCACTGCCTCTTCTGGGCATGTGCAGGGCTCAGTGCAGGAACACGTCGATTTTAAGGTAAAGTACAGGTGTGGGGGTTTTTAAAAATTTTTAAGTCTGCAAGGACCCATCGAGAATCTGTATAATTGATCGAAATGGACTGAAATTAGCTTCTTACATTGTTGATTTACCCAGGGTATTCAGCTAAAACCCTGATAGACACCAAGTTCTGACGTTTGTTAACTGTAACTGGATATTTACAGTAGAGTAGCAAGGTACGATCAAGTTTTGCCCATTATGGCGGCAAGATTAATATCTGGTTACTAGATTTCAAGAGACTGCCAAAAATGCAGAAAATGTGCTTGAGACAAGACAACTGGAGAAGATCAGTGGCTTGACAAAACATTGATTTAACCAAAGCTTTTGGTAAGGAATAATTATCATAAGACAAAGCAGTAACAAGATTTTTGTTTTAACTGAATGACAAAAATATACACCAGTTCACTTAATTTTCCAATTATAAAACAAAGTAAATAATAGCCAAATTTTAGATGTAAATACCCACCTTTAAAGTGCATCTTTCAGCTCTTCTACCACACTACATATAAGACCAAAGCCCAGAAACAACTGCCTTCTTATGGACTGCTAGTCACAGTATGCTGACACCGTCACAGTGCAGGAACAATGACAACCTTGATTAATTTGCCTATAGTGCTCAAGAGATGACAAGATTTTTTTTTCTAAGGAGGTAGGTTGAGTTTTGGTTCAGACACAAAATAGCTTGACATAGAGAAAAATTAACCACATATGGTTTAACAATCTCCAGCATACAGAAGGTTAGGAGCAGCCATCAAGATTTGCTGAATTTGAGAATTGTGAGCATTTCTTTTCCTGCTCGTCTGGAAAGTACTTTAGCACCCCTTAAACCACACTGTTTCATGATTTCCAAAATTTCATCTGTAATGAAAAATATATAAAATTAAAATTCAGTTTAAGTGTTAAATTACAGCTAAAACAAGCCTATTCTGCCTTAAACTACTGGCTAAAACCAAAGCAAAACTTCAGTGTTACAAAACATCTACCATGATCCTTTAAATGATTAGATCAGTGGTTCTCAAACTTCTGTTTTTCCCTGCAAACCACTTGAAAATTGCTGAGGGTCTCAGCAGACCACTTAATAAACTTTTTTTTGTTCTACAAATCAAAGCGCACAACTCACATTTTAATATCAGTAGTCTTACCTTACAAGCATAAATATTCTTGATTGTTCCGCAACCATTCTGCGGACCACCTGAATGGAGCTCACAGACCAGTTCTGGTCCATGGACCACAGTTTGAGACCCTCTGGATTAGAGCAAAGTAAACCATCCAACAGTAATGAATAAGTTAGCTTTCTAGTATTGGACATCAAGATTTTCATACCTGTCTAACAATGTAAAAAAGCAGCGACTTTACTATAAAGCTTAACTTAAAATATACTCAATGTTCCTGACTCAAACTTAAGTGCTTAATTGTTTTTAATAATCTGTATACACCACTGTGAGTTAAGTTCAGTTAGCGTCTGTAACTTTATAGTTCAGTATGAATCATTATACTATGTAAGATATTATCTTAACAAACTGCTTCAATTGAAAATATTTCACCAGATCACTCAGGTTTCAAGCACTATTTTTGAACAGTCTTATGAAACACAGCTGTAAACCTCATGTTTGCCCTATGAAAATGTCCAAACATGGAAGTTCCTTTTGTAGCTTTTGTTTTATTTTAGCAGAGACAGCCGACGGTGCTGTAATGATGACAGTGTTTTTCTTATGCTTACTATGTTGTTCAACACTTAGCTCTTGCAAAATAAATCTTTCGGTTTAGCCCCAGTGTAAGGCCAGCTTCAAGTGACCTTATAAGTACCTAAACAGGACTTGGACAGAACGAGGTACCTAAGTCACAACGAGCTATCCAAATAGACCCTGCTCAGTGGATACAAAGCTGCTTAGGTACTGAGTTGCGTTAGGCATTTCCATTTTGGTCATGAAAGATCCATCCAGCCTGGAGTTAGCTGTTTACTTATGTTAAAGCAGCAGGACTTAGGCCCCACCCCATTCCTGGCATTTCCTTCTGACTACTTTAGACAGATTCTTAGTCACTTTGGGCACCTGTATGTATGCGACACAGTGCTGGGCACTTTTTAAAGTGCCTGGCGTGCTGCAGGGGTGTAGTTTGTAGCCGTGTTGGTCTAAGGACATACGCAGACAAGGTTTCTTGGGTGAATTTGATATCTTTTATTAGACCAACCCAAATAGTTGGAGAATAGTTATTAAGCAAGCTTTGGGTTCAAAAACCCTTTGTCAGGCTAAGGGAGTTTCAGCAGTTGGTGTGTGCTCTTCCTGGATGGAACGAAAAGTAAAGAAGCCAGAGGCTGAGCTGGGGAGTCAGTTGTCAGGCAGATTATAATGTGTAATAAATCCAATGTCTATATTTAGTCCATGATCTCTAGTATCCAGGAGGTTGATGAAATGGAGTTCATATGCTCATCTCTGGGAAGTGTGTAAGTTTCCCTTGAGGATCAGGACTGAGAGATTGGCCCTCCTGTGAGAAATGTGCCCCCACTGGTAATTGGGTATTTCTGTCTTTGATAGATTTCCGGTGTGCATTCATTCTGGTGCGCAGTTGTTGTTTGGTCTCTCCTACATATTTTCCATCAGGGCATTTGGTGCATTGGATGAGGTATATTACATTTCTGGAGGTGCAGCTGTAAGATCCTGGGATGCTGATGGCTCTGCTGCGGGGTGTAGTAATACTGGGGGTGGTGGAGATGTGTTGGCAGGTTTTGCATTTCTTGTCCTGGCACGGTCTGGATCCTTTTGGTGTGTTCTGGGCTTGAGGAAGTTTGGTTCTGGTGATGAGGTTGGCGAGGTTCGGTGTTTGTTTGAAGACTAGGATGGGTGGCTCTGGGAAGATCTTTTTAAGAATAGGGTCTCTTTCTAGTATGGGTTGCAGTTGTTTGAGGATTTTTCGTACAGGTTCAAGGGAGGGGTGATATGTCATAACCAGTGGTGTGCGATTTGTCGGGGGGGTTCTGTACTGCAGCAGTTCTTCACGTGGTGTGCTGCAGCGCATTCATTTGTATAAGTGGTGAAATGCATATCAGTGCTGAGAAAATGGCAGTGGCACGCTTGTGAGCTAAAGCATACCAAAGGTGTTTTAGTTCAAAAGTGCACCGTTGCCATTTTTGTGTGCTAATATGCATTTTGCCATTTATACAAATGTATGCGACGCAGGGCCGGGCACATCAGCTTGCATCTCGCTCCAATGCATTGGATTTCCAGCAGACAAAGGTACGTCTATAAATGCCCTTTGCTGCTTTCTGCGAAATCCATTCTTGGGTACCTAACTCTTCTCATGGACTGTATGAGGAGCCTGCACACTCTGATGCAATGTCAGGCATTTTCATTTGGGCAGACTTTTAGCAGGCTGGGTTGAGTTTTGGGGTATTTAGTTTTATTACATACTCTCTTATTTTGTTAATTGACGGTGGCAATAAGTTTTTTGGGAAGACTAGAATATAAATCAAATGAATGATTTAGGCCCGAGGATCCCATTGGAGAGCAAGGTATCTAAAATTTTCTTCGGAGATTTAGCTCATGCTAGTTTCAAGAAAGACAAAACGCTTTAAAAAGATAGACATCTTTGATAAAGGGTGCCACAAATACATGCTAGTCTGTATTAGGATCTTCAAAGAATGCCTATGAATGCTAATAAAATGTTGTCAACCCAATGCAACTTGCTACTACCATACACTATCTCAGTCAGTCTGATGTCTGCATTATTAAGTAGAGTTTGGTGCATATTATAAGAAGTTCATTACCTGGATTGTTTTCTTTAATTGTGACTAAATAGAATAATCCTCCTGTTGAAAGCAGATCTGCTACTAAAGGAAAAAGTCTATCCATTACTTCTCTGCCATTTTTGCCTCCAGCCCAGGCAGCCTCTATTCCATGGCTTTCTGCCTAGAGTAAATTAGAGAGATGATAAAATTGCTTTGCTAAGTGTTTGAACTTTTATACAGATAAATGCTCTAGATCAGCATTTCTCAACCTGTAGGTCATGGCCCAAAAGTGGGTTGCAAGAATATATGAAAGGATTGTGAACACATTCTAAAAATGAATCAACAAACTTTAAAAATGGATTCTCTTTTAAAGGAGAAAAACGTGGGAAGTAGTGGTTTTTCCCTTGCAGGCTGGCAGAGTTCCAGCCTGTGAGAGGCTTCTTGAGGTCCCCCATGCTCCACACCATCGGCCCTCTGCCCCACACACTGGGAGACTGGGGTGGGGTGCAGCAGGTCAGAAGTGAGAGGCACTGGATCAGGACTGGCCATCAACGTTTACAAATGGGTCCTGGTACAAAAAAGGCTGAGAACCACTGCACTAGATGTTTGGAACACTTTAGGAACCCCCACCATTGTCCATACCCAAAAGAGCCAAACCATTTTAAACATCAAAATTGTTAAATGGCAGCACTGTTTATTTATCAGATGTGTCTTATTTCAGGGCTGTGCTCCAGAGACATAGACACATTAATTTGTTTGCAGCTGTTTGAAAATAGACTGTTTTGTAACAGTCAAAGGTACTTTTATAAATGGGCATTAGCGTAAATTTCCAATAACAGGCCTGAATAACTGCAAGATAAAAATTAAAGCAGGCCAAAAAGTGCAATTTTCATCTGGTGGGATAGGGGGAGGGGGAGAAAGGTGGGGAATTCATCCTAAATCAGGTTGAAAAGTTTCAAAACAAAACAAAAACAACCCCTTAAAATTGTGTGAAAAATTCTGAAAATTTTCATTTCAGAAGAACCAAAAGAGAATCTGTCAACTCACACTTAGAAGGCTCTTGTTAATTTCACTTTCTCCCTTCAGAAATGCACCTTATTTTGGGAAATGGGTGTTTTCCAATGGAAAAATTAATTTCTGTAGAAAACTCCCAAATTTCCTATGGAAATAGGGGTAGGTAATGGCCTTCATACCTTGTGCAACAAGGTGCTACAAATCTAGTGGTCGATATTTCTTGTAAAGAGTTATGTGACCATCAATGGCTCTACTTTCACTTGCTCTTTATCAAACCACTGCAACTCAAGAATAGTATTTAATTTCAGTTCATTAAATTACTACCAATTTGTAACATGAGAACCAAATCATACTGTAAAAGACTGATTTTAAATTGCAAATCCTCATATCTTACCTCTTCAGGAGGGGTCACCACATAAGGTGGATTAAACAGCAATACATCAACTTGCCCATTTAATCTTGGTACCAGTCCTGTGACCTAGAGATTAATCAAGGTATGGAACAGGTTCTCTTACACACCTGAAGGGTAACAGAAACACACACTTATATTGCTCTTTATACAAATAATCATTACAAGACTGCATATTTATCATGCATGGGATTAAGTGGGAAGCTAAGCTGAATACCGTATTTACTTAAATAAAAGATGGCCCTGATCATAAAATGACCCCTGAATAATTAGATTTTATATTTGGAAAATGTATAAGTTTCTTATGATTTCCAGGCATAGAATCTAATTAGTGGAAGTTAGCTTTGAATTTGTCCCCCTCCCATTGCTATAGCAGGGAAAATAAATCTCAGGGCTCAGGTAGCCCCTTTGCTCTCTGCCTCCCCCCACCCCTCTCCTTACTGTTAAATCCTGTTCTCTCTGAGCACACGGCTGTGAGGAATAAACGTGAAAACACTGACCTTAAAATTAAACATAGATGTACTAATTTGTATACAGTACCCATACACTTAGTTCATATAGAATTGATGCATGTTGCTTTTTGGAACTGCTGCAAGTTCTAGCACAGGTTCTTGATAAACGCACTTTTAAGCAGCACTTTGGCACCCACTAACATATAGTACAAACTATACTTGACATTTGTCCAAAGTTAAGAACCTCATAATTTACCCTATGGTTCACTGAGCTAGAACCCACTAGAATCCACGTGATTTCAAGCCACGTTGATCACACACCTCAGCACTGCTCAGTATGCATGTGTACTTCAGATACCCCGCAAAGGATCTATGTGCTAATTAGGCTGCCACTCATTACTGGAATTAGGTGTTCTTATTATAAGTCCTGGGATTCTCCAGAAATGTATATGCAGATAAGATGCAGGGCACCCTGGTCTGGCTCTACCTCATCGACAGCAGAGCCACACAAAACATATGCGATGTGCTGGGGGAGAGGCGACAGAGGAATTCTGGGTGAACTGTTTGGGGCCCCGTTTGGTGATGTTTGCCAGATATTTAAGGCTGGTAAAAAAACAGGAATAATTGGAAATGGGAAAAAAAGGCGCAGCTCAGCTGTACTGCAAGTGATTTCCCATGGGAGTGATAACATTATCTTATATAAACCATCTAAAGTGCAGTGGCATCTGCCCCTATTTTCCATTCTGCTCCATAGCAATGCATTAAATTTATCACATTTGGTTCTGAACAGCTTAGTCTTCCCACTTACTCCAAGAGCACTATGCCTGTCTCACTGTGCTGGGGCAGTACATAGACCAAAACACCCAGGATAGTACTACAGAATTCTCAACAGGGTCCCAGCCCATGAATTAGAGCTACAGAATAGTAAGAGAAAGAAAGAAAGAAGCTATACTAATTAAGGGCATCAAATGATATGCAGTTTTTTGCCTCTTGCTCAGGTTCATACTCAGCCCAGGTCTGAAATTATGCAAAGTTAAACTTCTGTTATCTGTTCATTGGCCTACATGAGGCAATAATTTTTCACTTGGAAACTTGACTGTTGACAAGTATTCACATATTCTAGCTAACAACATTTTTTAAAATTAAAAATTTACAGGAAGCGTAAAACTTACTTTCCCATGATGTGATGCATTCTTTATTTAAATGAATCATGATACAAGGGAACTTATAACAAAGAGACAAAACATTTAGACTTGGGCATTTATAGGTTATTATAGCCCTGGGTACAAAGTTAGTCGCCCACCTGAAAGCTCTAGGTGTTCTCAGTTTTCAAATCCATCTACAAGTAATTCAGCACTAGCTGTATTTTAACAACTGAGGGACTCATCTGGCATAGACTTTCTTTACAGTTTGGTACCACATCAGCTGTTTTGTCCTTTCATGTTCAGTTGTTACCTCTCAGCTCCGTGATCTTGGGGAACCCTGGCACAGGATGCAGCCTGTCTGACTCACAAAGAATCCCCCCCCCACCTAAACAAAACTGATTAAGATGCAGTGGGAGACACCTAAAACCCCCCCAGATAAGGGTGACAAGAGTGAAACAACTGCCCTAGGTCTCATTCGCATCTGAGATGGAACCAGATGACCATTCATTTACATGGGAGATGGAGAACAGAAAGCCCAAAGCAAAGACTGCAGTGAATTCTAGGATCAGAGAAGCAGGGGAGCACTGCATGATGGGGAATCTGTGCTCCAAATGCTAATCAACCCACATTTACGCACACCCAGCTCAGCATTTATCAGACCAGTTCTAATATGGATTTACAAAGGACTGCCCCCACTAAGCAGAAGTAAAGTTTAATAGGCATCTCAGGCTGTACATTCCCCGGTCCCACTATGGGAGGCCTATTTAAACTTGATTGACTAAAACTTGGTTGCCGGGTTAAGGAATGCTGAGGCAAAGAGACCAAGTCAGAGGGGGTATGGGCAACATTTGAACAATGGTAAAGGGTTCATCACAGCATCCAGCCTGTTGGAGCACTGACCACAAGTGTTGTCATACTTTTCCCAGGATGACTGGTGGAAGTCCTCCCCACAAAAGGTTATGAACACTCCAATGATTGCCTTAAGTCTGTTAAAAGACTATAGTCAGATCTGGAAAAGTCATGCTAAGCTGAGGTTTGTTCACAAGTGAAAAATCCAAAACCCTGATGCTACAAGCTATCTATTGTTTCTGAAGAAATCATGAAATATCCCAGTCAGTATATCTGCTATCCATAGGAATTTCAAGCTGACTCCTAAGTGTCTGGTTACTCCTTAACCTTATTTTTTTCCTGATTATCAATCAGTTTCTTGAGATATTCCAAACCAGATAACCCCTTGCCAATAGAAAAGACAATTATTTACACTATTAAGAATGCTTTGAAG